>NW_027467777.1:27099160-27248094 GCF_004210375.1 Tachypleus tridentatus | reverse complement strand
ATCTGGTACACTACACAATTCAAGATTACTGTTTGACATGATAACTGATCAGTCATCACCTTCTCATTCATCTAGTACACTACACAATTCAAGATTACTGTTTGACATGATAACTGATCATCTCACCTTCTCATTAATCTAGTACATTACATTCAAGATTACTGTTTGACATGATAACTGATCATCTCACCTTCTCATTAATCTGAGTACACTACACATTCAAGATTACTGTTTGACATGATAACTGATCATCTCACCTTCTCATTAATCTTTTACACTACACAATTCAAGATTACTGTTTGACATGATAACTGATCATCTCACCTTCTCATTAATCTAGTACACTACATAATTCAAGATTACTGTTTGACATGATAACTGATCATCTCACCTTCTCATTAATCTAGTACACTACACAATTCAAGATTACTGTTTGACATGATATCTGATCATCTCACCTTCTCATTAATCTAGTACATTACACATTGAAATGATTACTATTTGACATGATAACTGATCATCTCACCTTCTCTTTAATCTAGTACATTACACATTCAAGATTACTGTTTGACATGATAACTGATCATCTCACCTTCTCTTTAATCTAGTACATTACACATTCAAGATTAATGTTTGACATGATAACTGATCATCTCACCTTTTCTTTAATCTAGTACATTACACATTCAAGATTACTTTTTGACATGATAACTGATCATCTCACCTTCTCTTTAATCTAGTACACTACATTCAAGATTACTGTTTGACATGATATCTGATCATCTCACCTTCTCATTAATCTAGTACATTACACATTGAAGATTACTGTTTGACATGATAACTGATCATCTCACCTTCTCTTTAATCTAGTACACTACACATTCAAGATTACTGTTTGACATGATATCAGATCATCTCACCTTCTCATTAATCTAGTACATTACACATTGAAGATTACTGTTTGACATGATAACTGATCATCTCACCTTCTCATTAATCTAGTACACTACACATTCAAGATTACTGTTTGACATGATATCTGATCATCTCACCTTCTCATTAATCTAGTACATTACACATTGAAGATTACTGTTTGACATGATAACTGATCATCACCTTCTCATTAATCTAGTACACTACACAATTCAAGATTACTGTTTGACATGATAACTGATCATCTCACCTTCTCATTAATCTAGTACACTACACAATTCAAGATTACTGTTTGACATGATAACTGATCATCTCACCTTCTCTCATTAATCTAGTACACTACACATTCAAAATTACTGTTTTGACATGATAACTGATCATCTCACCTTCTCATTAATCTAGTACACTACACACATTCAAGATTACTGTTTGACATGATAACTGATCATCTCACCTTCTCTTCATTAATCTAGTACACTACACAATTCAAGATTGCTGTTTGACATGATAACTGATCATCTCACCTTCTCATTAATCTAGTACACTACACATTCAAGATTACTGTTTGACATGATAACAGATCATCTCACCTTACTCATTAATCCATGAGCACTACACATTACACAAGATTACTGTTTGACATGATAACTGATCATCTCACCTTCTCATTAATCTGAGTACACTACACATTGAAGATTACTGTTTGACATGATAACTGATCATCTCACCTTCTCATTAATCTGGTCATTACTGACACAATTCAAGATTACTGTTTGACATGATAACTGATCATCTCACCTTCTCATTAATCTAGTACACTACACTACATTCCAAAGATTACTGTTTGACATGATAACTGATCATCTCACCTTCTCATTAATCTAGTACACTACACATTCAAGATTACTGTTTGACATGATAACTGATCATCTCACCTTCTCATTAATCTAGTACACTACACATTCAAAATTACTGTTTGACATGATAACTGATCATCTCACCTTCTCATTAATCTAGTACACTACACCATTCAAGATTACTGTTTGACATGATAACTGATCATCTCACCTTCTCATTAATCTAGTACACTACATAATTCAAGATTACTGTTTGACATGATAATGATCATCACCTTCTCATTAATCTAGTACACTACACAATTCAAGATTACTGTTTGACATGATAACTGATCATCTCACCTTCTCTTTAATCTAGTACTATTACACATTCAAGATTACTGTTTGACATGATAACTGATCATCTCACCTTCTCTTTAATCTAGTACATTACACATTCAAGATTACTGTTTGACATGATAACTGATCATCTCACCTCTTTTAATTAGTACATTACACATTCAAGATTACTGTTTGACATGATAACTGATCATCTCACCTTTTCTTTAATCTAGTACACTACACATTCAAGATTACTGTTTGACATGATATCTGATCATCTCACCTTCTCTTTAATCTAGTACACTACACATTAAAGATTACTGTTTGACATGATATCTGACCATCTCACCTTCTCATTAATCTAGTACATTACACATTGAAGATTACTGTTTGACATGATATCTGATCATCTCACCTTCTCTTTAATCTAGTACACTACACATTAAAGATTACTGTTTGACATGATATCTGATCATCTCACCTTCTTTAATCTAGTACATTACACATTCAAGATTACTGTTTGACATGATATCTGATCATCTCACCTTCTTTAATCTAGTACATTACACATTCAAGATTACTGTTTGACATGATATCTGATCATCTCACCTTCTCTTTAATCTAGTACACTACACATTCAAGATTACTGTTTGACATGATATCTGATCATCTCACCTTCTTTAATCTAGTACATTACACATTCAAGATTACTGTTTGACATGATAACTGATCATCTCACCTTCTCTTTAATCTAGTACATTACACATTCAAGATTACTGTTTGACATGATAACTGATCATCTCACCTTCTCTTTAATCTAGTACACTACACATTCAAGATTACTGTTTGACATGATAACTGATCATCTTACCTTCTCATTAATCTAGTACATTACACATTCAAGATTACTGTTTGACATGATAACTGATCATCTCACCTTCTCTTTAATCTAGTACACTACACATTCAAGATTACTGTTTGACATGATAACTGATCATCTTACCTTCTCATTAATCTAGTACATTACAATTCAAGATTACTGTTTGACATGATAATCATCACCTTCTCATTAATCTAGTACACCAAGATTACTGTTTCTGATCATCTCACCTTCTATTACACATTCAAGATTACTGTTTGACATGATACTGATCATCTACCTTCTCTTTAATCTAGTACATTACTGTTTTGACATGATAACTGATCACATTCAAGATTACTGTTTGACATGATAACTGATCATCTTACCTTCTCATTAATCTAGTACACTACACATTCAAGATTACTGTTTGACATGATAACTGATCATCTCACCTTCTCATTAATCTAGTACATACATAATTCAAGATTACTGTTTGACATGATAAACTGATCATCTAACCTTTTCTTTACCCTAGTCAAGTACACATTCAAAGATTACTGTTTGACATGATAACTGATCATCTTACCTTCTCATTAATCTAGTACATTACACATTCAAGATTACTGTTTGACATGATATCTGATCATCTTACCTTCTCTTTAACTTTATGGGTCGTTCATCAGGAGGTTCATCTCCATCTTCATCACTGTTACTTATTACCCTTTGTTCTTGTCCACAGCTTTCAGGATCTTTTCTTTGAACCTGACCTTCTTTAGTACCTATACTTTTAGAGGAATTTGTTTTAGTTTCAGTGTCTGATTCTCCTTCACGTACCTCAACTGCGTAGCCTTTGCTCGATTCACAAGTACAAACTTTAAAATCACTGTCTTCATATAAACTACAGTAATTTTTAATATTATTCTGTTTACAAATACCTGACAGTTTTTTAAGGTCCTCATTATTCTTGTGGTTATTACTGTCTACAATAACCTGTTTAGAGCAGTCCTCATTGTTCTTTTGGTCAGAGTTGTTCACAATGATCTGTTTAGAACAGTCGTCATTGTTCTTCTGGTCAGAGTTGTTCACAATGATCTGTTTAGAACAGTCCTCATTATTCTTCTGGTTAGTACTGTCTACAGTAACCTGTTTAGAGCAGTCTTCATTATTCTTCTGGTTAATGTTGTCCACAATAATCTGTTTAGAGCAGTCCTCATTATTCTTCTGGTCAGTGTTGTTCACAATAATCTGTTTAAAACAGTCCTCATTGTTCTTCTGGTCAGTGTTGTTCACAATAATCTGTTTAGAACAGTCCTCATTGTTCTTCTGGTCAGTGTTGTTCACAATAATCTGTTTAGAACAGTCCTCATTGTTCTTCTGGTCAGTGTTGCTCACAATAATCTGTTTAGAACAGTCCTCATTCTTCTTCTGGTCAGTGTTGTTTACAATAATCTGTTTAGAACAGTCCTCATTATTCTTCTGGTCAGAGTTGTTCACAATGATCTGTTTAGAACAGTCGTCATTGTTCTTCTGGTCAGAGTTGTTCACAATGATCTGTTTAGAACAGTCCTCATTATTCTTCTGGTTAGTACTGTCTACAGTAACCTGTTTAGAGCAGTCTTCATTATTCTTCTGGTTAATGTTGTCCACAATAATCTGTTTAGAGCAGTCCTCATTATTCTTCTGGTCAGTGTTGTTCACAATAATCTGTTTAAAACAGTCCTCATTGTTCTTCTGGTCAGTGTTGTTCACAATAATCTGTTTAGAACAGTCCTCATTGTTCTTCTGGTCAGTGTTGTTCACAATAATCTGTTTAGAACAGTCCTCATTGTTCTTCTGGTCAGTGTTGCTCACAATAATCTGTTTAGAACAGTCCTCATTCTTCTTCTGGTCAGTGTTGTTTACAATAATCTGTTTAGAACAGTCCTCATTATTCTTCTGGTCAGTGTTGTTTACAATAATCTGTTTAGAACAGTCTTCATTGTTCTTCTGGTCAGTTTTGTTTACAATAATCTGTTTAGAACAGTCCTCATTATTCTTCTGGTTAGTACTGTCTACAGTAACCTGTTTAGAGCAGTCTTCATTATTCTTCTGGTTAATGTTGTCCACAATAATCTGTTTAGAGCAGTCCTCATTATTCTTCTGGTCAGTGTTGTTCACAATAATCTGTTTAAAACAGTCCTCATTGTTCTTCTGGTCAGTGTTGTTCACAATAATCTGTTTAGAACAGTCCTCATTGTTCTTCTGGTCAGTGTTGTTCACAATAATCTGTTTAGAACAGTCCTCATTGTTCTTCTGGTCAGTGTTGCTCACAATAATCTGTTTAGAACAGTCCTCATTCTTCTTCTGGTCAGTGTTGTTTACAATAATCTGTTTAGAACAGTCCTCATTATTCTTCTGGTCAGTGTTGTTTACAATAATCTGTTTAGAACAGTCTTCATTGTTCTTCTGGTCAGTTTTGTTTACAATAATCTGTTTAGAACAGTCCTCATTATTCTTCTGGTCAGTGTTGTCTACAGCAGTCTTCTCTACAGTACCTTCCTTAGCACAACTGTTTTTCTTAATGACATTATCAGAATGACTCATGGTAAATTCTCGATACATTTCTCCTTCTACACCAGCACAGCACGTCCTGAAGCCTTCATCACATTCTAGAGAACACTGAATTTGAGGAGAAGTGTTTGGAGGCACAACTTCCAAAACTAAATTATCTGTATTTAACTGTTTTTCTTTCCAGTAATTTTCATGAAACTGGAAATAAGTAAGTTGGTACAGTTCTTTATAATGAGCTTCCCATAAAGCTTCCCATGAACTGTGATTGTCAACACAATCTAAGTGTTCAGTTTCTTGAAAACTCACAAACACACTACAGTCTTCCAAATTTTCAAGATTCAATACACAATTATTTTTGTTACATTCTTTACCACTAATACTGGAACAACATTCTTGGCTGCTTAAGGAACACTTACAGTGACAAATTTTAATAGCTGTATCTGATGGTGTAATATCTTCATTCGCGAGTTGATCACTGTTGCACATACCTGTACCAATACATGCAGATAAGTTGTTTAATGTCTCTTTAGTACAAGTATTTGGCTCAGAAATTTGTGAACCAGTAATGTCACAACCGATGCCTGCTTGATTTTCTTGGGTCTCACACCTAGAACAATCGTTAGTCATAGAATTAACACAGTTTTGAATTTCATAATAGGATACTTGCTTCAAGTTGGTTTTACACTGAGCATTTTCAACATATCTCTCCTGAGAATAGGTTTCATCTACAAAACAACCAACTTGCTTTTTTATCTGAACTAATAACTGTGTGATTTTTATTACAATCATGTTGTTGACCATTATACTCTGGACTTAAATAATCTTTATATTTTTCCAGCCATGTTTGCCATAAAATTAATTCTCCATACTCAGACCAGTACAGTTCCCATGCCTTGTGTTCATCTTGAGAATACTCAAACTCTGTACCATCTTCATCAGATACACAGGAGTAAGCTTCATTAATATTAAACATGTGTTGTTCTTCTTCATCTTCATCCAGAAGAGCTTCTATCTCATCTTCTCTTCCTTTAGCACTTTGTGTTTTTTTTCTTTTTCCATATCTTTGCCTTTTCTTTATACCATACTGCCAGAAAATATTAAACAAATGTAACTGATTTCTTTTGTAACTGAAAGTCTAGACATTAAAATATCTACCGCAAAGTTGGAAGACAAATAATTAAACACTTGAATATAAAATAATGATTTTGATTTCTGGTATACTTGTACTTCAAATTACTTATTAACCTACCACATAAGTTCAGTTGCTGTGATTAACTTTGTTTATACAACAATTTAGTTAAAAATGCAGTTCTGTGATTAGATTTTTATTTATAAATACCTGAGGTAAAAATAATGCTTTATTACTGATAGCAACTCTCACAGCACAGAAACTAATTCACCATGTAAATTAGAATTTATTATTAAAAAACAAATATATATCATATACAGACTAATATGAATATAACTGATGACTAAATCTAAATCATTTGAAATTTATAATAATATCACAAATACATTTTGTTTAATAAAACAGTATTAATTTCCAAATTTAAATATAGTCTGAGATGTGTGTGTTATAAACAACATTCCCTCTAAGTTGCAAGGCCACACACCAACTAATTAGTCAAGAGCTGCACACTTCATTATTGCAGCCATGTACATTCTCAGTAAAGTTGAGGAGTCTCAACATGTTGACTGCCTTATTAACACTGTTATTCAGCAAACCTAAAGCCCAAATAATTAAATGGTAGCCTAATAATCCAATGAGGTTGACGGCCAAAAAAATGTTAGGTCACATCTGCTCATTACCTTGATATTGGTGCACACGATAGGTAGGTAGGTATTCAATGTTTATTGGCACAAAGCTACAAGGCTATCTGTGCCAGACAAGATGTAGTACAGTACAGATATAGGGCACTTAAGGTAAAAAGTAAAATATGTAAAATTAGGAACTGCCAGGAAGACGGAAGCAAGAAGTACACTCTTGCTGACAGTCACCTGAAGTTGGCCTTTCCAGTCCTGGGTTCAGTTCAAAAGAAAAATAAAAACTAAAATGTGTAAAATTAAGATTTGCCAGGAAGACTGAAGCATGAAGATTGAATTTGCAGTCAGTCACCAGAAGTTGGCCTTTCCAGTCCTGGGTTCAAGTCAAAATAAAAATTGAAATGTGTAAAATAAATCATGCTAAAACAATATATAGTCCAATAAAAAACCTTAAATTAAGTGTAAAAGACCAATGGCTCTTAAAAATGTAAAAACATGAGTGATATGAGCAGTATCACCTATAACATGAGCCAAAGTCAAGGGCAAACCTGCATTACAAATATCTTTAAAATGGTGTCATCATTCTAGGTTGTAAAGATGGCATGATAACAAAATGTGGATGATTGTGATCTGAGTGCCACATAGACCACACATTGGTGCAGCAGTTCCAGATAAAAGGAAGTGGTGGGTTAAAAAACTGTGACCAATGCGTAGCCAAAACGATCTCTTCTCTCTGATCTTTACAGAAGCAAGTGGACCAAAGACCCAGAGAAGATTTGATTTGAAAAAGCTTGTTATTGTGTTGCTCATTTCAGGTTGCCTGCCATCTGGTGTACAATCTGGATTTGATAACTGTACCATAGTCCATGTAGGGAATGGGTACTGGGATGATAGATCCAGAACAGACAGACTTTGCTGCTCTGTCGACCAGCTTATTTCCACAAACACCAACATGACCTGGTGTGCAAAAGAATTGGATGGACATAGATGAGAGAGAAAGATGGGCCAGTTTGTTTTCGATATTGATGAGAATAGGGTGATGACTATCATGGAATGATTCCAGGGCCAATAGACAGCTGAGTGAGTCTGTATATATTGTACAATTTGTATATTACATTATTTCAATATGTTTTAGGGCAAAAGAGATGGCATAAAATTTGGCAGTGAAAACAGAAACTATAGGGGGGAGTCTGTGTGCCACAACTGAACTGTCACATACCATGGCAGAGCCCACTGAGTCACCCTATTTGGAACCATCTGTATATATAGGAATGGATGGATCATATGAAAGATGCTCAGCAAAGAAAGAGCGATATTTCCAATCGGGTGTATCTGCTTTCCTCAGATGACTCAAAGATAGGTTACAATTGGGGACAGTAATTTGCCATAGTGGAATAGGCTGATTTGAAGAAACTGCAATGTTATTCAAAGATAAATCCAAATCTTCTAATTGTGCCTGGATACAGAGACTAAAAGGAACAATGGCAGATTTTCTGTTGTTAAAAAGTGTGGTCCATTGTGGTTGGAAAACACAACTCCAGGTAGGATGCTGTGGTAAGGATCAAAGTTTGGAAGCATACATTATAGACAGTTGCAAACAGCAAATATATAGAGGAGGTTCATGAGATTCCACATACAGACTTTGCACGGAAAAAGTACAAAAAGCTCAATGCAAAGCCAAAGCTCCTGATGATGGACAGGATCCAACATTTTCAGTGCTGAGGTTCTTAAAGAACCATAGACCACAGACCCATAGTCAAGTTTAGATCTGACAAGGGCACGATTAATTTTGAGCATGGAGTATCGATCTGCTCCCCAAGAAGTAGAAGAGAGGACACGGTGGAATGTTCAATACTTTAACACATTTGATCACGGAGTTGCTTGATATGCAATATAAAATTTAATTTACAATCAAATGTAAGACCTAAGAACTTTGCCTCAGGGATAACAAGAAGTACATCATCATCAAGACAGAGTTCTGGATCTGGGTGGATTCTCCGTTTGTGGCAGAAATGTATACAAATGGTTTTAGAAAGTGAAAGTTTAAAACCATTTGCCGTGGTAAACTTCAGTATCTCATTGATTGTAGTTTGTAGCTGCCATTCAATAAACCTCATGTTTGATGACTGACATGAGATGTGAAAGTCATCAACAAAAAGACCATTTGCAACAGTAGTGGGAGCTATTTACTGATGGCATTAATCTTTATAATGAAAAGTGTAACACTCAGAATACACCCTTGGACTTGGAAATGGCACTTCATTAAGAATTGCTGGATAAAAAAGGGTTAGTTTCCATGCAATCCATACGAGTAAAGGTCCCTTAAGATGCCATACCTCCATGTTGTATCGTAAGTTTTTTGTAAATAAAAAAACCAGTAACAAGATGTTGTCACCTTAAAAAGGCTTCTCTGATTGATGTTTCAAGGCGAATTAAGTGGTCTATCATAGAGTGTTGTCTTCTGAACCTACACTGAGCAGATGAGAGGAGGTTGTTTGATTCAAGAGCATTGTCTTCTGAACCCACACTGAGTAGATGAGAGGAGGTTGTTTGATTCAAGAGCATTGTCTTCTGAACCCACACTGAGTAGATGAGAGGAGGTTGTTTAATTCAAGAGCATTGTCTACTGAACCCACACTGAGTAGATGAGAGGAGGTTGTTTAATTCAAGAGCATTGTCTTCTGAACCCACACTGAGTAGATGAGAGGTTGTTTAATTCAAGAGCATTGTCTTCTGAACCCACACTGAGTAGATGAGAGGAGGTTGTTTAATTCAAGAGCATTGTCTTCTGAACCCACACTGAGTAGATGAGAGGAGGTTGTTTAATTCAAGAGCATTGTCTTCTGAACCCACACTGAGTAGATGAGAGGAGGTTGTTTAATTCAAGAGCATTGTCTTCTGAACCCACAGAGTAGATGAGAGGAGGTTGTTTAATTCAAAAGCATTGTCTTCTGAACCCACACTGAGTAGATGAGAGGAGGTTGTTTAATTCAAGAGCATTGTCTTCTGAACCCACACTGAGTAGATGAGAGGAGGTTGTTTAATTCAAGAGCATTGTCTTCTGAACCCACACTGAGTAGATAAGAGGAGGTTGTTTAATTCAAGAGCATTGTCTTCTGAACCCACACTGAGTAAATGAGAGGAGGTTGTTTGATTCAAGAGCATTGTCTTCTGAACCCACACTGAGTAGATGAGAGGAGGTTGTTTGATTCAAGAAAGGCAGGCATTGATTAACCTCTCTAAGATCTTACTGAGACAACTTGTCAAAGTAATGGGACGGTAATTCAAGGGAATCATTGGATCCTTCCCAGGTTTCAGAATAGGGAGTATGATAACCAAACATCTGGATAGACATTTTCCTGCCATATCCGATTAAAGAGAGCTAGGAGAATAGTGAGATAGTTCTGGGAAAGGTGGAGTAATATTTCATAATGTATATCATCAGGCCTGACTGACGTATTGTCAGACTGATGAATAGCAAGTTTGAGTTCCATCAGTGTAAGAGGGCGATTGTAGTCATAGGAATGGGCAGTTGAAAAGGAAAGAGGCAGATGCTCTGCCTGTGTTTTAATGGCTAAAAGGAAGGGGATAAACTAGATACACGAGAGAGGAGGGCAGAAGTGTATCTTCCACTCACCCTCTGGATCTTATCCCATACAACTTTTGTGCTGGTGGTTGAAGAAATGCTGGTGTATTTAATCCAAGATTCCTTCTGGCTTTGATGCTTAACTTGCGGCGTGTGCATAGGCTTGCTGAAATCTGATGCAGTTTGAGGCGTGGGGTATCTTGAAATTTATCCCAAGCACGCTTCTGAGTTTTCCGTGTTATAGAACAGGCAGAATGGGGATGCCGTGAGGGAACATGTCGAGGTTTTAGAGATGCATCAGTAGCAGCTTGTATAATACTGTTGGTTACTGCTGCTATACAATTATTTATGAATGATTTACATAAGATGGCAGGATCAAGTTCCGAGAGAGTAGTGAAAGAAGGCCAGTTGGCCTGGACCAACTTCCACCGAGATACATGGGTCGGGTGGTACTGATCACGGCTAATCTCTCGTAAGATGATAGGAAAATGATCACTATCTTGTGGATTGATGTCAATCTCCCAGGAAAAGTGAGTGAGTAGCGAAGGGGAACTGACAAAAAGATCTATAGATGTAAATGACTAACAAGGTGCATAAAAATGTGTGTAAGAGCCACTATTGAATAGAGCCAGGTTGTGGTTCAGGAGCATATGCTCTATGGCACACCCTCTCATATCAATGTGGGAGCCACCCCAGAGGGGATTATGCCCATTGAAATCTCCCAAGATTAAAAAGGGGGTAGGCAGTTGTTCAATGAGGGTATCGAAGTCTGATTGATTATAATGCATTTCAGGTGTAAGATATAGAGAGCAAATAGTGATGGTACAACCCAAGGAGACACGAATGGCTACTGCCTCCAAGGGTGTGGTCAATGACAGGGACTGGGTGAGCACATGCTGATCAATCAGCAATGCAACTCCCCCATGTCCCCATCCTACACATAGCCTGTCATTCCAGTATAATACATAGTGGCAGATAGTAACTATATTTGTAAGCTGTAGAAATGTTTCCTGCAAAGAAAGACATATGGGATGATAAAAGTCAATCAGATCTTTGATGTCAGTCACATTTGATTGGAGACCTTGACAGTTCCATTGGATTAGTGTGGCCATGTGTAATTATTTCAGAGGTGAAGATGGTAGAGAGTTCTTCTGCTTACGACCTTGTTTTTTTTCTTTATTGGATGTGGGTCTATCGCCCTCTATGGATCCTGCTCTAGCTCGAATGGCCGGGTTTGAATTTATCGGTACACGTACTAATGATTGAGGGCACGAACGAGTTGTTTGTTTAATTTTTGGGATATCAAGAGAGAGGCACCCCATGGAAACATCTTGACTTGAAGAAAGTGAAGTTCGGCAATGACTGGAAGGTGTGGTCAGGACAGAGATGGAAGGAGACACTGATTCATGAACTGTGTTGATTTTGGGAAGTGTTTCATTAAGATTTGCTGGTGAAGATTGTGTAGGGGATAGGGTAAGGTCTGTTTGGACTCCTATTGTAGTAGTAGAACTGGTTATAGCAGCATAAGTTCTGGTCAGAATAGGTAATAATAATATTCAAGCCTCTGTGTAAGTGAGATTGTTAACTGTCTTGAGATTGTTAACTGTCTTGAGATTGTTAACTGTCTTGAGATTGTTAACTGTCTTGAGACACTGTACTTCTTTTTCTTCTACCCATTTAGGGCAAGAGGTAAAATAAGAAGGATGTGTACCATTACAGTTTATACAATGTGGTTTGAGTTGGCATTCAGTGGCATTATGGTCTTAACCACCACAACGGGCACAGGTCAAGGAACCACGGCAAGGTTGTTTTGAATAACCAAAACACTAACAATGGAAACATCGTACAGGATTTGGAATATAAGGTCATACCTCACAATTCAGATATCCTGCTTTTATTGTGGTGGGAACGTGGTACTGTAAATGTTAGTATTAGAACATCTGTTGGTTCCAGAATTCCATCTTTTCGAGTGAAGATTCAGCATACTGCTGTGACACCTTAGCTGGTGAGGCCTGCGAGGATCTCCGATTCGGGGACAGTCTTTAAATCTCTTTCAACTATGACTCCTCTGAAAGTATTCAAAGTGGAATGAGGAGTAACTTCAATGGATATGTTCTCCAAGGCCTTTGATGTCAGGAGGAGTTTGGAATGCTGTGATGAAGATGTTTCCACTAAAATGTCTCCCGAACGTAGCTTTTTTACCGATTTAGGGGAGTCAGCAAGCCCTTCTAAGCCCTTCTGAATAAAAAATAGGGATATCTGCCCTAGAGGTTTGTCACTTAAGGAATGCAAAATTAGGAATTGTGAGACAGATTCAAGTGGTGAGTTAGGCTGTACAGATTTATCGATGCGTGGTCGTTTTCCAGAAGTCGGGTTTTTCTCGATGGTTTCAAGTTGTGTTACTTTTTCGTTTTAGGAGTATCCATAATAAATAGAAAATTTTTTGGTGCCCACTGACCCCACCCACCATGAAGCTCTACAAGGGGATGCACTACAGTGGCTGAAGGGTACTGCAGCGACGTCAGGGTTTCGTGAGCACTATACCTGAACACTACTGTCAGACACAATGTCCACAACACACGTTGTGGACGTCCTATGCTGGTACTCAGTTGACCCTTGCCCAAATGGACTAGCCAACTGATCCTGGGGGGGCCACCCTAAGACTGCCTGTTTGCAGGAATTCAAGGCCAAAGTGGTGTGTTGGAGTTGGACCCCTCAACCACCAAGATTCTCTCCTCCCCTTCACGGGTTACCACACATGGCAAACACACAGGTGGATGTTTAGATCCCAGAGGAGGTAAACTGTAAGAACAGAACCTTCTCTAAGAGTTCCCCTTACCATGTACAGGAATCCACATCGTGGGGGGTGCACATGAAAATATCCATTCCACCCATGGATTGAAAAACTTAAAGGGAACATTGATTATAACAGAAATATCAGAAAACAATTACATAACATCGTACTCATGTATTTCAGATAGTACAACAGTGAATACATGGACCTTTATTAGTATGTAGAATGGAGTAGCTAACCATGTCACTAAAAATATTACATAGAATGACAAGTTGACTTTTTACATGAACACTAATACAAATCATTGATTCACTTATCCTTATCAGGTCTTCTAAAAGTAAGTATATTCATTGAAATGGAAAACATTTGCAGAACTACAAAAGATGGACCAATAGATGTTAAGACACTTGTCCTTGGAGGTGGACCTAACCCACCATTCATAGAGATTTCATTTTAGCACTTTCAACTGAACATGTGCATATCACCATGGAACTAAATCCTTTAGGAATAATTTAATCTTTATTTTTAAATAAGCTGATGTAGGTTAAAGATAATCTCTAGTCTTTTGAGATCTGGAAGAATACTTATGAATGGAGTTTGAATAGTTCTATTGATCCACTTAACAAGTCAGCAAATAAGTGAATTTAGAAAAACAATCCCCCTAATTTGTTTGAGGAACTATATGGCCAATCACCTGTTTAACTAATTACATGTATCTCAGTTTTATAAGATAATAACCATCACTTTTTTAACTAATTAAATGCACCTGAACGTAATAAGGTAATAACATTTATATGCAAAAACGGCTCATTTGGGCTGAGAAAACACTTTACATAGAAGAGCGAACAACGTTTCGACCTTCTTCGGTCATCGTCAGGTTCACAAAGAAAGAGGTAACTGACCGGAAGCTGACCACATGTTTGAAAGGGGTTGTGTAACTGTGTGTAACTCGCTCTTCTATGTAAAGTGTTTTCTCAGCCCAAACGAGCCGTTTTTGCATATAAATTTTCTCAACAAGTGGGTTTCTCATCATCACTGAAGGTAATAACATATTTGTTTGCCTATCTAATTTCAAGGATCTTTGTGTCAACAGTTTTAGGTTTAATGAACAAGTTATATTCAATATAACCAATTAATGAACTTACATTTTCAGAATGAAGTTTCTTGGAGGTACCAAATGACAGTGGCAGACCCATTTCTCTCATCACCTTTACATCATCAGCATATTCTCCTTCAAATGTAATGGGTTCTTCACTTCTTTCAGACAATATCAGGGTATCTTTGGTACATGAACTGCTATCCAGAGTATCTAAATATTGGATTTTGTCACCATTACCAGCTGTTGTTATGTTAGAAACTTCTAGGTCTTCAACACTGGAAACAGAAAGGTTTTCCGTTATAAAATGAAAAGATGTACATAATGTTACAGCACTTTTAAACTTTGAGGTACTGGTAACAACAATGCCAAGATGTCTCTGTTTCACACACATAATGTTACAGCACTTTTAAACTTTGAGGTACTGGTAACAACAATGCCAAGTCAGTTAATGTCTCTGTTTCCACACACACTTTTAAACTTTGAGGTACTGGTAACAACAATGCCAAGTCAGTTAATGTCTCTGTTTCCACTTTATGAAAATTATTAGTTTTAAACTTTGAGGTACTGGTAACAACAATGCCAAGTCAGTTAATGTCTCTGTTTCCACACACATAATGTTACAGCACTTTTAAACTTTGAGGTACTGGTAACAACAATGCCAAGTCAGTTAATGTCTCTGTTTCCACTGCTTTATGAACTAGTGATTATTAGTTTTAAACTTTGAGGTACTGGTAACAACAATGCCAAGTCAGTTAATGTCTCTGTTTCCACTGCTTTATGAACTAGTGATTATTAGTTTTAAACTTTGAGGTACTGGTAACAACAATGCCAAGTCATGTCTCTGTTTCCACTGCTTTATGAACTTGTGATTATTAGTTTTCTTTGTTGGATCTCTAAGTGTCCTCCTTTTTCTAAACTCTGTTGATCAACTATGTCAGTGGTTGCTACACAATGTTTACATTAAACATGAATATAAAAGCAACAGCTAACAATACCTCTGGAGCTTGTTGACCCACTTTTCTAATCCAAAATACATCTCATATTTCTATCTTTCTTTAATAAACTTCAAGTACGTGTTAAGAGCTAAATATCACAATAAAAATATGTCTGTGAAATAAGTGTAATCAGAAATCATGATGGTTTTCATCAATATCTTAAGCTCAGTTTGTGTCTGTTGGTTTGAACTTTCAGCCATCTGCTTATGTTTTAGCATCTCTTGATCAACCAGTTCCAAAGTTGACAGAGTGATACAGGAAGATCATGAAGGGAGTTGGGAATTAAACCCCTCCCCATCTTCTATATACATCACTGTGTGTACAGTTGTTCCTTACACTTCTACACTTGATCAATCAGCACCCAACTTGATACACAATGATACAAAGAAGTTCATAATAGGGTGGAGATGACTCCATCTAATTTCATATTTAATTTCTAAAAGAAACTACCAAATCAGCATGACATGAATGACATGAGAAATGTCATGGAGAGATGGTCCCTCCATCTAATTTCATATCAATAGAATTCTTGAAAACAGTATGTCTTTATTTTTAGTATTGGTACCTTTATCTATTTTTATTGCATATTTAATGTTTATTATGTTAAGAAACAAAAACAGAAGCACAATTTCCTATTCTTTATTTAAAATAAGTGTTTATTCCACTGTCCAATGTGTGGATACTACATGCTAGCTACTTGCAATGTTAATTATTTTGTAGAGAAGGTCATTCAGTTTATCCAGCCTAGGAAAACTCAAACAAGGACAAAAACACAATAATTTAAGTTTTACTTCATGAAACTAAGCATGTAATGTATTCCTCCTGTTAAAACTGGTTATCCCAACCTGTACCACAATATCTCAAACAACTGAAACATAATATTACTTTCTGTGAATTCCCACTGAAATTTAAGCTATCTTTTATCTTTTCTAGGAAACAAAGATAATTCTGCTTTGTCAGCAACAATTTCAGTTTCACAGAATAAACCATCATATGATCTAAATATTAAAAAACTATTTTCACAGCTCTAGTAACAGCAATTAGACCACCAAGGTTCTTCTTTATAGAGTATGAAAAACAGATTAAATTATTCATAATAAATAAAACTAATTTTACAACTAGTAATGATCAATATAGAGAGAAGATATCAGGTCATTAAGTCATTATTTTAATAGACATTTTTCTAAAATTTGTTTTACTGTAATTTCATATCCACACATTTAAAGCCAGTTAAAACAATACCCATTTTCAGTAATTTTAGCTCTTTAAACAAAAAAGAAAAATAACTTTTTAGTTTGGAGATTGTATCTTCAACATTAAAACATGTTAAAAACATTAACATAACTTGTGGATCTCAGTTTCTGAATATTCAATGATGTTTTGATTTCAAAGAAATGTTTCAACAAATTATAAACACTTCTGTTTATTAACTGTAATCCTTATACTTAATGATGTTTAATAATTATCTGCAATTTTTACATGCAAGATTAATTTTTAACATCTTTCTAACATTATCAACTTATTTTACTGTGCCAGTAAATGTATTTTTATCTTTAACTAAAATCATAAAAATAGTACAAATGATAAAGTAAGGTTCTTTCACACCTATTTCCAACTTTGAGAATTAAATAATTATAAAAAAAAATATTATAAAGAAACAAAATGATGGCTGAAAGTTAGAGGCAAATGACCAATCTAGAGGATTATGGGTGAGAAGCAGTGTTCCTTCTGAAGATGAGTAGCCACACAATGACTGACCAATCTAGAGGATTATGGGTGAGAAGCAGTGTTCCTTCCAAAGATGAGTAGCCACAGAATGACTGACCATTCTAGAGGATTATGGGAGGAAAGCAGTGTTCCTTCTGAAGATAAGTAGCCACACAATGACTGACCAATCTAGAGGATTATGGGTGAAAAGCAGTGTTCCTTCTAAGATGAGTAGCCACACAACAACTTACCAATCAAGAGGATTCTGGGTGGAAAGCAGTGTTCCTTCTAAGATGAGTAACCATACAATAACTGACCAATCAAGTGCTGCACACTTCATTATTCCATCCATGTATAACCTCAGCAACTGTTAGCAGTCTCAACATGTTAATGGCCTCAATGACCCAAGCAGTAAACAGGCCTAAAGCCCAAATAACTAACTGGTAGCAGAGCACAGCACCATAATGACCCAACAGGGTTAATGGTCTCATAATACCTCTTACACTTCAGAAAAAAGAAAAAAACTTTATTCCTCATATGGACTGAAAGAAATTAAAAGAAAAATTAGTAGGAAGCCCTCATAGGCCCATGTTTATGGACTTACAACCAATATTTTCTCACAATTTAACTTAATCAATTAGAAGAATTAGATGGCCAAGTTCAAAATAGAACAGAAATTCTAAATACATTCTAAGTAAATTAATTTTACTCAATCATCAGGTATAACTTTGTGATAAACTTATGCCAAGTCTATTCTATTAATATCAGCAATATAAAAAAATAATGTTACTTCCACTTTATATTGTACAATTTGAACAAACCTAATTACAGTTGCACATTTCATAAAATTTATAAAGTCCTTTGATATTTGCAAAAAGGTAACAGGTATTAAAACAGCCCACTTCAATACTGATTAGGTACAAGTTAAAATTCACTGATATTTTATTATAAAATAGATTAGACTTAACATCAACGACATTATAAAGTTCGACAACTCACTTGTTCAACTTCAGAGCATACTTGAACTTAAAATCTTTGATAAAACATAAACACCAAGTTCTTCAAGAATGTGCAACAAGCATCAAGATTTTTGGCCAAAATATCTTAGCAAATGCAATATATATTTCTTGAAATAAGTGACAGACTTCCATCATTGTGTGTAAAAACATAAATTATATGCACTAGGAACAGTAATGTCATAACAATGTACCTACCTTGAAGTGGGACATTAACATCTGAGGAAAAATAGAATTACTTTTACCTAATTTTTAGTACTAATGGCATTAATGTAAAAACTAAATATTTATAGTGTAATTCGTGATTTTATTATATATAAAATTTAAAGTATGATAACTTTCTTACCCAATAAATCTCGTACAGCAGCACCAATACAAATCATGTGAATTATCCGCTTGCATTTCGATGTTTGCTATAAAGTACCATGATTCACATCTGTTGTTGAAAAGTACCTCACCGTTGTATTCCAAACAATTGTTATGTCCAACAACAACCATTATTGTTGTCAAATGCTAGGTTTGTTAGTGTTGCTCAACTCTCATTTAGTAATAGCACTACCACTTCTACTAATACAAGTAATTCTTTACTACTAGTATTATTCGAAGTCCAAGTACTCCCGACATGAAACAAACATGTAAACTTTTAAAAGAATGCTATTTATTCTTTAGTTTTCAATATTTAACATTAACCACTGCCGTCCTCAAATTTTGCACAATATCAATACTCCGACCTAAAGCATTGTTATAGACATACATGAAAGGAACCGGTGAAGTGACACCTTTCTTATATGAATGTAAAATAGAAAATATTTATTTTGCAATTTAATTTACAAACTTCGTTCCCAATTGCTTCTTTCTACATAAACTTTACAGAAAGTGCACCTATTGTAAAACTAATTGCTAAAGAAATGAATAAGAAGAATTAGGTTTAAATTTATGATACAAAAAATTGAATATATTTTTCACTCAAACAATTAATATAATATATTCCATTGTTCATAGATGGCAGGCCAATAGTAAAAGTATAGCAAGTGTATGCGTTTTCTTATAGCAAAGCCACATCGGGCTATCTGCTAAGTACACAAAATGGAATCGAACTCCTGATTTTAGATTTGTGTATCCGTAGACTTAGCGCTGTACCAGCGGGAGACAGTATGATTAGAGAATGGTGGGTAACTAAAACGTTAAATCACTTTTAAAATAGACACACTTGTTTGTTGAATGAATCTTTTGGCCATCTCATGCACGATAAGTTGATCACAGTTTGAGATGTAGTGACGCAGCAAGTTGATTGTTCAGTTTAGGTTGTAGGTTACGAATTAGGAATGTTTCCTTTTCTCTTAGCGTCCATAATATTTGTTGTGACATGTTTGTCTGATGTAATTCGGCGAAATGTATAAAACTATCTAACCTCGAATTTTATTCTCATTTACGACCAAGATCTCTAAAAGACTCAACACCAATATAAATAGAAACACACAAATGATTATATAAACAAATAATAAAACAAAACAAAATATTGAATATAAATAATGCTTTCAAAGCCAGATCTCACAGTTTACTTTATTGATTAGTGAATTATTCTTTTTGTGTTGAACAGCGCGTAGGGTTGAATCTGTATAGAGTTTCGTACACTTATTTCACAACTAGCAAACGTATATTCATATACACGTGAGGCCACAACATTTACACGTCATCACATACTCTACTACTTTTAATATATTGACTCAAACACATGCTTCATTATCATAGTACCATACCCTACACGAACTACATCACAGGTGACTGTAGTTATAGTTCGGTAATGTGCTGTCATCTGTAAGTGAGTAACTCAGCAGCTTTGAAGGTCTGGCGAAATTTATATGCATTAGATATTCAACCTAAATTTTCATGAGCCAGTAATGTTATTCGTATTGTCTCTACCTCCCCACAGTAAATAGATGTTCAGTATTACAACCATGAAGAGTTGAGCCACACAAATAACACAAGTCAATTCATACGCACTGCTCGCGCTGCTCGTTTCATGTGAAAATAAAATCGGCAGACCCCAGACATAGACTTTTCCCGAAAAGTTATCTGATTCAGTCTCTGCTTCGGGATAGAACAAAACCCTTACTATTCACAGAGAGTCATGCCTCATTAAGAATATGGAAGAATCCTTTTCAGATGAAACACTGGCTTTTACTTGTTTATGGTGGTGTATTTTAAAGCAGTAAATTGAAATATTATGAGAAGCATTTCGTTTTAAATATTTTACTGACATTATACAAGGGGCAGCTATGAAAAGAGTACTAGAGTAGCACAAAAAGTGGCATCCTTAGGGTGTAATTGAAAATCATACAACTCGTAGTACTGAAATTGTTACTGAGAGAAAATCCATCAATGAAAGATAATGAAAATGTTGGTGAATGAACGATCAAAGTAATGGTAGTTTCACCTAAACCGGTTTGGTGTATGTGTGTAGGACCGAATTTTCAGAAAAGATGCAACCAACAAAGATTTATACTAGATACAGATGTTGACGTCAGGAAAGAAAAAAACGCTACCAGCTGAGAGGTTTGATGTACAGGGTGTTTGGAAAGTCACTGTGCAGTTTTGAAAGCAGCGATAACAGCATTCATTCAGTTTATTTCAAGCCAGCAACTGATAGCAGTGTTTAGAAACAAAATAAGAATAATCCAGGTCTGTATTGATGCCAACGGGGTTCACTTTGTTTGTTTGTTTTGAATTTCGCGCAAAACTACTCAGGGCTATCTGCGTTAGCCGTCCCTAATTTTAACAGTGTAAGACTAGAGGGAAGGCAGCTAGTCATCACCACCCACCGCCAACTCTTGGGCTACTCTTTTACCAACGTCACATTATAACGCCCCCACGGCTGAAAGGGCGAACATGTTTGGTGCGACCGGGATTCGAACCCGCGACCCTCGGATTAGGAGTCGAACCCCTTAAAACACTTGGTCATGCCGGGCCCAGAGGGTCACTTTCAACATTGTTTATAATTGTCATTCATATTTACCTCCTGTATTCTATATTGAAACATGTCTGTTAATAAATATATAAGTGCACAGTGACTTTCCGAACACCCTGTATAATTTAAAGCTGGTTGGAATTCTGTATAAAATGGACAAAAATTATTGTAGCTTCTATATACCCGTTTGACATTTAAAAATTGTTAGAATAAATTTTAAATACAACAGAGGTTGAGTTTTCTAAAAGGAAGAAAACATCTGTTCTTAAAAACTAAGCCTGGTTTGGTCTTGTGATTAGCTCGGTCAACTAGCAAGTTGGGGGTCGTGAAATCCAAACATTTTCATTCTATTTCATTCCTCAGCTGCTTCATATTTGAACAAATATATCGTGAATATAGCTTATTTATGTGTGTGGTATTACACAGATGACTACTAAAGCAAAAAGCTAGGTCCATTAATAACTGAACGTTCTTGAATTTGGGGGGTATTTTTCCCAAAGAGTTATGACAGTTAATTCATAGTTAAAACACAGACCTATGCAAATGTTAATGACTTTTAAATCTTTAAAATGTAAAATCAGCAACAACTAATACTCATGTTCGTCAGTTTGATCTGAGTTAGCCTCAGTAAGACGAAACCACTAAATAAAAATAGCATTCAAGTTAAACTTCATTCACAAAAGGTGAACACCTAACGTTACATAGTAACTGTAGGAGCTATTCTCAAAATATAATGATGAAAAAAGAAACAAACATGCAGAAAAACACAATTCTAAAGAAAGAACTTTAAACAGCTCTTACTATATTAAATAAATAGAAAATGTTGGCTTCTGTTAAACAATGTAACAAAAAACACACACGAAATTCTCCCTAAATGTATGTCAAATCTGTATCAAATCTCAGTAATTCTGGTGTAAAAGCTGTGTAGTTTTACCTTCTCATGCCCCAGCACTGTCTTAAATATCAATAAACCCTCAAGTTTCTGAAAAATACTTGCAACTGTTACCTGACTCACTAATTGAATTGTTTGTTTGTTTTTCACACAAAGCTACTCAAGGGCTATCCGTCCCTAATTTAGTAGTGTAAGACTAGAGGGAAGGCAGCTAGTCATCACCACTCACCGCCAACTGTTGAGCTACTCTTTTACCAACGAATAGTGGGATTGACCGTAACATTATAACGCCCCCACGGCTGAAAGGGCGAACATGTTTGGCGCGACGGGGATGCGAACCCGCGACCCTTAGATTACGAGTCGCACACCTTAACACGCTTGGCCATGCCGGGCCAAAATATTCTTATAGTGAAGGTGTCGGGGTACGAACCCACTAATTGAAAACAATATTGTTCTATAAGATAACCATATAAGCAGTCTTCTTGGTTCACTACTTAAACTAGTTTGCCCTTTAAGGAAAGTGAAAGCTAGTAACTCACCTGTATTTAACTTGAGGATATATTAGATGCGACAATTTTGAAAATTTTACTTTTGACTAAAGACGTGGAAAGCACATATTGCTTCTCCATACTACATACATTACTTTTCTAGATGGATATATTAAACATTCTAATCAATACTATTAAAAAGGAACATTAAAAAGTTTAAATATATGTAAAAACGAGTGGTTTGGGTTGAGAAAATTTTTATGTAGAGGAAAAAAGTTTACCTTACTCTAAATATTGCTCTGATGTTGAACTTAACATAATAACAGAAAGCCTTTAAAGATTATAACAATGGCTATGTGTGTATTAAGGAAATCCTGTACATTTATACAAGTTTGGTAAACCTAAGGGACGTTGCTGATATGTTATATCACAAGCAACAGTAGTTTCTAGAAGTAAATTGTAACACTATGTTCACTCGCCTGCCACTTAAATAGATTAAAAAAGCTGATTAGGTCTGTATCTTGTCTTTTTATCACCAACAAGAAAATCAAACTCAGTGGCGGCGCCAGGGGAGCTTGAGTCCCCCCAAATGAGCCAAGCCCCCCAATATTGTTACATACATATATTCATAAAATATAGAAAACACAATCGTCGTTGTTGCTTAACAATTAACATCAAAGAGACATAGATCTGTAGAAGTCAACGTCTTCATTAAGACGGAAGTATGTGTCATGCGTCCCATAGCAACGTACTGAATGTACTGAAACTCGTGTGTTGTATTGCCGCTCCCCTGTGTAATGCCATTCTATCTTGAACTTTGACGAAGATTAGACAACCACGTTGATTTTAAGTTACAACAGATCATCAGGGATTTTACTTGATAAACCAAAGGTTTCACAGGTATTTACCCATCAATTTCAAGGGGCAGGAAGTATCTACACCATTGGAGCTTGCAATCATGCTGGAACCAGCCTTCATGGATCTCCACGAACTTGTATGCATCGCTGTGACCATGCCTGTCACTTCAGCTGCCTGTGAGAGAAGTATCTCATGTCTCAAGACATACTTGAGCAACAGCAGTGGTAACAACTGCACCAGCAACCTTGCTGTCATATCAGTAAACTCCAGGAGGGCAAAACAACTCGATATTGATACTGTTATAGACACATTTGCTGCCAATCATCATAACAGGCGCATTGTTTTGAAGTAATATTGACTATAAGCACAACATGATGAAAGATAGTTAGCCTGATAGTGACCTTACTTTTCCTCAGAGTGTATTAACTTCCACATGGGATAATTCGTTTTTGCTATGTAAAGTATATCTTTATGTTATATTTCTTTTGATTTGTAGCTTTACTCTTAATGGTATATTAAATGTTCAATCTAAGCTAATCTTGAGTTTATTTATTATTATGTATTACCTTGGGTGGAATTTAGGTGAGCTTCTTCTGTACATATATTTTCATAAACAGTTAATTTCTAATTTGTAATAATGAATTATTAATCAGAGTATGAGTTTCCAATGAAAACTGCATTGAAAACGCAGTTCAAAATAGCACACCTTCCTGAAATGTACCTTGGTATTTACATTATTATAATTTACCATCTATACTCCATATTGATGGCATTTTGGGAAACCCCTCCACAGTTTACCTCAGCCCCCTCAACGAAAATATCCTGGTGCCGCCACTGTTCAAACTTATCCATATGAAATAATGATGTAAAGTCTACCTTTAAAAGTGTTTT
Source organism: Tachypleus tridentatus (assembly GCF_004210375.1). Taxonomy (NCBI): domain Eukaryota; kingdom Metazoa; phylum Arthropoda; class Merostomata; order Xiphosura; family Limulidae; genus Tachypleus; species Tachypleus tridentatus. The sequence goes on along the minus strand of NW_027467777.1, from coordinate 27,223,513 downwards.
TGGCTTAATTATGAACGACCGTAGCCCAAAGTGAAATTCGTGAAATAGGTGGCATTTTCCTCAGCTATAAACAGTTCCTTGTTAAATACCCTTCTCTTCAAAATAACAGCACCACCACCTTTGTGTGACTATTAACTATTCACCCAAATTTTTAAATATGTAATTTGTATTTAGTTGTAGAAACATAAGTGTGTACAAGTAAAAGATTCTTAAGTTGACCACTTTAGTTTAAGTTTGTGGCTTAACGACTACGTTTACCCTTAGTAAATGATTAGGTCTGGCATGGCCAAACGCGTAAGGCGTGCGACTCGTAATCCGAGGGTCGCGGGTTCGCGCCCAAGTCACGCCAAACATGCTCGCCCTCCCAGCCGTGGGGGCGTTATAATGTTACGGTCAATCCCACTATTCGTTGATAAAAGAGTAGCCCAAGAGTTGGCGGTGGGTGGTGATGACTAGCTGCCTTCCCTCTAGTCTTACACTGCTAAATTAGGGACGGCTAGCACAGATAGCCCTCGAGTAGATTTGTGCGAAATTCCAAAACAAACAAACAAACAAGTAAATGATTAGGCTAATTTCAATTTGGAACAAGGCCTAACAACAGAGTACATTTAATCCATAGGTTTCACTCCTGTTTAATTACGATTGCTAGAAGTGAACTGTTTATGATTCAAAACAAGACCCAATCGTAGAGGTTCAAACTGATACTTAGCATCATTATCCAAGTTAGAATAAAACTAACCTTACTGTAAACTACATGTATCTACAAATTACCGGAAATCTTCGAGTATATCTTTAATACGTTGTAAAGTGCGCCAGAACTTCGATGTTTTCAAACTGACTCTTAACATTTGTTTGTTCCGGTTTCCCTCGAAAAATCCATTCTATCAACATCCACGGTTTTATTTAAAAGGGGTTAATACCATTTGAGACTACTTGTTTCTTTCTTAATATTTTTTTAAAATGGTTTCTTGTGGTAAATTTTAATAAAGAGTGTGTTATTTGATAATACAGTTCTGAGTACTTGTGATGTTTGATATGGAATTTGAATAACATAATTACTGGTTAGGACTAGTTTTCTAAAACATGTTTGTTTGTTTGTTATGAATTTCGCGCAAAGTTACTCGAGGGCTATATGTGCTAGCCGTCCATACTTTAGTAGTGTAAGACTAGAGGGAAAGCAGCTAGTCATCACCATCCACCACCAACTCTTGGGCTACTCTTTTACCAACGAATAATGGGAGTTACCGTCATATTATAACGCCCCCACGGCTGAAAGGGCAAGCATGTTCGGTGTGACGGGATTAGAATTACGAGTGGAGTGCCTTAACCACCTGGCCATGCCGGACCTTCTAAACACACCCAGTTAATTAAAATTTCGTTGTAATTTCAAATATTATAAACTATATAACTTTAAAGTAGTACAAACAAGTAGATTGGTACCCCGATGGGTTATTGGTAAATTTAAGGGCTTCCAATGCTAAAATCCAAGGTTCAATGTATGCAGTCGAACTATATTATTATTATGGGATTGTAGTTAAGATCCTTTGTATATAATCAGTAACTGAAATATTTTAAATTTAAACTGACCATTCATTTTAAACATGTTCTAGTGTTTGTGATGAATTATGTCTATGAACTAACGTCTTTTTTTTAAGTTTGTTTTCTCAAACTAGAACCAGAAACCAAACCTGTATTATACTGTGTGTTTTATTAACTAAGCTAAGGATTTTCCCACTATCAACTCCTGCTAAGACACATGCCAATCACAACACTTAGCAGAATATTTATTTTCTGTACGTTGTTCTACAAAACCGTATTAAATCTTGGAAAGGTCGGTTAATATTGTCATTGAATCGTGCTAGTGTAAAATAACAATAAGTTTCTGCATTCAACTGTATAATGTTGATGGTTACTATCAATAATAACGTTATTACTTAATACTGATAATACTATAGCATTTAAAGATGCATGCCAGTGAAATAATGAGACCAGTTTTTAATTATTTGATGCCCGCATTAGATCATCCAACTTACTGTTTCCATTTTCTGATACGTTAAAAAAGTACTTTCTAAACTTACAAAAGTAAACATTTATTTGTTTCAAACACCCCGTGTCGTCGAACCAATCTCAACCAAACGTGGTAGAAAGATACTCTGGACCAAGAGGCACGTTATTATCTGGCCTCACTCGAAACCAAAATATGTTTGTTTTAGCTAATGATTCCACACTACAGTCTTGAATAATTTTTTTTTCCTAAAACTGTAGTTTTCATCAACAAATGTGAGTATTTTCAATACAATATCAAATATTCACATTTTTTGCTTGGCAACCAAAGGACAAAGTCAAACTCTTAAAGACAGGGCTTCAGTTGAAAATCCCTAGCTTTTCACATGGTTGGATTAAGGTTTTGTTGGGCTCTAGTTTTTTGTTTGTTTTTTCAAATTTGTGGAAAGCTACAAGAGGGCTATCTATGCTAGCTATCCCTAATTTAGTAGTGTAAGACTAGAGGGAAGGAAGCTAGTCATCACTACCCACCGCCAAATCTTGAACTACACTTTTACTGATGAATAGTGGGATCGACCATCACATTTTAATTCCCCTACAGCTGAAAGGGCAAGCATGTTTGGTGTGATGGGGATTTAAACTCTCGACCCTCAGATTATGGGTCAAGCACCCTAACTTCCTGGCCAAGCTGTCCTGAGCCACAGTTCCAGGTAATGTTTGGAAATAACAGTAACAACTAGCTCTTGTCTTTATTCTACCAGTTTTACATAAGTCTCTGGTTTAATACAAAACTGATTCTAAGTTGAGTGTTCAAAAGAAGAAATCTCTAATGTGGTCTATCAAGAAGCACTCAGAATATCAAACACCAAGGCTGTAGAAAGGGATAACCAAAATAGTAACATCGATAAACTAAACTGTATGTATATTATTAAAGTTCTTGATTTATTAGTTCAAGCCCTACATTAAATCTTTATGCTCTCAAATGTAAGACGCCTGTCTCAGCTTGTATAACCAAGTACCATACGCTTGTTAACACAAACAAAATTACAGAACGCGTTTCTGTGGCAAGGTTCATCAATTCTCATATTCAGTATAGTAGACAGTAATTTCAGTAACTGTACGTTTTCAGTAGTATATATGTTTTGTTTTTCCAGATGTAATACAACTAAAAGTTAGAATATTCAAGTAGAATCGTACTGTGGTTCTACTGAAAATATTTTATAGTGAGAGAGAACAAATATATCTTTTGAGGACACCATCATCCTCTTAAGGTAATGATGTCCTTAAACTTATTGTTGACATAAGTGGGGATTCGCTTCATACAAAATGTAAACATCTACCATTTTGTTTCTGTTGACACTAGTGGTCTATAGAAAGGTCCATCATTTTAATTACATTTCATTATGTTAAAAGTGTCCAATTCATCTAAAGAATGTATTTGTTCATGAAAGAAATGTTCCTTCACTACAATGCTCTTATAATTAAGGTTGACTTGCATAGACCTATGAGGACTGACAGCATCTGCACTTGTAAAACAACACATACAAGGCTTAGTTTTAGTGGATGTATTTCCCTAAAGAATGTAGCTGATATATATAACACATTTTAATTTTAAAATAACTTCAATAAAGACAAATTCACATCTGTAGAGCTATTACTTCATTTATAAATACATTAACATACATTTAGTACATCGTTAGCAAATACAGAAATTCATGCATTTGCAGTTATTGTTTTACTAGCAAAGTACAAAAATGGATGAACCTACTATATGAATATTAAATATAATGTGAAGATATCCATCATTTGAAGAAAGTATGCCTTCAATTAAATATAATGTAAATATATCCATCATTTGAAGAAAGTATGCCTTCAATTAAATATAATGTGAAGATATCCATCATTTGAAGAAAGTATGCCTTCAATTAAATATAATGTAAAGATATCCATCATTTGAAGAAAGTATGTCTTCAATTAAATATAATGTGAAGATATCCATCATTTGAAGAAAGTATGCCTTCAATTAAATATAATGTAAACATATCCATCATTTGAAGAAAGTATGCCTTCAATTAAATATAATGTAAAGATATCCATCATTTGAAGAAAGTATGCCTTCAATTAAATATAATGTGAAGATATCCATCATTTGAAGAAAGTATGCCTTCAATTAAATATAATGTGAAGATATCCATCATTTGAAGAAAGTATGCCTTCAATTAAATATAATGTGAAGATATCCATCATTTGAAGAAAGTATGCCTTCAATTAAATATAATGTGAAGATATCCATCATTTGAAGAAAGTATGTCTTCAATTAAATATAATGTAAAGATATCCATCATTTGAAGAAAGTATGTCTTCAATTAAATATAATGTAAAGATATCCATCATTTGAAGAAAGTATGCCTTCAATTAAATATAATGTGAAGATATCCATCATTTGAAGAAAGTATGCCTTCAATTAAATATAATGTAAAGATATCCATCATTTGAAGAAAGTATGCCTTCAATTAAATATAATGTAAAGATATCCATCATTTGAAGAAAGTATGCCTTCAAATAAATATAATGTAAAGTTATCCATCATTTGAAGAAAGTATGCCTTCAATTAAATATAATGTGAAGATATCCATCATTTGAAGAAAGTATGCCTTCAATTAAATATAATGTGAAGATATCCATCATTTGAAGAAAGTATGCCTTCAATTAAATATAATGTGAAGATATCCATCATTTGAAGAAAGTATGCCTTCAATTAAATATAATGTGAAGATATCCATCATTTGAAGAAAGTATCCCTTCAATTAAATATAATGTGAAGATATCCATCATTTGAAGAAAGTATGCCTTCAATTAAATATAATGTGAAGATATCCATCATTTGAAGAAAGTATGCCTTCAATTAAATATAATGTGAAGATATCCATCATTTGAAGAAAGTATGCCTTCAATTAAATATAATGTGAAGATATCCATCATTTGAAGAAAGTATGCCTTCAATTAAATATAATGTGAAGATATCCATCATTTGAAGAAAGTATGTCTTCAATTAAATATAATGTAAACATATCCATCATTTGAAGAAAGTATGCCTTCAATTAAATATAATGTGAAGATATCCATCATTTGAAGAAAGTATGTCTTCAATTAAATATAATGTAAAGATATCCATCATTTGAAGAAAGTATGCCTTCAATTAAATATAATGTAAAGATATCCATCATTTGAAGAAAGTATGCCTTCAATTAAATATAATGTGAAGATATCCATCATTTGAAGAAAGTATGCCTTCAATTAAATATAATGTAAAGATATCCATCATTTGAAGAAAGTATGCCTTCAATTAAATATAATGTAAAGATATCCATCATTTGAAGAAAGTATGCCTTCAAATAAATATAATGTAAAGTTATCCATCATTTGAAGAAAGTATGCCTTCAATTAAATATAATGTGAAGATATCCATCATTTGAAGAAAGTATGCCTTCAATTAAATATAATGTGAAGATATCCATCATTTGAAGAAAGTATGTCTTCAATTAAATATAATGTGAAGATATCCATCATTTGAAGAAAGTATGCCTTCAATTAAATATAATGTGAAGATATCCATCATTTGAAGAAAGTATCCCTTCAATTAAATATAATGTGAAGATATCCATCATTTGAAGAAAGTATGCCTTCAATTAAATATAATGTGAAGATATCCATCATTTGAAGAAAGTATGCCTTCAAATTGTTAAGCAGCTAAAACACATGTCAAAAATAAAATGTGTTCAATGTGTTCAGTGTCTCAGAAGAATTTTGCAATGTGATGTAAGGGTTTTGAAGACATACAATGAAATATTTGAGTAACAATAAAACATACATATAATTATAAAAAATAGCTTTTATCTCCAAAAGGTTTTTATTACAATAGAAATCTTTCTTGATTAAAACATACTATATAAAAACAATTTATAGTTTTATAATTGTACTTAATCACTACAAACTAATGACTCATCATTTGCTACCAAATTGCCTTCTATATATATATATATATAAATTTTAACACATGATATATATCTCAATTTCTTACAACCATATTCTTCAAAGAAAAAGCTTTCAATTGAGTCTGCTAACAGGAAGTCTAGTGTTGAATCAAGAAGTAACAGGAAAACACCTGTTTATAACCCAGTCTGATGAATGGTAGTCTACTGTTGAATCAGGAAGTAACAGGAAAACACCTGTTTATAACCCAGTCTGATGAATGGTAGTCTACTGTTGAATCAGGAAGTAACAGGAAAACACCTGTTTATAAACCTGTCTGATGAATGGTAGTCTACTGTTGAATCAGGAAGTAACAGGAAAACACCTGTTTATAACCCTGTCTGATGAATGGTAGTCTACTGTTGAATCAGGAAGTAACAGGAAAACACCTGTTTATAACCCTGTCCGATGAATGGTAGTCTACTGTTGAATCAGGAAGTAACAGGAAAACACCTGTTTTTAACCCTGTCTGATGAATGGTAGTCTACTGTTGAATCAGGAAGTAATAGGAAAACACTTGTTTATAACCCTGTCTGATGAATGGTAGTCTACTGTTGAATCAGGAAGTAACAGGAAAACACCTGTTTTCAATCCAATCTGGTATTCTTGATGACTTCCTGTACCTTGGAGAGTGCACCAAACGTTGCCACTTTTGGCCAATTGGAAATTCATATGCCAGTAGTGATTCACTTTTCATCTCTGTATTGCACCCTGGATTCTGAAATACACATATCACTATTACACGTGCTATAAGTCATTATCAGTATTCTATAAACTGATACACTGTATAATAAAGGGTTTTATTCAAGCTAACCATAAATCGTAATTACATTTTCAGTTTGGATTTTTACTCTTTATAAAATTTATTCAATTATTTTATTTTATAAGTGATGGAGTACAGTTGGGTATAAGTTTTGTTTGATTATTTTATTCTATAAGTGATGAGTTTTAGTAGACTCCAACTCTATCCTGTATTTTAAGTGAAAACAAAATATATTTAAAAATTTTATCCTATAAATGCTAGACATGTAAATACCAAAGTTAACATTTGATTACTGAACACATTCAATTAGATTTTATGAACATTACTCAATCATTAGGTGTCTGTAAGTACAAATTATGATGTTTTACATAACAACTGGGTTTCAGTGATGTGTTTCACTTACAGACTGTTTTTAACTTGTAAATTTAGTATTTATTGTCTGAGTTCCAATAGTTGTCTTGGTCTTATACCAGTCGGTTTTAGTGGTATAAACACAGCAGATGAGTAATTATGGGTTACCACAGGCAAGTATGGCTCTATCAAATTAACAAGTCATCAACAGACTTTACTACTTGGCAAAAAAAGGTTGAGTAATCCTGCTCAAGCACTAATTACTGTTAACAGTTGGGTTTCAGTTATTTAAGTTCACCTGTTAAATACTATCTTTTATTGGTTGGGATCTTGTGACTTAGATTTATTAGATGAACACTGTCTCTTATCATTTTGGTTTTAGTGATTTAAGTTCACCTGTTAACTATTATCTCCTACTGGTTGGGATCTTGTGACTTAGATTTATTAGTTGAACACTGTTTCTTATCATTTTGGTTTTAGTGACTTAAGTTCACCTGTTAACTACTATCTCCTACTGGTTGGGATCTTTTGACTTAGATTTATTAGTTGAACACTGTCTCTTATCATTTTGGTTTCAGTGACTTAAGTTCATCTGTTAACTATTATCTCTGGCTGGTTGGGATCTTGTGACTTAGATTTAGTATTTGCCTACTGTTTGTTCTAAGATTTAGTCTTAAATAGCCTACAACTATGATATTCCTTGTTGTACACTATAATGGACAGTAATAACATATTTACAACCTGAGGTAGAAAATAGGAAGCCCACTTTGTCACTGCTGGTTGTTGAAAGTGTTGGTGGATGTGCCGATGAGTTACGGCCGCACACATCCTAAAAAGGTTCTGAAAGTGAATTCTACAAAAAAACTGTTTTCATAGAAATTCTTGACAAACAAAAAAGAGATAACATAACGATGATTAAACGGCATTATTTGACAACTAAATTTAACACACGTTTATAATATGACAAAGTTTATAACAGTTCTAGTTGTATACAACTGATATTTCTCTATGTTTACAAACTGGTGAAAAATGAGATCCATTGAGACTAATGTGACACAAAGAAAACCACTTTGTGCAATAAGATACTAGCAAAAGAAACCACTTGATGAAAGGAGATCCACTGACACTAATGTAAAACTGGCTCTTATATGTCCATATGACATTTAAATGTGTCCACTTGTATTAATGTAATAAAAAATTTACCTTTTACTTAGAGTTCCACTAAGAGAAACATACTCCCAGAATAAAAGATGTTGAGATAATTCTGCAGCTCCCGGAACTCTGGCTTCAATACAAACTGGCACTAGAATCAGAGTTGTACTTTTAAAAATAGTATTTTACCATTGGAACTGTGTTATTATAAGATTTAACAAGCAAATCATCTGGTGGCAATTATATTAAACTTTTAATAAACTATGAACTATAATTTCATGAGTAAATAAACTCAGTATTATGAGAATTGTATTTTAATCATGAAGTACAACTTCCAGTTTGATCAAAATGTGTTATACTAGTTTGGGAGAACTCCAATCCTCATCAGTAACTATGAATACAAGTTAACCAAAGAGAAATAACCTGGACTTATATAATAGTGAAATGTGAACACAAAGCACGTTCACACCAACAGTATATTTGAATTTCAAATAATAATTATGGTATGGGTATTGTCAAAATATAATTAACTATTTTGTAAGGAGTATATAAAAATTGACTAATTACACAAATATATAAAAAACACCCATGAAGAAAAATATTGATGTGAAAACAAATGGTGGCATTGTGAATATGAACTCTTCAAGGTATTTACAAATGTGTTGCCTTCATAATTAATTCATTAGTTTATGTTTAGCTTTTACACCTAACAAATACCTTTAAATTTGGCAGCCATAAGACAAATGGCTAACACTTCATTTACCCCACCAATCCTGAATGGATCCAGAAAACAACAACTAACTGTCCTCTTCTGGATATACTGTTTGAACATGATCTTGTTATGGCAACTGACTGCTACGCCCACATGTAGAGGCTGAAGCTCCTATTGTGGACAGTGAAAGTATTAATTCTTACATGATATAATTCACACAATTCAGGTAAAAAAGAAATGTAGTTTTAACTGAGTTAACACAAGGTTAACCACATTAGATAAATGTAATAAAATGTAGTTTTAAATGAGTTAACACAATGTTAATCCTATTAGATAAATGTACTAAAATGTAATTTTAACTAAGTTAACACAAGGTTAACCACATTAGATAAATGTAATAAAATCTCAAAGTGTATAACAAACATTTTGATTCCACATTTTCAAAAACAGATTATAAAGCTAGTTGAAATTAAAGAACCTAAACAGATGCTTGAAAATTACATTCAATATTTCATTATGCAAGTTTTAAAATAAATTACTTATAACAATTTGGAATGGTTATTTAAAATTGATTTCAAACAAATTTTACAACTAAAATCATTTTAAATTCTTCACAGTATAAAACACTAAAATTCTAGACAAATTAAAATTAGAACAGAAAACATTCTGAGTTATTCATAGAGCTGAAGCAAACACTGACATAAAAAAATATTCAAAACCATTTTGGAAAAAAAAATTAAAAGCTAAACCTAGATTCAAAACTTTAAACCAGAGAGAAATAATAAAAATAACACTTTACATGACTGTTAAATTCTGTGAATTACAAAGACTCTGAGAAAATGTCAAAATAAAATAGAACATCCAATTCTCACTTCTGCAATTTCCATGTGCGCTAATATGTCATCAGAACTGGTTGGCTCCAGAACCCATAAAGGGCAGAAACCTGCTAGTTCCTTCATCCAATGAATAGCTTCATTTTGGTCCCATCCTGCACTTGCATCCATAACCTAGATTTAAACCAAGACACTGTTAGACACGAAACAGCCTATTTAATTGTTCACTTGCAAACAAGTAGATAATCACAAAGACAAAAGGGTGAATTGTACTAAGAACCAGCAGAGACCCACAAAACATCTGCAACGAGATGAATATCTTTATTCCAACAGTAATTTAAACACAGGATTTATAAAATAATACAAAGGAATTTAATCATAAACCAAAATCTACTAGTCCATTTGTCTTTAGTCTAACATCAGTTAAGCCTTTATTAAGTACACCTATATTTAATAAGAAATAAATTAATACTGTAAGTTGTGTACATTTGCTTTAGTTTAGTTAGGGCTAAACTTTATTGTATCTAATAAACTTGTTATTCTATGACCTAATGTTAGACATGTTTAAAAACTCATAGGCTTTTAATATTCTGTTGCCCAAAATGTCTACAAAGTACATTTACATTCACTTAAGTGCATGTGCACACATTTTCAAAACAGATAAAACTATTATTACAATAGATATTTTAATTAAAAACTAGAGTTCGGAATTCATCATCACAGCTTTTTAAGAACCAGAAGAGGTAATATTTATAAAATAGTAACACACAAGAATATTTTCCCATCCAATCTCCTCTCGAATTATTTCAAGTCGACGCTTATCATCTTCTAATTCTTCTCCAATCTTTACTTTGAAGCTAGAAAAGATAAAGTAGTACATGTATTTATCATCTTCTAATTCTTCTCCAATCTTTACTTTGAAGCTAGAAAAGATAAAGTAGTACATGTATTTATCATCTTCTAATTCTTCTCCAATCTTTACTTTGAAGCTAGAAAAGATAAAGTGGTACATGTATTTATCATCTTCTAATTCTTCTCCAATCTTTACTTTGAAGCTAGAAAAGATAAAGTAGTACATGTATTTATCATCTTCTAATTCTTCTCCAATCTTTACTTTGAAGCTAGAAAAGATAAAGTAGTACATGTATTTATCATCTTCTAATTCTTCTCCAATCTTTACTTTGAAGCTAGAAAAGATAAAGTAGTACATGTATTTATCATCTTCTAATTCTTCTCCAATCTTTACTTTGAAGCTAGAAAAGATAAAGTAGTACATGTATTTATCATCTTCTAATTCTTCTCCAATCTTTACTTTGAAGCTAGAAAAGATAAAGTAGTACATGTATTTATCATCTTCTAATTCTTCTCAATCTTTACTTTGAAGCTAGAAAAGATAAAGTAGTACATGTATTTATCATCTTCTAATTCTTCTCCAATCTTTACTTTGAAGCTAGAAAAGATAAAGTAGTACATGTATTTATCATCTTCTAATTCTTCTCAATCTTTACTTTGAAGCTAGAAAAGATAAAGTGGTACATGTATTTATCATCTTCTAATTCTTCTCCAATCTTTACTTTGAAGCTAGAAAAGATAAAGTAGTACATGTATTTATCATCTTCTAATTCTTCTCCAATCTTTACTTTGAAGCTAGAAAAGATAAAGTAGTACATGTATTTATCATCTTCTAATTCTTCTCCAATCTTTACTTTGAAGCTAGAAAAGATAAAGTAGTACATGTATTTATCATCTTCTAATTCTTCTCCAATCTTTACTTTGAAGCTAGAAAAGATAAAGTAGTACATGTATTTATCATCTTCTAATTCTTCTCCAATCTTTACTTTGAAGCTAGAAAGATAAAGTAATACATGTATTTATCATCTAATTCTTCTCAATCTTTACTTTGAAGCTAGAAAAGATAAAGTAGTACATGTATTTATCATCTTCTAATTCTTCTCCAATCTTTACTTTGAAGCTAGAAAAGATAAAGTAGTACATGTATTTATCATCTTCTAATTCTTCTCCAATCTTTACTTTGAAGCTAGAAAAGATAAAGTAGTACATGTATTTATCATCTAATTCTTCTCCAATCTTTACTTTGAAGCTAGAAAAGATAAAGTAGTACATGTATTTATCATCTTCTAATTCTTCTCCAATCTTTACTTTGAAGCTAGAAAAGATAAAGTAGTACATGTATTTATCATCTTCTAATTCTTCTCCAATCTTTACTTTGAAGCTAGAAAAGATAAAGTAGTACATGTATTTATCATCTTCTAATTCTTCTCCAATCTTTACTTTGAAGCTAGAAAAGATAAAGTAGTACATATATTTAAGTAAAAATTACAAAGGTCAAGTAAAAGGAAACAATCACTGTATACTATGCTTTATTTGATATTTATTTAAATTAAAATAATGTTTAAAAAAGTAATTTGTAAGTAATTACAAAAACTGTGATTCACAAAATTACAAGAAAGATTTGTAGAAAACAATTGTATTTTCCTAAATTAACTTTTAAGTATCCTTGTAAAGTCTTTTACTTGGTTCCAGCCAACTAACAATGGCTCTTAAACTATTAAGTACCTTAAAACTTAAGGTTGAAATAACAGTTAATACATCAAGATTATCCAAGTTACATACAACAAAAACAATTTTCCAACTTACATAATATCTAAAAAAAAACTGCCATTTTCTAGGTTACATAGGTAACACAGGCTAAATCCATGATTCTCCGAGTTACAAACTACAACAAAATATCTGTGATTCCTAAATCAATAATAAAACATTCGATATAATTTTTGAAAGTATTCTGAAAGCATCATATCTCACCGTGTGAATCCATCGTTGAGTGCTTCTCTACAAACCTGTATAGAGAGACAGCAGTTCTTCACTTAAGATGTTATATGGATATATAGAGAGAAATACCTCTTCAACCAAGACAAAGGTGATTATTTCAGGTAATACACTCACATTACACTGAACTTCTAATGTTCCATTAATGGATACATATATAAGTATGGTTTTAGAAAATTGTTTAGCTATTCTAAAACAACAAAATATTCAAATCCATTATTATAAGTACTGTTTATGATATAATAAAGAACATAGTGTATGTTGTTACTGTTCTCAGTTGGACTTCACTCATTCTTGGCACCCCCATTCGTGCTGTGTAACAAGGATACCCATACATGGATAGAGCTTCCTCTGAAAGTAACAAATATATCTCACACATGTTGAAATACCTTACACTACACACAGATCTATATGTAGACATTCTACAAATGTGAAATACAGACAGAAACTGTTCAAATGGTTTTCTAATATAAAAAAGGACAATTTTCTTTTATGTACATACAGTTTCATATAATATTAGGGTAATATATACATTGAAACTTAAAGGATAATGTTTAGCTGTCAAGGAATTTACTTACAATTATATTTTACTTTATTTAATACATATAGAATATGATAGAATGTGTAATATCAAGAATTTTTATTAATATATTAATTTGAATACATATTAAACTAACCTCTTTCTTTCTTGTATGGTTCATTTTGCAAAAGTATTGCTGAAAAGTTAATAAAATTAAGAAAACTAAAGTGTGAATCATATATATAAAATGTTAGACTGATTAAAGCAGGTCAAATAGCTGTTTAAAATGTAAGAACAAATGAAAAAGAATAAATTCTTATGACATTTTCTGTACAAATTAAATAATTATATGAAAATCATAGTAAAGACATAAAAACAAATTTACAAAAAAGCAACAGATTATTATAAGTATTTACTAAAATTATTAAAATAGTTAAAACAGCAAATTGAAACCATTTTTTTTAAAAGTTAACAATGATAACACAGCAAAATGAATTGTTAACTTTTAATATGATAGCTAACATGGCAATGTGAATCATTTTTAACTTTTAATAAAATAGTTAACACAGCAATGTGAATCATTGTTAACTTTTAATAAAATAGTTCACACAGCAAAGTGAATCATTGTTAACTTTTAATAAAATAGTTAACACAGCAAAGTGAATCAACTTGTAATAAAATAGTTAACACGGCAAAGTGAATCAACTTGTAATAAAATAGTTAACACGGCAAAGTGAATCAACTTGTAATAAAATAGTTAACACGGCAAAGTGAATCAACTTGTAATAAAATAGTTAACATGCAAAGTGAATCATTGTTAACCTTCAATAAAATAGTTAACACAGCAAAGTGAATCATTGTTAACCTTCAATAAAATAGTTAACACAGCAAAGTGAATCATTGTTAACCTTCAATAAAATAGTTAACACAGCAAAGTGAATCATTGTTAACTTTTAATAAAATAGTTAACACAGCAAAGAGAATCAACTTGTAATAAAATAGTTAACACGGCAAAGTGAATCAACTTGTAATAAAATAGTTAACACGGCAAAGTGAATCAACTTGTAATAAAATAGTTAACACGGCAAAGTGAATCATTGTTAATAAGCTAATTAACACAGCAAAGTGAATCATTGTTAACCTTCAATAAAATAGTTAACACAGCAAAGTGAATCATTGTTAACTTTCAATAAAATAGTTAACACAGCAAAGTGAATCATTGTTAACTTTTATTAATACTATTAAAGCAGCAAATGTTCAGGAATAAATCACCTATTCATCACTGATAAAAGGAAACATTAAAGCACATTTATATAGTTATGTAACAAAATATAAAAAACCTTGTTCCTGGATAACTTTGAATATTTTTATATTTGATTCCTTTCCTAACCAAATAAAATTCAGTGTATTAAAAGTCACTGTTAAAAGAAATGAGCTGAATAAAGTTCTTTATATTTACCATTATGCCAAAATATAATTTATACCAACATGTCACTTTTACACTTATAACAATAACCAACACTTAAAATGGGATAAAACAGATGAGCAGATGATAATTTTACTTTTAGATCATTCTCCAATAAAGTAGCACAGTAAAAATGATTAAACAGATTTGTAATAAAATGAAAACTCACCCTTATAAATATAAAAGCGATAGTGTTAAACAGTACAGATATGCACAAGTTATCTTGCAAATCCTATGTTTGGACCTAAGTTTAAAACAAGCCAGTAAAAAAGAACTTAGCTGCTAAAGGTTTCATCTGGCTCAAATAAACTTAATTGTACACAAATGTCATCTTGACAACAAGAGATAGCTATGTGACTTAAATTTGAAGAATGTGGTTGGATTAATATAAATGCCAGTCTGCAAGATGTCATCAAAAGGTACCATGACCAGAATAAAACAAGCAAAAACTGGACCAGCTAATAGAAAATTTATAACATACTGAACTGAAGAGGTGTCCTAATAAACATCCCCCCCCAAGACAAAAAATAATGATGACATTAAATATGAATATGGATAGTAGAAGAAACATCATGTAAATCCATCACCACCATCCAGTCTACAACAAAGGAATTTTCATGACAACTTTGTGTTCCATTTGAAAACGAGACATCTAACAAAAATCAGTCAAACTGGTCTAGGAACAGGTATTTCTTATTTTATTTGGACCCACAATATGAAAGAAGTAAAAAAATGGGGAAGTATAAATATTTATTTCAACTGGTTTCTTCTGAAGGAGATTTGAGAGTTTAATTCAGAATTTGAAGGTGGAAGGACAACATGAAGACTGATTTGATGGATATGTAAAAACCAAGGATTCCACAGATGAATTATTACTCAAGACTGCAACAAACAAATGTAAAGTTATACAATACACATCAATAACCTTAAGAAACAGTACTTACCTAAAGCTTCTTCTCTTGTAATAATGTCAGATCTTCAAAATAAAAGTAAGTCTTGGTTTATGAAATGGTTTCAGTTAATCAGTAAGCATTAAAACTGATTTAATTAATTACATCTATGAAGAATTCTAAATAAAATAACATGATACACAGCCTGGTCACAACAAACTAAACCATGAGAATTGTAGTACCATCATAAAAAATTAAAAACACAAAACCAGCAATGTTATGTCACAAAGTGATATATTAAAATACATCAATAACACTGTATTGTTAAAGTACATACTAATATCATGTCCTAATTCATTCACCTGTACTACATCCTTCTGTTACACATCAGTAACACTGTATTGTTAAAGTACATACTAATATCATGTCCTAATTCATTCACCTGTACTACATCCTACTGTTGCATACATCAATAACACTGTATTGTTAAAGTACATACTAACGTCATGTCCTAATTCATTCACCTGTACAACAACCTTCTGTTACACACATCAGTAACACTGTATTGTTAAAGTACATACTAACGTCATGTCCTAATTCATTCACCTGTACAACATCCTTCTGTTACACACATCAGTAACACTGTATTGTTAAAGTACATACTAACATCATGTCCTAATTCATTCACCTGTACTACATCCTTCTGTTATATCAGTAACACTGTATTGTTAAAGTACATACTAACATCATGTCCTAATTCATTCACCTGTACTACATCCTTCTGTTGTATCGGTAACACTGTGTTGTTAAAGTACATACTAACATCATGTCCTAATTCGTTCACCTGTACTACATCCTTCTGTTGCACGCATCAGTAACACTGTATTGTTAAAGTACATACTAACATCATGTCCTAATTCATTCACCTGTACAACATCCTTCTGTTACACACATCAGTAACACTGTGTTGTTAAAGTACATACTAGCGTCATGTCCTAATTCGTTCACCTGTACAACATCCTCCTGTTACGCACATCAGTAACTTGCTGTATTGTTAAAGTACATACTAACGTCGTGTCCTAATTCGTTCACCTGTACTACATCCTGCTGTTGCGTACATCAATAACACTGTATTGTTAAAGTACATACTAGCGTCATGTCCTAATTCGTTCACCTGTACAACATCCTTCTGTTACACATCAGTAACACTGTATTGTTAAAGTACATACTGACATCATGTCCAAATTCGTTCACCTGTACTGGATCCTTCTGTTATATCAGTAACACTGTGTTGTTAAAGTACATACTAACATCATGTCCTAATTCATTCACCTGTACTACATCCTGCTGTTGCATACATCAATAACACTGTATTGTTAAAGTACATACTAACGTCATGTCCTAATTCATTCACCTGTACTACATCCTTCTGTTACACACATCAGTAACACTGTATTGTTAAAGTACATACTAACATCATGTCCTAATTCATTCACCTGTACTACATCCTACTGTTGCATACATCAATAACACTGTATTGTTAAAGTACATACTAACGTCATGTCCTAATTCATTCACCTGTACAACAACCTTCTGTTACACACATCAGTAACACTGTATTGTTAAAGTACATACTAACGTCATGTCCTAATTCATTCACCTGTACAACATCCTTCTGTTACACACATCAGTAACACTGTATTGTTAAAGTACATACTAACATCATGTCCTAATTCATTTACCTGTGGTTAAGTAAAAATTTAAACTACGGTAAGAACATTTGAACTTAACCAAGACAAACACTAAATTAATGAACTTTGAACTTAACCAAGTCAAACACTAAATTAATGATCTTTGAACTTAACCAAGACAAACGCTAAATTAATGAACTTTGAACTGAACCAAGACAAACACTAAATTAATGAACTTTGAACTTAACCAAGACAAACACTAAATTAATGAACTTTGAACTTAACCAAGACAAACACTAAATTAATGAACTTAACCAAGTCAAACACTAAATTAATGAACTTTGAACTTAACCAAGTCAAACACTAAATTAATGATCTTTGAACTTAACAAAGACAAACACTAAATTAATGATCTTTGAACTTAACCAAGACAAACACTAAATTAATGATCTTTGAACTTAACCAAGACAAACACTAAATTAATGGTCTTTGAACTTAACCAAGACAAACACTAAATTAATGAACTTTGAACTTAACAGAATACTAAACACAAAGTTTCACTGTTTACAATAACACAAAACAGGTACTTACATGTGTGTGAAGTCAACAGTTGAGAGCAGTTTCTCAGCTGGCTAAATACAGAACACATACATGTGAAACATTTTTTTGGTCTAAAAGTATGTTACAAGGCATGTGCTATACTTGTGTTATACAAGATATACAGCTATTAGCTTGTTAAACAAGTATTCATATATATAAATGCAAAGTTTTCAGTCATATAGTTTGCAACAGTGTTAATGTTAACAATTTCTTACAGCATGTCATGTGTGGATAAAACTGTTATTGTTTTAACTTGTCAAATACATCACACAAACATACAAAACTTGTCGCGTGCTTTGAAACAAGTTTGTTGTAAACTTCTGTTAGAGAATTGAACATGGTGCATAAATACAAATTATATGTATAGACACTTAATTTACATATATATTAATATTTCAGTAAAAATATATAACTTAAGTCAACATCTATTTTTCCTATAACCTTCAGTTATGTTTTCATATGAGAAAAAGAAAACTATCTGGAGACAAATGAAGGCACTAAAATAAATGTATAACAGTGAATCTGTTACAGCATGAGAACAGAGGGGCCAGTGATGTCATGAAAGACCACATCCCAAAATGTGATAAACCTTAAGAGCAGTCAGCCATGGAGTTGAGAGGGCACGATGAACCAAAAGTTGTATTGAGCTAAGTTGTAAAGCAGATGACAATGCTTGACTGATATTCATATGAAGAAAGACCCTGAAAGAGATGATATATAGAGTGTGCCAAAGGAAGGAGTTCTACATTTTGACCAACCAGCCCACCTGAGCTGCTGTAGAAAGTAGCTGCCAGTATGATTGGCCAATTGTTGTTCAGCATGAGACACATTAAGCCAGCCATCAATGTTACAGTCCCTAAGCATGGAGATTTCATGGGTGTGTGTTTTCTTATAGCAAAGCCACATCAGCTATTTGTGGAGTCCACCGAAATTTCATGCAAAAACCTGGAAAATTTGACAAAACATGTAAGGTGCAGAGGCAAGGGTCAAAATTGTTAAACCACCCTGAGGTGGATAAACCAAAGATAAAGATGAGACTGAGATGACATTGTTACATGTAGGCAAATGTTAGAAACATACCTTGGTGTCATCCACACCCCAGGAGAAACTGCCCATTTCAGGGTGAAAAAAGACATCATGGCAAGGGGATAGTAAAATGCAGCAGTTGAGGTGGGATAAATCTGTTACTAGCTGCCAATCTCTGGTTTTCTTGGGAACAAGAAAAAAGGTGAGGATAAAACCCCCTTGAAATATGAGGAACAGATTCAATTGCCCACTGCAAGAGCAATATTAGAACCACTTTTAACAAATGCTGATAGAACATGGGATTTCAAGGAGAAAGGAACGAAAAGGAGCAACCAGAAATAGGGAAAGAAATGGGAATTAGAAGAAAATGAGCCTCCAGTGGAAATAAATGAGCTTCAAAATTTGGAAAGGCAAAATGTTGTTGGACCAATGGCTCAATAATACTAGGAGAGTATCAATATTTTATGTCCCAGAAATGTGAAATTATGCCATACATAAATTTATAAGAGAAGTTGAGAGTAAATGGACCCGAGCCAATAAGTTATCACAAACTATAAGATCAAAACAACAAAGAAATCACACAGTAAACACCAGAACTGAGGACAAGATTCTGGCTAAAGTGAATGAAAGAAGGATGACAGTACCTCCAAAAAACTCCACAAGATTTCTCTGGAGAGCCCCAGAATATGATGTATGCAAGAAAAATATCAGAAGAAGTTGATAAAGGTAAGAAGCAAGCAAGAACATTGGACAAGGGAAGATAGAAATGATTCAGAAGAACCCCCTAAATAGGTAACAAGTGATCTTATTGTTGTTGATCTAAAACTGATAAACAGTACAATGTAAGAAAAAGGTGAAATAATCAAAGTCCTCATGTAACCATAAGGATTAGCAAGAATCCAAATATCAAGAGAGGGGAAAAAAAAGTTGTAAAGATTTTTCATGTAATAAACAAGAGTGAGGTAAAAAGGAAATAAGTGACAGAACTAAAACAACTCAAACATGAGACATAAAGACTGAATCAGGCCTAGGATACTCCCCAGGTTGGGAAGACAAAAGATCGACAAATTCTGGAGGTGGAAAAAGAGGATCAAAGTCCTTGTCAGCCAGCAGAGGCTTAGCTGTTTTAGTAGAAGTCTTGATAAGGTATGAGGAAAAAAGTTGGACCACATAAAGTTTGATCCAGATAAAGTACGAGGGGAAAAGGTTGGACCACATAAAGTTTGATCCTGATAAAGTACGAAGGAAAAGGTTGGACCACATTAAGTTTGATCTTTCGATGTATAGAAGCAAATATATCCATCATTGGGTCACTTGCACCCGAGGTCCGAGCTAAACGCTAGTTGCTGTTGTAACACCCAAAGTGGTAACGCTAACTTTGGAATGCATTTCTCAGAGAGGTTTAACCAAATTCATGTGCAAAAATAAAGTGACTTCAGTGAAGTGGTAAGAAATATTATGTTGAAAAATGACAAGTTTGTGAGGAAAACAACATGGAACAATAAAAGAAATAAAACAACAGAATTCAAACGTTGCCAAATGAAAAAAAAGAGTTTGACAGAGGTGTATATAGAGTCACATGAATGTATTGTGCTTCTAAAAGTGATGCATAGTGATTTACATGAGAGACATATTGGAATTACTTGGGTGGGGAACAGAATGCTTGTGGCATTGCATATAGAAAAAGTTTATATTGAGGGCAGCTAGGAACAAGAATATCTAATCTTATGAGCAGAAATAAGTATCTTATCAGATTCACGAAAATGGTACTTTATGGATGAATATTAAATGTTACACTCTGTAGTGGAAAAATTTACTGCAAGTTATGATAACCAAATAACACCACACAATAAAGGCATCAGAATGAACAGTTGTTATAATGACAATAGATGGTGAATTGAGTCATTACAATAAACACCCAACTAAATATGTGATAAGATGGATTAAACCAAACAGTTACTATCTGTCAAATGTAAGGATAATATAAATTATGATAGTTAACAATCAAGAAAAATGTAAAATGAAGTATTTTGCATCTACTCCTCATAATTAAACATTTTTATTAACTTTCAAAAGATATACCACATACCTCAGGTAACAAACTACATAAAAATAACTTTTAGATAAAAGACACGTAACTTACCATGTTGACCAATAACTTCCACAGAGGTTTCAGTTCATGTCGAGCCCAGAGATCCCATAGAGCATTCACAACTGCAGATGTAGCCATCTGTACAACTCCCTTCTCTGGCCCTAGCTAGTTAAGATCAGAATAATGAAAATAAGCTCTTTCTAGTTTTAATCTAATTCAAATACATTTAGAATTCCACTAACATTTCCTTCTCTAGTCTAAACTAATTAAAAACACCAGTCACCAATTAGTACACTAATTAAAAACACCAGTCACCAATTAGTAAATAATTAAAACACCAATCACCAATTAGTAAAATAATTAAAACACCAGTCACCAATTAGTAAACTAATTAAAACACCAGTCACCAATTAGTAAACTAATTAAAACACCAGTCACCAATTAGTAAATAATTAAAACACCAGTCACCAATTAGTAAACTAATTAAAACACCAGTCACCAATTAGTACACCAATTAAAGCACCAGTCACCAATTAGTACACCAATTAAAGCACCAGTCACCAATTAGTACACCAATTAAAGCACCAGTCACCAATTAGTACACCAATTAAAGCACCAGTCACCAATTAAAGCACCAGTCACCAATTAGTACACCAATTAAAGCACCAGTCACCAATTAGTACACTAATTAAAACACCAGTCACCAATTAGTACACTAATTAAAACACCAGTCACCAATTAGTTCAAATAAGTTTATAATCACAGATACTTCCCTTTTCATTTAATTATGTTTAAAAAATACATCTTAGTACCACAGTAGCAGGCTTTTCTCTAATCCTAGTACCACAGTAGCAAGCTTTTCTCTAACCTTAGTACCACAGTAGCAGGATTTTCTCTAATCTTAGTACCATAGCAGCAGGCTTTTCTCTACTCTTAGTACCATAGTAGCAGGCTTTTCTCTAATTTTGTACCACAGTAGCAAGCTTTTCTCTAATCTTAGTACCACAGTAGCAAACTTTTCTCTAACCTTAGTACCACAGTAGCAGGCTTTTCTCTAATTTTGTACCACAGTAGCAGGCTTTTCTCTAATCTTAGTACCACAGTAGCAGGCTTTTCTCTAATCTTAGTACCACAGTAGCAAGCTTTTCTCTAATCTTAGTACCACAGTAGCAGGCTTTTCTCTAAACTTAGTACCACAGTAGCAGGCTTTTCTCTAAACTTAGTACCACAGTAGCAGGCTTTTCTCTAATCTTAGTACCACAGTAGCAAGCTTTTCTCTAATCTTAGTACCACAGTAGCAGGCTTTTCTCTAATCCAAACACAAGAATTTGCAATCATAATAATAGTTTCTTTTCCAGTCAGTTCATTTAAAAATTACATTTTAGAATAAAATAGTATGTATTTGTTCAATCCAAATAGAAAACACTTCTTCATAAAAATGCTGTTCATACATTTAAAAAATACAGTTTCATTCTACAGTTGAAATTGGTTAAACGTTTATGACAATGTCCTCTTCCACAGTCCATGCAAGTGATATGTAATAAATGATGACAATGTCCTCTTCTACAGTCCATACAAATGACATATCTACTACTAATATTAAAATAATATTCCTTTCTGAAGTCTATACAAATAATAATTCACACACACATTACAGTCATACAGTGTCACAGTTGTGAGCTACAGCCATCTCTAAACATAATAAATATAACATTAATACCAGTACGACATTAAATCTAATGTTAATTTCCCTTGTTTGGATGGAGATACTCAGAATTGGTATAACTTAGTACTACATGGTAAATAAATAACAGATTTTGTTTCACAAAGGTAATTCAAATGTCCTGTTTAATAAATAAATCACAAGAACAAATTATTAACATCAACTGTATTTCCTCTTAAGTCACTGTGCAAACATAATATTAATTTAGTGAATAAAACACCTATATATATATATATATGTAGTTTGCTAATTTATAAACCAAAACAAATTAAATATACATATATATTATCTTAATGACATACTCTCTTCTAGTACAGACTAGTTGAAAACAAACCTATACATGTAGTATTATAAGTATATTGTCTTTTACAGTATAAACTAGTTAAAACAAACCTATACATGTAGTATTATAAGTATATTGTCTTTTTCAGTATAAACTAGTTAAAACAAACCTATACATGTAGTATTATAAGTATATTGTCTTTTACAGTATAAACTAGTTAAAACAAATGTATACATGTAGTATTATAAGTATACTGTCTTTTACAGTATAAACTAGTTAAAACAAATGTATACATGTAGTATTATAAGTATACTGTCTGTTGCAGTATAAGCTAGTTAAAACAAATGTATACATGTAGTATTATAAGTATACTGTCTGTTGCAGTATAAGCTAGTTAAAACAAATGTATACATGTAGTATTATAAGTATACTGTCTGTTGCAGTATAAACTAGTTAAAACAAATGTATACATGTAGTATTATAAGTATACTGTCTTTTGCAGTATAAACTAGTTAAAACAAATGTATACATGTAGTATTATAAGTATACTGTCTTTTGCAGTATAAACTAGTTAAAACAAATGTATACATGTAGTATTATAAGTATATTGTCTTTTTACAGTATAAACTAGTTAAAACAAATGTATACATGTAGTATTATAAGTATACTGCCTTTTGCAGTGTAAACTAGTTAAAACAAATGTGTAAATGTAATTTCATAATTGTAGTTACTGGTACAGTATGACTTAAAGCTAATGTTTAAACATATATTATATACAACGTAAATTATTTAAAAAGAAATTGAAACCACTAAAACTACCTTTTATATGGAGCTCACATAATCAGTGATGATGAGAAAACACATTTGTAAAATATATATGTAAAAATGGCTCGTCTAGGTTGAGAACATTTTTATGCAGAGGAGCGAATGTTTTGACCTTCTTCAGTTCACCTGACGATGACCAATGCAGCAACATGTATTTGGTACACGTGGCAAGAGCCTTGAAGAATAATACTGCATCTACACATGTTAATACATACTGTACCACAATACAATGCAATCATTGTTAGATTATAGCTGTCCACAACCTTCATCAGAAGCATCTGAGTAGAGAAGAAAGAAACAACAGAAGTGTCTGAGTGAAGAAGAGAGAAACAACGGAAGTGTCTGAGTGGAGAAGGAAGAAACAACAGAAGTGTCTGAGTGGAGAAGGAAGAAACAATAGAAGTGTCTGAGTGGAGAAGGAAGAAACAACAGAAGTGTCTGAGTGGAGAAGGAAGAAACAACAGAAGTGTCTCAATGGAGAAGGGAGAAACAACAGAAATGTCTCAATGGAGAAGGAAGAAACAACAGAAGTGTCTGAGTGGAGAAGGAAGAAACAACAGAAGTGTCTGAGTGGAGAAGGAAGAAACAACAGAAGAGACTATAGCCTTATGGTGATTACACAATAGGTTGGTGAAATAAATGTTAACACACATAGCTTTGTTCAAGGCTTGTTGTATGTGCATGCGAGGTAATAGCACTTTATGGTGCAGGGTGAGTAGCATTTCTGAGAAATATACATTATGTAACTAATAATATTATCTTACTTTGTTAGTGTTTAAACAATCATATCACAGCTTTATCTCCATTGTACAGAACATTGTAAGCAAGAGTATAGTATGACAATTCAGTTTACTATGTTACAACTGATGTACATTTTTCTCTTACTGATATGTGGATTTAGTGTTTTCTATAAAACATTATAAAGAAAAGATCAGTATGACAGTTCAGAGAATTTATATTTTATTTTATAATTTACACATGTAAGTTATACTTACCGAGTTCAGATGTCTGTTCTGGATTAGCTTTTGGAAGAATTTACCAAAATTAGCAAATATGTCTTCAAACTTCTCACCCACAATCGACGGTGACAAAATCTTGACAGCAGAAACAACTGAGAAAGGGACAACAGTATCCAATTTAAACAATCACATCAACTGACAAATGAAATCCATAAATATTTATATAACAAACTGAATTATTAAGCACTATTCAAATTTAATTATGACAGTTTGTATGTTGAGATAAAATATATATCAAAAACTAGTGGAATAATGATAACACTACTCGGTGTGCAAATCATTCTCTCCCACCAGTACGTTGTGTTTAATGTTGGCCTTGGTTGGTACATATCAACACAAATGGATCATGTTTAGTGTCTAACATTAATAATTAACTACAGAATAAATTTATATTCAACATCCAAACACTATACATGCTCAAATAATTTACTACAAATAACATACACTATAAAATAAATCAGCACACAGTGAATTTATCAGTTACTTTACTAACACAGAACACAAAGAGTAGTAGTAGGTGTCATGGGTTTTAAACGATAGAAAAATATTAAAACTAACCCAGTTACCAGTAAAATATTTATGTTTATGTGCATAAATTAACATAATTTTGATATTTTCTAAACCACAAAATATTTTGCTCAAAACAAAAACTTCATACATGTTAAAGTGAATTGAAATAACTTTAGTTTGACAAGTGAATATTACAATCTTATATACAATAATTTAAATCAAAAAACACACATTTCATCAACCAGAACATGATTTCTCTGTTGTATAACAAATCCTACTACTTTACTTTAAAGTGTTTCAGTTTGTTTCTTACATTGATCACTACAAAAACATTCCTGGTAGGATTCTAGGAAACCATGAAAGTTCCTTTAAATTCTGAACTGCAAAATTCTATCACATACACACAAATATTTAGCTGATGCATGCCTCCAAACCTCAAATAAATTACATACACAAATATACATATTATTTTCACAAACCTTTAGTTACACATACAATAACAAATATAAATAATGTAAAATTATTACTGTAATATTGCTTTTGTTTGCAGTAGGAATTCAAACAAATTTCATTGTCAGCTCTAAGAATATATTACACAATGTTACAAAAAGTCTTGAGTTGGTATGATACAAATAATTTTTAGTTTGTGGTAGTATTAATATAAACCAGGAATTTTACCAGGATATTCTACATGATACAATATGTAAAGCTAATTATAAAAGTATAAAAACCATAACTTGCTTAAATAATAATATGTGAATATATGCAAAACACAGTATACATCAATCCACATAAAACTGAGCTACATATTACATTCTGTTGATAAGTATGCAGTATTCTAATTAAAAAAAGGCTTACGTGATAAAACATTTTGTCCAATAATAAAGTACATTTAATAAAATATTAATAAGCTAAGGGAACAGTCAATCAAATTCACAGTAGATACAGGGCCTACACAAGTAACATCATTACTGACAAAGTTGAAGTTACTGTCACTTGAGAATTCATTGTAATAAACTTAAATTGTGAATGAAAAACCCACAGCAGAACAAAACCCAAAGCTTCATTAATGAATACAAATCTTATCTAAATGAAACCAGACAAAATTTCAACAAGTCTGAAACATATGGTGTTAAAGAAAAGAATGACATTATCGCAAGTGCATAGAGGGAATTACTGTGTATGGAGGTTGTGCTGCCCTCTTATTGGTGGAAGGCTCTTGTTGAATGATGATGTCATCATGTACCAGTGCAGTTCACAGTAAACATGTGAATTTAGGTGAGAGTTATCTCAAGTCTAGTAACATTGAAATCTCACTAGCAGACACCAAGAGATGATAGCATTATGTATATGGGGGTGAGGTATTGTCTTGGAATAAGGATGATCTCACTAGCAGACACCAAGAGATGATAGCATTATGTATATGGGGGTGAGGTATTGTCTTGGAATTAAGATGATCTCACTAGCAGACACCAAGAGATGATAGCATTATGTATATGGGGGTGAGGTATTGTCTTGGAATAAGGATGATCTCACTAGCAGACACCAAGAGATGATAGCATTATGTATATGGGGGTGAGGTATTGTCTTGGAATTAAGATGATCTCACTAGCAGACACCAAGAGATGATAGCATTATGTATATGGGGGTGAGGTATTGTCTTGGAATTAAGATGATCTCACTAGCAGACACCAAGAGATGATAGCATTATGTATATGGGGTGAGGTATTGTCTTGGAATTAAGATGATCTCACTAGCAGACACCAAGAGATGATAACATTATGTATATGGGGTGAGGTATTGTCTTGGAATTAAGATGATCTCACTAGCAGACACCAAGAGATGATAGCATTATGTATATGGGGGTGAGGTATTGTCTTGGAATTAAGATGATCTCACTAGCAGACACCAAGAGATGATAGCATTATGTATATGTGAGGTATTGTCTTGGAATTAAGATGATCTCACTAGCAGACACCAAGAGATGATAGCATTATGTATATGGGGTGAGGTATTGTCTTGGAATTAAGATGATCTCACTAGCAGACACCAAGAGATGATAGCATTATGTATATGGGGTGAGGTATTGTCTTGGAATTAAGATGATCTCACTAGCAGACACCAAGAGATGATAGCATTATGTATATGGGGGTGAGGTATTGTCTTGGAATTAAGATGATCTCACTAGCAGACACCAAGAGATGATAGCATTATGTATATGGGGGTGAGGTATTGTCTTGGAATTAAGATGATCTCACTAGCAAACACCAAGAGATGATAGCATTATGTATATGGGGGTGAGGTATTGTCTTGGAATTAAGATGATCTCACTAGCAGACACCAAGAGATGATAGCATTATGTATATGGGGTGAGGTATTGTCTTGGAATTAAGATGATCTCACTAGCAGACACCAAGAGATGATAGCATTATGTATATGGGGTGAGGTATTGTCTTGGAATTAAGATGATCTCACTAGCAGACACCAAGAGATGATAGCATTATGTATATGGGGGTGAGGTATTGTCTTGGAATTAAGA
The DNA here is from genome assembly GCF_004210375.1 of Tachypleus tridentatus. NCBI lineage: Eukaryota > Metazoa > Arthropoda > Merostomata > Xiphosura > Limulidae > Tachypleus > Tachypleus tridentatus. The sequence goes on along the minus strand of NW_027467777.1, from coordinate 27,195,636 downwards.
TGATCTCACTAGCAGACACCAAGAGATGATAGCATTATGTATATGGGGTGAGGTATTGTCTTGGAATTAAGATGATCTCACTAGCAGACACCAAGAGATGATAGCATTATGTATATGGGGGTGAGGTATTGTCTTGGAATTAAGATGATCTCACTAGCAGACACCAAGAGATGATAGCATTATGTATATGGGGTGAGGTATTGTCTTGGAATTAAGATGATCTCACTAGCAGACACCAAGAGATGATAGCATTATGTATATGGGGGTGAGGTATTGTCTTGGAATTAAGATGATCTCACTAGCAGACACCAAGAGATGATAGCATTATGTATATGGGGGTGAGGTATTGTCTTGGAATTAAGATGATCTCACTAGCAGACACCAAGAGATGATAACATTATGTATATGGGGGTGAGGTATTGTCTTGGAATTAAGATGATCTCACTAGCAGACACCAAGAGATGATAGCATTATGTATATGGGGGTGAGGTATTGTCTTGGAATTAAGATGATCTCACTAGCAGACACCAAGAGATGATAACATTATGTATATGTGAGGTATTGTCTTGGAATTAAGATGATCTCACCAGCAGACACCAAGAGATGATAGCATTATGTATATGGGGTGAGGTATTGTCTTGGAATTAAGATGATCTCACTAGCAGACACCAAGAGATGATAGCATTATGTATATGGGGGTGAGGTATTGTCTTGGAATTAAGATGATCTCACCAGCAGACACCAAGAGATGATAGCATTATGTATATGGGGGTGAGGTATTGTCTTGGAATTAAGATGATCTCACTAGCAGACACCAAGAGATGATAGCATTATGTATATGGGGTGAGGTATTGTCTTGGAATTAAGATGATCTCACTAGCAGACACCAAGAGATGATAGCATTATGTATATGGGGGGTGAGGTATTGTCTTGGAATTAAGATGATCTCACTAGCAGACACCAAGAGATGATAGCATTATGTATATGGGGTGAGGTATTGTCTTGGAATTAAGATGATCTCACTAGCAGACACCAAGAGATGATAGCATTATGTATATGGGGTGAGGTATTGTCTTGGAATTAAGATGATCTCACAAGCAGACACCAAGAGATGATAGCATTATGTATATGGGGGTGAGGTATTGTCTTGGAATTAAGATGATCTCACTAGCAGACACCAAGAGATGATAGCATTATGTATATGGGGTGAGGTATTGTCTTGGAATTAAGATGATCTCACTAGCAGACACCAAGAGATGATAGCATTATGTATATGTGAGGTATTGTCTTGGAATAAGGATGATCTCACTAGCAGACACCAAGAGATGATAGCATTATGTATATGTGAGGTATTGTCTTGGAATAAGGATGATCTCACTAGCAGACACCAAGAGATGATAGCAATTGTCTTGGAATAAGATGATAGCATTATATGTATGTGAGGTATTGTCTTGGAATAAGGAGATCTCACTAGCAGACACCAAGAGATGATAGCATTATGTATATGGGGGTGAGGTATTGTCTTGGAATTAAGATGATCTCACTAGCAGACACCAAGAGATGATAGCATTATGTATATGGGGGTGAGGTATTGTCTTGGAATTAAGATGATCTCACTAGCAGACACCAAGAGATGATAGCATTATGTATATGGGGGTGAGGTATTGTCTTGGAATAAGGATGATCTCACTAGCAGACACCAAGAGATGATAGCATTATGTATATGTGAGGTATTGTCTTGGAATAAGGATGATCTCACTAGCAGACACCAAGAGATGATAGCATTATGTATATGTGAGGTATTGTCTTGGAATAAGGATGATCTCACTAGCAGACACCAAGAGATGATAGCATTATGTATATGTGTGGTATTGTCTTGGAATTAAGATGATCTCACTAGCAGACACCAAGAGATGATAGCATTATGTATATGTGAGGTATTGTCTTGGAATTAAGATGATCTCACTAGCAGACACCAAGAGATGATAGCATTATGTATATGTGAGGTATTGTCTTGGAATTAAGATGAGTGTTTCCCAGTACTTATGAAATGATTGCATCCCACTGGTTGTTAAACATCATCTAAATGATGACACAGGATAATTATTTATCATATAGTGTCTTTACTTGGTCTGTTCTAAATGGTTTGTTGTTTGATAAGCAACCTAGAAATTATATTCAAACTCTTTCATCAGATGAAGGAAATTAGGAAGTTTATTGTAAATTGTATCAATCTTGATCAGTTTCAGAAGAATGTGCACTCTGGTAATGATTGTTACACTCCCTTTGTCACTCCTCAAAATTAGCATGTTTCACAATTTGCACTTTAATTGTCAGACACTTGAAAATAACACACATGGACTTGTTTTTACACTTTAAAGACACACATGGCAATCAGTAGCAACTGGCAAGTATTGAAAATAAGTTTGTGCACTGTAACAGGCCATCACAATGAGACTCATAAGCACCCAAAAAATGGGTTTTTGCACGGACTTATTAGAACCCTTATCATGTTTGTCACGATACTCACTGTTGATGCAATCAGCTGTTGTTTGTTTACACACAACAAGCTCACAGATAACTTGTTGGCTACTATGACTGGGTTAATATATTATCTTGGTTGATGCAAAACTGTAATTATGTGAAAATGTTTGTTTCCAGTTGTGAGATGAAAATTTAGCAAACTGTTAAAATACTTACCAACTTCAAACTGTTAAAATACTTACCAACTTCATTACCACGACCGAGTGTGTATGTATAGCCATGCCCAGTTAATCCTATCTCAGTGAATAGTTCCACATAAACATAGGAGTAGTCTGGAAGAATCTAAAAAGACGGGATAAAAAACTCACACATACACTGAGATGACTTTTTTTTAATAATTATTAATAAATAAAAGCAGACAATTTTTTTTTATTTAAACAATCTATTAATAAAAAAGTTTATCCACAATATAAATTACCTTTCACATTAACAAACTGAAATATGTATTTTCAACCATTTATCTAATGAATTAGAAAATTTTGAAACAAGAGGTGTCACCTTGATACAAAGACATGAGTATTGTGTCATGAAGCCATGTCATGATTGTATCCATACATTGTCTAATAGGATATTATTTACACATCTTCCTGAAATTTGGCAAACTTTCAATACACATTACAAGTCTTTATTATAGACAAAAAGCAACAGAATATCTAATAAAGTACTTCTGTTAATAATAAATCATTCAATAAAGGAAGATGAGTACAGATTACTACAATCATCTCATGAAAAACATTACATGCAAAGTAACATAAATTAACAATAACAAAATATAGACAGATATCAGCTAGTTTTATCTTCACATCTTATGCCAACTGCCACTTAGTTGACCACACTTGAGAATTTGAATAAACATTATAAAGTATGAAATACTTAAATAAGACAATGTTAATAATATAGGTAATAAATCATAAACCAAACTGTCAAACTTTGTAACAATGTAATATAGATAATAAAATGTAGACCAAACTGTCAAACTTTGTAACAATGTAATATAGATAATAAAAGATAGACCAAACTGTCAAACTTTGTGACAATGTTAGTAATATAGGTAATAAATCATAAACCAAACTGTCAAACTTTGTGACAATGTTAGTAATATAGGTAATAAATCATAAACCAAACTGTCAAACTTTGTAACAATGTAATATAGATAATAAAATGTAGACCAAACTGTCAAACTTTGTAACAATGTAATATAGATAATAAAATGTAGACCAAACTGTCAAACTTTGTAACAATGTAATATAGATAATAAAATGTAGACCAAACTGTCAAACTTTGTAACAATGTAATATAGATAATAAAATGTAGACCAAACTGTCAAACTTTGTAACAATGTAATATAGATAATAAAATGTAGACCAAACTGTCAAACTTTGTAACAATGTAATATAGATAATAAAATGTAGACCAAACTGTCAAACTTTGTAACAATGTAATATAGATAATAAAATGTAGACCAAACTGTTAACTTTGTAACAATGTAATATAGATAATAAAATGTAGACCAAACTGTCAAACTTTGTAACAATGTAATATAGATAATAAAATGTAGACCAAACTGTCAAACTTTGTAACAATGTAATATAGATAATAAAATGTAGACCAAACTGTTAACTTTGTAACAATATAATATAGATAATAAAATGTAGACCAAACTGTCAAACTTTGTAACAATGTAATATAGATAATAAAATGTAGACCAAACTGTCAAACTTTGTAACAATGTAATATAGATAATAAAATGTAGACCAAACTGTCAAACTTTGTAACAATGTAATATAGATAATAAAATGTAGACCAAACTGTCAAACTTTGTAACAATGTAATATAGATAATAAAATGTAGACCAAACTATCAAACTTTGTAACAATGTAATATAGATAAAATGTAGACCAAACTGTTAACTTCTGTAAGAAACTGTTGTATCATCGTATTTAGATACACATCATATTGACTGCTATGTTGAAATACACACCCCTAGCTATAATGCATCTTAAATATCTACACTATAAAAGAAATAATCAAATTGTCAAGTTTTACTTTAATATATTTATATTGATGTTATATATTAAACATTATTATATGTTTGACCTAGTCTCAAAAGTTTCATATAGACTTTTACATTTTATTTCATCAAAATAATCTACAAATGTACGTGTAGGAACTATTATTTAATAACATTTTACTTTAACATATTTGTTTTAACAAAGATATGCTACAGTTCGCTGATGGTTTGAAACATATTAAGTAATGTACAGAAAAAGTTGATTAATCCACATCATGTGTTTTACAAAATGCAAGTTTTTATTAAATAAAAATATTCATCAAATCTGATGTAAGCTACCCAATAATGTAATAATAATTTGTCTATTAAAGTACTTAACAAAATCTAAGCAGTAGATTCATCTGTTTAAACAAAATGTCTCACTAGTAAACCCTGGTGTTTTATCCATTTAGTTCAGTTGGTAGAATATTCACAGGTCTTGATTTCATATCAGAAGTGAGGAGGAAATATACTCTTCAAAAAAAGAAACGCAAAAGGCAAAATATGAGACACATTGTTAACAAGTTTATTCTGGGTAGTTCTGTATGACATGTGTGAAACTTTGCACATTCACTGCTGAACATCCAAAGTCTGCAAAGGCGAAGTCCATGCTCACTAGTTGAAGTTTAACGTCACTCAACGTCAATAACAAGTATGCCCCCCGTGAGCATCAATAACTGTTTGGCATCTCCTGCCCATGGAAGTGATGAGATGACGAATCATATCCTGTGGAATGGCTGTCCACTCAGCCTGCAAAGCTGCTGCAAGCTGAGGTAGAGTCTGCGGTTGAGGTTGTCGCCGTCACAGACGTCGGTCCAACTCGTCCCAAAGATGTTCGATGGGGTTTAAATCTGATGATCTGGAGGGCCAAGGAAGAACATTGATGTTGTGGTGTCTCAAGAAGACAGTGGTGAGTCGGGCTGTGTGAGGACGGGCATTGTCATGTTGAAAAACGTCGTTGACGTTCACCACGGTGGGTTGCACATGGGGCCTAAAAATCTCGTAGACTGTTACGTACGGTCTGATCGGAAATCCTACGCAGCCCTGGTATGGTTGAGGGAGTAGATGTCACAGTGGTGGTCCTATCCCGAAGGTGACGTAACTGGATGTTGCAATCTTGTGCAGGCTGGTCACACGAGGTCTGCCAGATCATGGACGGTCACGAGTTGATCCATGTTGTTGGTGACGATTCCATAGCCTTGTGATGGTGTTTGGGTGGATATTCACAGCTCTGGCAACATCTGATCGAGATTCGCCTGCTTCCAAGCGACCAACGGCATTGTTACATTGTGCTTCAGTCAGTCTTGGCGTAACTGTATTGCGTGTCGGTGGCTTAACACTGAGCTATGGAAACCGAGAACCTGTCTCTTTTATAGGGATTTTGCACATGTTGCACTTGCAGAACATGCAGATCTCTCAAACAAATATATTGGACATGCATGCGTTTTGGCAAAAAATCCGATGTTTTCCTCTGTTTTCAAAGTGCACATCTTTTATTATCATTTTGGTCTGACAATCAGTGCCTTAACATGTGTAACATCACATACTCTGAGTTTGTAACATTATTACATATATTTCTCTTTAAAATAAAAAAATATCCCTTTTGCGTTTCTTTTTTTGAAGAGTATATATTGTAAAAAAATACATAAAATTACATAACTTACATTTCACGTTCAACAAGAATAACTTCTTTTGTTTAAGTATCTCACAAAAAGACAAGAATTTCTCCAAATATTAACATGCTACAATGACAAAACAGGCAAATATTAACATGCTACAATGACAAAACTGGCTAATAGAAATTTATTTTGGTTTTCATTAAATAGTACATATTATTATTGAGGATACAGACAATGTATCGCCACATAAAGACTCACCCACATATTATTATTGAGGATACAGATAATGTCTCACCACACAAAGACTCACCCACATATTATTTATACACTATATATTTTTTATTACTTTTCTAAGATATCTTGAAAGTTTGTTTGTTTGCAATTTTAGATTTGTTTCAAAGTGAGAATCTAATTAGGTAGGTAACTTGGTAATTATAGCTTGTATTTTTAAAGATGAGAAATAACACACTATTGCAAAAATTTAACATTTTGTTACATAAAATTGGTGTCTCATTAGAAAGAAATGGTTATATTTCAATAAAACAATTGTCAAATACAAGAAACGAAAAACAATTTCATAAAACAATTGGATAATACAAAAGACATACTCATAAGAAAAGCAATTTTGTCTGAACACAAAACAAAAAATATCATGATTAAATTCATGTGAAGAAAAACTTAGAACAATTGAAACATTGTTCACAAAACTTCTTGCATATTTATAAAAATCTCAGAAATTTCGGTAGTTGACGTTATTTGATTACTGCATTCAAGTCTCATAATTTTTCACAAAATATGCATTTTATGTTTTATCAAACTAATGCCAAATTATTTAAACAAAGTACCAAATTTTTTGCAAAAATCTGTATTTATGAATAAGAATGCAACATCAAAAGTTAGTTTGTTTTAAAGCAAAAGTTAGTAATCATGGAGGTGAGACATTGTCATGGATTCATTATTTCTGATTTCATACACAATAGGGGAAGATATCATACTAAAATTGAAAATAAAATAATTTACTCTTAAAATAAATTTTTAAAACTGTGAAAAACTACACACATTGTACTTCTGTCAGTCAAAATATTAGCTTAACATTAAAGCTCTAGAATAAATAGTCTGACATTTGTAACACTTTCATCAAGCCAGAAACTAAATCTTAAAAAAAATTATACAACATCAGAAAAATAAGAACAAATTGAGTTCTATTTTTATCTGAAATGGAATGTTACATTTTATTACTGTATATTCAAAACTTCTCCAATATATACACAGGGTGTTCAGAAAGCCACTGTGCAGTTTTGTAATCATATGTTATTATATTTCAGATTTTGGTCCCAATATAATAATATAATACAAAATAAGAAGGATCCAAGCTTGTATTGATGCCAACGGGGGTCACTTTCAACATTGTTTATAATTGTCATTCATATTTACCTCCTGTATTCTATATTGAAACATGTCTGTTAATAAATATATAAATGCACAGTGACTTTCCGTATACCCTGTATAACAGGTGGCAACCCTAGTACCATGACACACTCAATTGAATATTTATTTAAATAATTTATTAGAAACTGAATGCAATGGCAAATCTTGTTTAAAGTGTATTTATGTACATTCAGGAATACTGAGCCACCTCTCAGAGCACGTTTGGGTTGCAGTGTACAATATACACTTATTAAAGAATTAATGAACAAGGTTATATCTATATTTTCAAAAATTACATATAATAAATTATCTGATACCATATGATTACATAATATTATTTAAATTAGAGAAATAAAAAAGGTTTATAACAAGTAACGGATCTTTGATGTATAATACGATAACAAGCCTTTATACAGGGTGTTCGGAAAGTCACTGTGCAGTTTTGTCTGTTAATAAATATATAAGTGCACAGTGACTTTTCAAACACCCTGTATTTGTTGTTAGAACGTAAGGTTCAGAAAACAATTTTTCTTCACTATAATGTGAAGAAGTAAGCTAACATCAAGTTTTATTAAAAATAACTTACAAATTTACTACTTGTTTACACCTTGTGTAATAATCTTACACTACATCATATGAAGTAACTTAACAGTCATGATATTAGATGTGTTTATTGTTGATTGGTTGTGACATTGTGTTAGGTAAGGATTTAAATCTTTTTTAACTTAACATTTTGGGATTACATTGGACATATGGCCTACAAAACAACTTGTGTAGCTTTTATAGTTCTGACAAGTTTTGGAGGGTCAAGCTAATGTAATCTTATCCCATGACAAGTTTCTTATGAACAAATAAATAAATGGGTTCTTCACTGAAGAAAGAACATTTTTTTTCTCAAAGAATGTGGTGTGATATTTATGAAAAATATGTTTAAACAACAATTCTCTGTGATGCAAGTAATGTTTTGGAGAATCCTAGCCCTAAAACTTTTCTGGCATGAGAAACTTATTATGTAATCTTATCAAAATATCTGGCAAGGTAAAGATATGTTTATTTTTTGAACAGCAAGGTTAACCTTTGGGGTTAGGTTGTCTTTGGATATAGTAGATGTAACAGGATTGGAAATTACTCAAGAGAAGGTTTGATGAACGTTTAATAAACATTATCAAAGTCCGATGGAGACAGATCAATATTTGGATGAAATTAACAATTTCAAAGTTGATCTCAGATAATAAATAACAGTTGTCAGTACTTACACTGTGTATAGAACTAATACAACTAATAGTAAAGACATGCTACAATACCCATAGTTGCAAATTATTAAACATAAAAATAACAACAGTTCCAATGGCAAAAAGTCTAATATACTATGTCACCATTGCACGAAGTGGTAGTACTCATACTATTACTAAAATTAGAGAAACAGCTATATTTACTTAGTAGGATATAAAAACTAATTACTAGTAATAATGAACAATATGATCGTCTAATTTAAATCATATGCTTGGCTCTCCTCAAGCTGTCACGTTATCATTTTAGATACGAATACAAAATAACCAAGAATTATATTCATAACAGATATTTCACAGAAATCAATATGAAATTTAAAGTTCCATGTCACACCTAACGTCTCAATCACTGTTTTGTTTGTGCATAGAAAATAAATCTAACGTAATTTTATAAAGTATTAACGAAGCGAATGATTTTTAAAAATCAGTCTAGTTTTTCAGCTACGAAGCTAGGTTCTTATCTTAAACTTAGAAGAGTTTAATAATAATTTATTTTTAAATTACAAGCATTTGCACTGTCCTCATACTTAACGAATAGATAAAATTAAAAATTCAATATTTATATTATATTGTCTTTAAATTTACCGATCCTGTTGTATGCTGGGTTGAATGTTGCTCGTCTACCGGAGGTGGAAACCGAATATCTCGGACGCTTAGACCCCGAACGTGCTCGGCTGTTCGAGACATATCAAAACTAACACCTGTTGTGAAGGCTAATGTATTATTTTTACAGAAAAATCTACTTAAAGTAAACAATGACACCAACAAAAACAGAATAAATTATAGTTGCACTTAAAATGAGCTCAAAACTAATGTTGTTCAGTCTCACGCGTGATTCGTTCAAATGACCTTGGTAATATTGCATAATACCATATCAGTGAACAAGCAATGATGATATGTGCTTTCACGAACCAGAGTAACGTCAGTTAAAGTCTTTCAGTACATTTACAACAGCACTGTTAATAAATATGAATATGCAAGTGATCCTGCTAAAACTCCTAACGACTATGTAATTCAATAACTGGGTAAGATACAATGTGCATACATGTACAAAAGCTTAATATTTATACATATTATACACTGTTATATTATAAATGCATGTAGTGGTAAACTTAGAAACACGGACGAATAAAATCCTGTTTCCACTTAGACACCGGATGCCCTACCACTGAGTGATGTGGAAGTTTTATTGACGTGAACCAATTCTACAAATTGTTAAAAGTTCCCATAAATGTAATTTTAATAACTATGAAATAACTGCGGAATGATCATATTTAAGTAATTAGGGCATTTCAATAAAATAAATATGTGTATCAACTTTTTACTATAATCTGTTATTAAAAAATAGGGTAAATATCAAATTAATTATAATTTTGATAAGTTTCTACAGAGCTGTTTGTAGTTAAGCGTTTGACTCAGACCGAGTGATGAATCTTATTACAAAAAACAAACAAAAAGTTTCACGCAAACAGTGGCTTAGCTAGGGGGGGACAAGGAGGTACATCTGTCCCCGGGCACAGCATCGGGGTGGGGGCGCGCCAAATTGATGTTACATAATTAGGAATGAATTTCAGAATGAAATGTTTTCCCCTCTTAACCAATTAATGCTCAGTGTCCCATATATGGGAGTTGCAACGTCATGTATTGCCACAACTTGGTTGTGATTTGATCACGTTATACCAAAACGCTGTCTAAACGTTGCAAAAACGTCAGATTGCAACATCACTTTCTGACGAACAATGGACGTTGCTATGTAACGTTGCCACAACGTCGTAATTGGTCACATTTTTCTGTTAAGTTGTCTGAATGCTATGAAAACGTCAAAATGCAGTCACTTCACAGCGAATAATCAACGTTGTTATGTAGCATTGTGTAAACGTTGTGAAATGTAACATTATATGCTGTAAATCAGTAATCAGATCGCACATCACACGGATACTTCACCGAACAAAGCCGGTAAATTGTCTATTACTTGATCCAGTTTTTTTAGAATGCTATCATGGCCTCAGCGTCCTGTCCTTCGGGAGTAACCGAACGGCTGTAACAGATAATTGAAATGGGAGTTTAAATGACTTTACCAGATCCCTGCAAGTCTGGTAAAGCTGGAAACGAAGCCGAGGAAATCTGACTGAAGTATCTAAGCGAAGACAAGAAAATCTAACACTGGACTAGATTGTGAACAGCAGAAAATCTAACACTGGACTAAATTGCGAATAGAAAATCTAACACTGGACTAGATTGCGAATAGAAAATCTAACACTGGACTAGATTGTGAATAGCAGATACGAGTCTGAACTTTTCGCGCCTTTTCAGCATTCATCTTAAAATTGAAACGGGTGAGCGCGCAACCGAACCAACGGCTGATTTGGAATCTGACTTACCAAGAGACCAGGTCGTGTCCGAAGTGGTGAATGAGTGGCGCTCGTTTGAGATAATTTTTATCAGAAATTCGTGGATAGGTGCACCTCAGGTGCGTAGCTATTTTTGTGACAAAAATGATTTAGGTGAGAGCAAAATTGTTCAAGCTAGGCCTTTTTTAGATTTTATGATAAGATTTTTGGAGGCACCGTTATGTGCCCAAGGTGAAAATTATTGCTATTAAATATATAATTCGTTTATTCGTTGCAATGTTCATGTATCGGTCATATCATTTCAAAAATACTCATAACGACTTCGCTGTTAAGGATAAACGTAATGTGGATTTGGTTTCAAATAGATTTAATCTTTCCCGTTACTCTACATTCTCCTGATCTCCTTTATCTATTAACTATTGATCGTTCGTTTGATCTACCCACGCTGTTCGCCCTAGCTTTTACCCCTAGCGACCAAGCTCGCTTTTATCCCACCCAACTTCGGACCAAAGCGAAAGCGTAAACTCTTTCGTCAATAACTATTCTATTACTCATGGAATTGAAAACAGAGAAATGCGTAACAGTGATGTGCCAGGAAATATGATTCCCTGTAATGTAATATTATAATTTTTTATACAGCAGACAAAAAATTACGGAATCCTAATTTTAACAATGAAATATAAAATACTATATTTGCAGTTTTCAAAAAAGCTTCCCAGGATTTTATTCGTACGACAACGGTAAAGGATATCCGAATAACCAAATGGTTCAGGCTTCTGGGTCACATAACATTAAAGTAAGTAATTACTCGGCTTTCATAAAATTAGTCATAACTCAGGAGGGCCGAGAGTCCGACATGTTTATGTCTTGAGGTGTGGGGTAGAGTTACGCGTTTCGAGATTGGGGAGGTGGGGGTTAGAGTGTGTGTGCGGGATGTTATGAGTTTTTGGACTGACATGAATGGTTTCGGGGTTGGGGCGGCCGGGTGGGGCGAGGGAGGAGGGTGCGTGACGTTCGGTGATTTCAGAATTCAAATATTCAGGCACAGTAGGGGAATGTTCCGCCTATAATGTTACTGTAACAGGTCTATAGTCATATCTCAGAAGAATAAAATGTCACTGGTCATTTCCAGTTTCATTCTGAAATGTGATGTTCGTCTATTTGTAGGTTAATGTATAGGAAAAATTTCAAATTATACTGGTTCGAATGTTTATAATATAAACAATAATTAAGTTCCAACATGATCAGTTACTAATTTTATATTGTCCCCCGCTAGTACAGCGGTATGTCTCCGGATTTACAACGCTAAAATCAAGGGCTCGATTACCCTCGGTGGGCTAAGCAAATAGCACGATGTGGCTTTGCTATAAGAAAAACACACACATTAATTTTATATTTCTATTTTTTACAGATACTCAATAAAATGAAACGAGCCCAACAGAGAAAATTAAGTGGGGCAGAAGGAAGAAAACGAAGGAAGGCCCAAGATGAAGAATGTGCGTAGTCAAGCAAAATTCTGACAGCATTTCTGAAAAGATGAGAAGATTCTGAATCATCGACATCAAAATCAGTAGAGGATGTAACGAGACATACATCACATGACTCGACGAAAAGACTTGAACTAGAAGACTTAGAAGAAAAGTACAGCAGTGAAACTGATTCAAAACAACCATATTTAGATTAAATGGAATACCAAGGTTCATTAAATTCTGAAGAAGATTTGGAGGATAATTTATCTGATCCAGTTCAACAAGACAAGCCAAAATGTACTAAAATTGTAGCTGATGTGATTCACCATCAAGACTTTGGATATATGATCAGGAATAGCAATCGTGTCAGATGCAATTCGCATAGAACTAGTGGAGAGAGGGTCGATTTATTTTCAGGATAGTGCTGGGTCTTTTGCACAAAAAAATAATAGATCAATGACTTTAGCATGGTTTACAAAACAATTAGGAAAAGGAGGTACGATCTTGGTTGGTGTATTCCCCTGTGAAGGGGGAAGCATTTTGTTTTTCGTGTCTGCTTTTCCCATCGAAAGATGCAGTCATTAACTGTTCTTCTCTGAAAACTTAAAATTTTTTAAATAGTTGGAAAAAACAGAAAAAATTACTTCTCATGAGAATTCCCAAAGGCATCGGGATTCTTTCACAACATGGAAGGAAATGGAAAGGAGGCTGATAAAAAAAGAAGGTTTAAGAGATGCACAGCTTCAAAATCAAATTGCTAAAGAGAAGGAAAAATGGCGACAAATACTTAAGAGGGAGTTATGCTGCATAAAATATTTAGCCGAACAAAATTTGGCTTTAAGAGGCCACAAAGTACCACTAAAACTGAAAAAGGGGAGAGTCACAGAAACGCTGGAAATTTTATAGAACTTCTGAAGCTAGTTGCAGAGTTCGACCCAGTCATGAAGGATCACCTTTTGTATGTGCAGCAAAATCTAGAATCAACTACGTACCTCCCACCAGAAATACAGAATGAGTTCATCCAGCTTTTAGCATCTACAGTTAGAGAAAAAACTTGTGTGTGACATTCAGAGAGCCAAATACCATGGAATAATGTTTGATTCAACTCCTGATGGTGCTTACCAAGAACAAATGTCGGAGACCATTAGATATGTAGATATAAACATCGAGGAAAAAACTGTACTTGTGAAGGAGTCTTTCTTAAATAATATTGCAACTACTGGAGAAGGATAAATTACCTTTCGAAGATTGTCAATCACAGTGTTACGACAATGCATCTGTAATGTCTGGCCACAAATCAGGAGTGCAACAGAGACTTGCTGCACTCAACTCAAAGGCTACATTTGTTAACTGTGATAACCACACAATTTAGTTAAGGTTCATGCTGTTAGTCATGAGGTAGCAAGTGTGACATTTTCATACTGTGCAAGCTATCTACGTTTATTTTTTGCAGTCAACTCTTCGATAAGAGAGACTGAAAACTGTTCCTGGTGTATCAGTGAAGTCAGAGTCAGAAACTCGTTGGAGTGCCAGAGTAGAAGCTGTTAAACCGATACATGATCAACTAGAACAATTAGTAGAACTACTGGATAATATTGCAGATGATCAGGAGGAAATTTCAGATACAAGAAGTGATGCAGTTCAGTTGTAACATCGGATTCTAACATTTGAGTTTTTGGTTCTTCCTCGGTTCTGGAATACTGTACTTGCCAAGATTGACCGGGTTCAGAAGAGGCTTTAGGACCACACCATGAATTTCCATAATGCTGCTCAAGATATTCAGGCTTTACAAGGGTATTTCCTAGAAAACAGTGATGTCATATGCAAGAAATATCTTAAAGAAGCAAAGTAACTGTGCAGTTCTTGTGATGTCCAAATTGAGAGACGGCAAAGAAAGAAGAAAAAAATGCCCGGAGAAACAGCAGAGAATGTAGGACTCACAGCGGAAAATGAAATGCTACGACTGATGAAAAGTATGATTGACAAAATACATATATAAATGGGAGACAGATTCATCAGCTTGAAGAAACTGGATTAGTTTTGGCTTTCGTTTAGACATAAAGGAACTGATGTCTGAACAACTAATGAGACTAGCTTGAAACAGAGAGGCATTTTTATGGGAAGCTCTAATAATTCAGACTAGGATGGCTTGGAGATGTTCAGTGAAATAATGGACTGCCGAAAGCTACTCAAGACAAGGGCTGATGTTAAGCTTTCGACACCAGAGAACCTGCTTCGCTTCATTGTACAGTAGGGGTATGATGTATTTCCAAATCTGAGAGTCGGTCTGCAAATCTTACTGACTGTTGTAACATCTATTGCCAGTTGTGAAAGGTCTTTTAGTAAGTTGAAACTTATCCTGTCTTACCTGAAATCATCCATGGGACAGAAAAGATTGTCAGCCTTGGCTTTGCTGAGTGTGGAGCGAGAGGTTACCGACAGCATAAATTTTGAGGAACTAATCGATAAATTTGCAGCAGTAAAGGCAAGAAGAATTTCTCTTTGAAGTTACATAATTACATCCAAAGCATTATATCAAACTATTTCTTTTACTTTATGATAACTTTTCAGATTACTGTATCCAAAGTAATGTTTTAAATTTTCGCAATGTTATATTTGACTGTTATTTTAGTGTAAAATAATTCTGCATTAATTTTTTATATGCATTCTTGTTTCTGATTCTGTCCTTCTCTGTTATTCAATTATATTTTCAAAGTACCATTGTTACCTCAATTATTTCACTTTTTTCATCTCCTTTATACCCTAGAAATATGCCACGAAATGCAGGTTTTCATGTTCCAAAACTCATAAATTTCCGGAAAAGCATGACGGACCCCCTTATGGCTTACATTTTGTCACCCACCTAAGTATCTCTACCATTGTTTGAAAATTCCACCCCCGTTTCTGACCATCTTTGTTTATAACTGGCCGACTGTGAGATGTGATTCAAAGTGAAGTTAAAATAAAATATATACTCGGAACAACAACAGAAACTAACTTTGGTAAGAGGTTTTGTTCCTTTTATGAGATGTACCAAACGTTTTGAAGTTTCATCCAATCCAAGAGCCTTCTATGCAATTGGATTTTGTCATTTATACGAGGTTAAAATATATTATCGTTGAAATGCTTTTATGATAATTCATTTTGTGTATTGGATTCTCAATTAATTTTCAGACGTATCTGACACAATGTTGTGCTCTAACATTTGTACTAATATACAGTTACGACAGAAAGAGTTTGTACCCCCTGCGTCGTGAGTAATTTTTTCCTCATAACTTAAAAAGTAACACGATTAGGATAATTAAAATGTAGTATATTATAGATATTATAATAACACACATCTATGTAAAGTTTTATACAAATTTAACGACAAATAAACTATTTATAAACAAATAACCAAACATAAAAGGGGCAGAAAGTGTTCGTGCCTCTACTTTAATGGTCAGTTGTGTTGCCTTTCAGGTGAATTACTTGGCACAATCTCTCCTCATAGCTCTCCATGATCGTTTGACAGTACTCGACTGGTATTTTCTTCCATTCTTCTTTACAAAAGGCCTCCAACTCTTGCAAGTTTTTTCGGATGACGCTGATGAACCCTGGTCTTCAACTCATGCCAAACGTTTTCAATTGGGTTGAGATCGGGTTACTGCGATGGAAACTCCAGAACGCTTATATGGTTCCTCTGCAACCAATATTGCATATATTTCGATGTGTGCTTAGGATCATTGTCATGCTGGAATATCCAACGACGCCCAAACCACAAGTTCAGAGCATCATTCTTGATATAAGTGTCTAATATATTAATGCACTCTTCTTATTTCATGATTTTGTTGACGCGGTGAAGGCTGCCTACGCTAGAAGAGCTGATGGAAACCCCATAGCATGATCGAGCCACCTCCGTGTTTAACTGTAGGGACGGTGTTCTTTGGAAAATTTCGTTCCCCATTCTTACGGAAAATATAGCGAATATTATTGTGGCCAAAAAAGCTCGATTTTAGTCTCGTCTGACCAAATAATACTCTTCCAATAGGTAAAGGGTTTATCTACATGCTTTCTTGCATACCTCAATCGTGTTTCTAAATGAACAGGCTTTAAATATGGAGTTCTACGAGGACGTCATGCTTTGAACCCAGGAGATCGTAACATGTTCGTAACTGTAGAGGTGCTTACTTTAACCCCAGTTTCCCTTACCAGTTTCTGTATGTCATTACGTGTTAAACGAGGGTTCCTACTAACTTCTCTGAGAACCGTCCTCTTGGTTCTCTCTGGAATTTTAGTGGGGCGTTAGCTTAAACATGGCAATAATGCTTTGAACAGTAGATTTCAGCACATTAAATTGTGTAATACCAGAAAGAGACACGTGAGACTTGTATTTTACAATAATTCGTTTTTTTTTTAAATCACTAAACAGTTGTTGCCTGTTCGCTACGATGACCAAGCAGATAATGACGGAGACGGCGCTAAATTGCCGGAAGTACATTTTTTTGCTGGCTAAATACCAATAATTATGAGCCCAGTGTCTTGTTCTGGAATGGTATAATGTAGTTTATTCACCAAACTAAACAAACTTTTTACGGGAATATCAGTTTTTTCACACGTTCTGAAATATATGAACAGTTTCTGCTCCTCCTATTTTTGGTTATTTGTTTATAAACACTTTATTTGTAGTTTAAATAAAAAATTATGTATATGTATGTTAGTATAATATTAATAAAAAAGCCTATGTTTATTAGCCTAATCGTGATACTTTTTAAGTTATAAGCAAAAAACCACTCGGGACTCAGGGGTACGAACACTTTCTGTCGTAACTGTGGTATTTCAGACCCAGTTCTTGTCTGTCGTAGGACAGTTCCCAATGCCAGAATTTGTAAACTGAGTCGGGCGTGTTAAGAGAGTGACAGTTAATCCTTTTCATGGTAGGGTGCTAATGTGACATATCGCCTTTCCTCTGATGAGTATTCAGTGGTTCAATATTATGGATTACAGCGGATAGCCTTAATAACTTTGCAAATGTTGTTTTCGACGCTAGATTAGCCCCTAGTGGCACAGCGATATGGCTGCGAACTTATAACGATAAAAAATGGGGCTTCGATACACTTTGTTGGACAGAGCAAAGATAGCCCATTGTGTAGCTTTGCGGTTAACTTCAAACAAACGCTTAGAAAAAAATAACCAAATAAAAGTGCCTTTTCTCTGCTTTTTTTACATATAAAAAATAATATGATATATATATCTATATTGATATTTTATCTTCCATTTAATAAAAATATATAAGTGGTCTTCTGGAGGAAAACGTGAACATACATATGGTGTTTTTGGTTGTAAGTTACTTATGTCATTGAACCTACACATATTTATACAGTATTTGACGACTATGTATAATTTATATACGGCTTGGTGGTTAGGGCACTTAATTTGCACTATGAGGGTAGCGATTCGAATCCCTACGGCATCATGAGGTTGTTACACAGTGACGGGTAATCTCCCTATTTTTTAGTATTTGTTTGACTTGTTTTGAGTTTCACGTAAAGCTATAAGGGCTATCTACGCTAATCGGCTTTAATTTAACGGTGAAAGACTGGAGGGAAAACAGACAGCTACTCATCACTGCCAACTCTTGGACTATTCTTTTACCAACGAATAGTGGGATTGACCGTCACTTATAACGTTTAATTGCTGAAAGTGTGAACATGTTTGGTGGAATAAGGATTCAAACTCACGACCATTAGAATGAGAGACAAGCAGTTCTAACTACCTGGCCATGCCGGGCCATTTGTTAGCAAAATAGTTGCGATGAAGCTGTCTATAATTTCAAAATTAAGGATGGCTAGTGCAGATGGCCCTCTTATAACTTTGTGCAAAATTCAAGTAAACTACTGAAATAATTTGAAACCCAATACCTCATTTGCTTCATGACTTCTAACAGAGTTTGGGTAATTTATTTGTATACAATTTGAATGTTATTTATTGCAAACATTTATCTTTGTGATGTCCCTGAGTAACGAAGGTAGCGCTGCGTTGTTATGTGACTTTTGCGCTCATATTTGAATGTGTATAGTTTCGGTGATTTGACAGTGTTTTTCAATTTATTGTGAGGAGAGGCATTTCTTATTTGAGAGAATTCCACTGGTCGTAAAATAACAATATGTTTTTATAATTTATATTTTGTAATTAAGGGTACCCGTGCAATTTTTTGTGAGACTAAATAAGTTGATTAGTAATTGAATATAGCTTGAAAATTACACTTAGTTACTACAGCCTTTAGAGTTAAAGAGCCTAAGAAGTGAGAATCTTGTATTCTCAAGACGGCTGGTAAGGGTATTAGCATGTTAATTAAAATAAAGTACATAAGGTCGAAACGTTGTTCTCTACTTTATTTTAATTTAAATGCTACTACCCATATCAGCCGTCTTGAGAATACATTTTTACTTCAAGTGGGTTTCTCGTAATCACGAAGTGAGACATTGATTTATGGTAATAGTAACTAAGTGCTCGAAAACTAGGCTTCGAACTAATCAAGCTCAATATCCCAACTGTTTGAAATCTGTATAAATTATTTGTAAACCTTATAAATTGAATATTTGTTATGAAATCATAATCAGTGATGACGAGAAAACCCACTTGTAGAGAAATATATATATGTAAAAACAGCTGGTTTGGATTGAGAAAATTTTTTTTGCAGAGGAGCAAACAACTTTGTCACCTTTTTCGGTCATAGTCAAGTTCACAAAGATAGAAAGAGGTAACTGACCACATGTTTGGTCAGCTATCGGTCAGTTACCCCTTGTTCGCTCCTCTATATAAAAAATTGTCTCAACCCAAACCAGACATTTTTACATATATGTTTATGAAATCAGTTCTCTTTACAAACATTATTTTAAAGTTTAACATAAAGTTTTAAAAGTTAAAGGTCACTCACTCATTAGCCTTATGATTTACCTGTACCAGAAATGCTGTATACTTTGAATTGTTATGTAGAAGAGATTGTTAAATTAAGGCACTGATAATTCATGTTTGACTGTTATAACATGAGCCTCATATGGTTAAAGGCTGTTTATCACATAAGAAGAATAAATAAGTTTCCTCAATGTAAAAAGGTCATGAATATCTATATTAATATCTTTGCTGCTGTGATATAGAGCATATGTAATATTGGCTGTGGAAGCTTGATTTGTGTTTGTTCTTCCGAGTAGAGTAAGCCATTTCAAGAAATAACGTAGACACTTGTATAAGTTGAGTTTGAAAGTTATCTTTCTTTTATATACTTGTACTTAGGATAATTGTTTACTTAAGTAAACTGAAGATTGTGTGATATCATGTCAGGATGCCAGTTTGACATGAATATAGGATATTTCTACGATTCTGTGTCTTTCACCTAAGCATGTTTTGATCCTGTTTTTGTTTGGTTTAGAAACTCTCAACCAGTATTCACATACCATAAATGTTAATTAGAAGCTGGTCTATATAAAGTAACATACATAATTAGTAAAGGTAAAGTTTTGATATGGTTCTGTATTCCCTTTGTTATCTGTCTACACGGTGTTTTTCGAACCTGTGTTGTACAGGGTTCATGTAGACATCAATGTACCAAGATAACACTATCATGTCTTGCTTATTGTGTGATCTCAAGTACTTGTTTTATCCATAGCTCTTCATTTCTTAATAAGTTGCTGAATAATTTTTCATGAAGATAAATGCTACTGGTAGACCTAACCTTGAGTGATTTATTTAAGTTGTATTGTCAATTTCTATTGTTTATTGTTTTATTCTATGTAAACTCATTTACCAGGAACATCTTTAGGGTTTGCCATGAATCGGTTAAGCAAGACACTGGGCCAAAGGAGTCTCAGCCAAAGTACATCAGAATCAGAAGTCCCAGAGAACAGTTTTGAGACGTCTCTGTCAGATATTGATAGACTTAAAAGGAGTCTCAGCCAACATACATCAGAATCAGCAGCCCCAGAGGACAATTTTGAGACGTCTCTGTCGGATATTGATAGACTTAAAAGAACAATAGCAGCATTAAAAGAAGAAAATTCATTGCTTAGACATAACATAGAAGATAAGAAGGAACAACAGTTGAAAAGGTAATTTACCTATTCAGTATTCTAGATTGTAATAATTTAAACCAAGGGTTGGCAACCTCTTTCCATGCAAAGGTCAGAGGCCATGTTTGTGAGTGGATGGAGGGCCACATTAAGTTACAAACTTGAATTAATTTTTAGGACCACCATGGGCCGGGTGGATGTGATATTTTGTTTGAGAACTGAGGACTGGATGATTCTGGCTGGTGGGCTGGACCCTGCCCACGGGCCGTGGGTTACCAACCCCTGATTTAAACTATGACATTAACTTAACGTTTTTTCATGTCATAACTGTTTTTAGACTGTAAAATAGTCTGATAACAGAGGTACTTATTGAAGTAAAATACTTTGACACAGGTGCTTATTAAAGTAAAATACTCTGATAACACGGGTACTTATTGAAGTAAAAATAATCTGATAACACTGGTGCTTATTGGAGTAAAATTCTCTCATAACATGGGTATTCATTAAAGTAAAATACTCTCATAACATGGGTGCTTATTGAAGTAAAATACCCTGATAACACGGGTGCTTATTGAAGTAAGATACTCTGATAACACTGGTGCTTATTGGAGTAAAATTCTCTCATAACACAGGTGCTTATTGAAGTAAAATACCCTGATAACACGGGTGCTTATTGAAGTAAGATACTCTGATAACACTGGTGCTTATTGGAGTAAAATTCTCTCATAACACAGGTGCTTATTGAAGTAAAATACCCTGATAACACGGGTGCTTATTGAAGTAAGATACTCTGATAACACAGGTACTTATTGAAGTAAAATACTCTGATAACACAGGCACTTATTGAAGTAAGATACTCTGATAACACAGGTACTTATTGAAGTAAAATACTCTGATAACACAGGTACTTATTGAAGTAAAATACTCTGATAACACAGGCACTTATTGAAGTAAAATACTCTGATAACACAGGCACTTATTGAAGTAAAATACTCTGATAACACAGGCACTTATTGAAGTAAAATACTCTGATAACACAGGTACTTATTGAAGTAAGATACTCTGATAACACAGGTACTTATTGAAGTAAAATACTCTGATAACACAGGTACTTATTGAAGTAAGATACTCTGATAACACAGGTACTTATTGAAGTAAAATACTCTGATAACACAGGCACTTATTGAAGTAAAATACTCTGATAACACAGGCACTTATTGAAGGAAAATACTCTGATAACACAGGCACTTATTGAAGTAAAATACTCTGATAACACAGGCACTTATTGAAGGAAAATACTCTGATAACACAGGCACTTATTGAAGTAAAATACTCTGATAACACAGGCACTTATTGAAGTAAAATACTCTGATAACAGAGGCACTTATTGAAGTAAAATACTCTGATAACACAGGCACTTATTGAAGTAAAATACTCTGATAACACAGGTACTTATTGAAGTAAAATACTCTGATAACACAGGCACTTATTGAAGTAAAATACTCTGATAACACAGGCACTTATTGAAGTAAAATACTCTGATAACAGGTACTTATTGAAGTAAGATACTCTGATAACACAGGTACTTATTGAAGTAAAATACTCTGATAACACAGGTACTTATTGAAGTAAGATACTCTGATAACACAGGTACTTATTGAAGTAAGATACTCTGATAACACAGGCACTTATTGAAGTAAAATACTCTGATAACACAGGCACTTATTGAAGTAAAATACTCTGATAACACAGGCACTTATTGAAGGAAAATACTCTGATAACACAGGCACTTATTGAAGTAAAATACTCTGATAACACAGGCACTTATTGAAGTAAAATACTCTGATAACACAGGCACTTATTGAAGTAAAATACTCTGATAACACAGGCACTTATTGAAGGAAAATACTCTGATAACACAGGCACTTATTGAAGTAAAATACTCTGATAACACAGGTACTTATTGGAGTAAAATACTCTGATAACACAGGCACTTATTGAAGTAAAATACTCTGATAACACAGGCACTTATTGAAGTAAAATACTCTGATAACACAGGTACGTATTGAAGTAAAATACTCTGATAACACAGGCACTTATTGAAGTAAAATACTCTGATAACACAGGTACTTATTGAAGTAAAATACTCTGATAACACAGGCACTTATTGAAGTAAAATACTCTGATAATGCAGGTACTTATTGAAGTAAGATACTCTGATAAAACAGGTACTTATTGAGTAAGATACTCTGATAAAACAGGTACTTATTGAAGTAAGATACTCTGATAACACAGGTACTTATTGAAGTAAAATACTCTGATAACACAGGCACTTATTGAAGTAAAATACTCTGATAACACAGGCACTTATTGAAGTAAAATACTCTGATAACACAGGTACTTATTGAAGTAAGATACTCTGATAACACAGGTACTTATTGAAGTAAAATACTCTGATAACACAGGTACTTATTGAAGTAAGATACTCTGATAACACAGGTACTTATTGAAGTAAAATACTCTGATAACACAGGCACTTATTGAAGTAAAATACTCTGATAACACAGGCACTTATTGAAGGAAAATACTCTGATAACACAGGCACTTATTGAAGTAAAATACTCTGATAACACAGGCACTTATTGAAGTAAAATACTCTGATAACACAGGCACTTATTGAAGTAAAATATTCTGAAACACAGGTACTTATTATTCTTATGTTTATTTTCTTCCACAAATATATTTAAATAAAGTGGCTACCTGGCATTATTGTTATTTATAATTACAACTATTATATGTACATCTAAACTCTAACAAAATGCCAACCTTGCGGAAACCTCCAGTCAATGTCAGTAACTAATTGATCAGGTAGAAAGTGTTCTGATTATATCGAAAAACAATTGTGCAAAGAGTTTTTTACACAACAAAACCTCTATTATCATAAGAAATGAAGGATAATCTAAGAAAGACTTGAAACAACAGCAACAAAGCTAGGTGAAAGTAAATAGAAGAATTAATAACATGTTAGAATAATTCAGGGTAGGATACACTTTTATCAAACAGTTGATTAGAAAATACCAGTAAATGGTATTGACCAAGTGAATTACATCAAATCAATGAATTATTACAGTTGACCAAGTGAATTAATTCATACTATTGACTATGTGAATTAGATCCTAGTGTTGACCAAGTGAACTAACTTTTATCGTTAACCAAATTAATTAATCTATTTCTGTGTTATCGTATCCTGATGTTATATTAATTTTCTCTAGGAAGGTCCATACGAACATTTTAACGGCAGAGCAAAGTAAAGACAACGACATTGAAACTCTGAAGAAAAGAGTGAGGCCATGTCTATACTTTTTGTTTATTTGTAAAAAAAGATTATTTGTCATACTTTTCTTCAAGTTCTGTTATTTTACTTAATTGTATGATTGTAAAAATTAAAAAATGAAATGAATTTATTATAACCTTTATTGAGCGTATTTCTTAATGTGTGATTTACAACTTTACATTTGATTATTTTCGTATAAACACTTTTTTCTCATAATTCCAGCTGTTATTAACTGAATACCTTTGTGGACTACATATTTCATCATTCAATCGTGAAATCTGTGGTTACAGTAAGCAAACTTTTAAACTCTTAGTTTTGTAGTAATAGAAATGTCACATTATTATTCACTTTCAAAAGAAGTCAGATGAAATTAACTGCAAGTAGCAGCAGACCAATATTTTTGATAATTAGAATGTTTACATTTTTTGACAAAATGTTTTAATAATGCTGTCAGTTTAACATTTCTGTGAAACTCTCACAGTTTTGTGGTTCTTGTTACTTCGTGGAATCTTCCTGAGATACAAGTTTTGTTTTTATATTCTTTATTTAGATGAGGTGGAAAAGACCAGTGTGTGTTGTATGTCAGGAGATTGTAATTATCTTAGTATGTTATATGTTTTCACACAGATAAGATTACTGTGTGCCACATCTCAGGAGATTGAAATAATATTTATGTATTTTTACACAGATAAGATTACTGTGTGTCACATGTCAGGAGATTGAAATAATATTTATGTATTTTTACACAAATAAGATTACTGTGTGTCACATGTCAGGAGATTGAAATAATCTTAGTTTGTTATGTATTTTGACACAGAGAAGACTAGTACATGTCAGGAGATTGTAATAATCTTAGTTTGTTATGTATTTTTACATAGATAATACCTGTGTTTGTCACATGCCAGGAGACTGTGATATTCTTAGTTTGTTATGTATTTTGACACAGATGAGACGGAGAAGACTAGCATGTGCCACATGTCAGGAGACTGTAATAATCGTAGTTTGTTATATATTTATTATTACATAGATGAGACAGAGAAAACCAGTATGTGCCACATGTCGGGAGATTGTAATGAGCTGAAATTTGAGACAGAATTTAAGGTAAAACCAAGAGAAGGGTGTAGTATATTAATTATTTTCAGAAATTTTTTTATATTTGCTGATTTTGTTTAATGTAAACTGTTAAAAGTGGTTTATAAGTTTATTGTCATTTCACTGAATGATAATGATTGTTTACCTGCTGTGATAAAATAAATTCACTTGTTCTGTATTTGAAGTCAATGGATGAAATGTCTCCGTGTTACACGTGGAATATCCAAGAATTCAGAGAGAGTATAAACAATATTTACAAAGAAATATATTTCTGTGTGTGTGTATATATACATAAATAAGTATGTAACCTAAACTTTAATACACTTATCGGTTGAGGTGCCCTATTCAATACACTTATCGGTTGAGGTGCCATGTTCAATACACTTATGGGTTGAGGTGCCATGTTCAATACACTTATGGGTTGAGGTGCCCTGTTCAATACACTTATGGGTTGAGGTGCCCTGTTCAATACACTTATGGGTTGAGGTGCCCTATTCAATACACTTATCGGTTGAGGTGCCCTAGTGTATTTGTCAGTATTTTAAGATTACCCAAGATTTCTTCTGTAATTTTAAGTTGAATGACATATAATTAAAAAAAAAAGTTTGTAACTTAAAAATTTTAAACCTAATTCTACAGATTTTGTTCATTCAATATTAATAAAAGATAAATATATCCATTTTCTGCACGTTACAGATGGTAAAGATTGTTACAAAATATGCAACTTTTATTTAAAATGATTAGTTTTGTGTGTGCAGTTTTTCAGCTGCCTATATGGGTATTTAAATTAACTGGTAAACTGAATTAATTACCTTTAGTTTACATTTAAGATTTTCTGACCATTAGGTAGTTGAAGAAGATGGGAAAATTAATAGAATCGGTGATTTGAAGATTGCTGTTCAGGAAGATGTTACAGATGATATGGACCAGTTTATTTGGTACTGATGTTCAGCAAATATATTTTATTTATTATTTTATTTTTATTATTGTCACTATAAAAACATATATCTGTATGAATAGAGTAATTAGATTCATGTAATTTTGTGAATGATAAAACGATAGGATTTTTCATAGGGCTAACGGTGATAAACTGAGTCATAGAAAAGATTGTATGCTTGATTAGAAAATAAAAGCAGTTTGTTAGCTTATCTCTAAAACTTAAATTTAAAATTAAATAAAGAATGAAAATGTTTTCTTTCAGACACAAATGTCTTGTACAAGGAGAGAGAATTAACAACAGCATATAAATGAATATATTTTATTTGCTCCTTAAGGACATTTAAAATGTATTTAATAATTAACAATCTTTGTTAATTATTATTCATGATATTGAAAGAAGTTGGTCATCTAGAGGTTTAAAACTAGAATTTAGTTAAAAATTGTTAGGGTTAGAGAGAATAAACAGTAGAATGTAGTTAAAATTACAGGTTTCAATATAGAAAATCAACAGTAGAATGTAGTTAAAATAATTAGGCTTGAATATAGAGAATCAACAGTAGAATGCAGTTAAAATTACAAGGTTTGAAAACAGATAATGAACAGTAGAATGTAGTTAGAATTACGAGGTTTGAATGTAGAGTATCACCAGTAGAATGTAGTTAAAATTGCAAGGTTTCAATATAGAGAATCAATAGTAGAATGTAGTTAAAATTACAAGGTTTGAATGTAGAGAATCAACAGTAGAATGTAGTTAGAATTACGAGGTTTGAATGTAGAGTATCACCAGTAGAATGTAGTTAAAATTGCGAGGTTTCAATATAGAGAATCAATAGTAGAATGTAGTTAAAATTACAAGGTTTGAATGTAGAGAATCAACAGTAGAATGTAGTTAAAATTACAAAGTTTGAATATAGAGAATCAACAGTATAATGTAGTTAAAATTACGAGGTTTGAATATAGAGAATCAACAGTAGAATGTAGTTAAAATTACGAGGTTTGAATATAGAGAATCAACAGTAGAATGTAGTTAAAATTACGAGGTTTGAATATAGAGAAGCAACAGTAGAATGTAGTTAAAATTACGAGGTTTGAATATAGAGAAGCAACAGTAGAATGTAGTTAAAATTACGAGGTTTGAATATAGAGAAGCAACAGTAGAATGTAGTTAAAATTATGAGGTTTGAATATAGAGAATCAACAGTAGAATGTAGTTAAAATTACGAGGTTTGAATATAGAGAATCAACAGTAGAATGTAGTTAAAATTACGAGGTTTGAATATAGAGAATCAACAGTAGAATGTAGTTAAAATTACAAGGTTTGAATATAGAGAATCAATAGTAGAATGTAGTTATATTAATAACACACAAGGTCTCAGTCTGGTGTAGTTTATACCAAATTTTAGGTATGATAAAATAATTTTAGAAACTGACTGTTTTTGACATTGTTTAATAATATCCGATTAATCACTTTCATGAATCCGTTTGTATAAAGCTTTTTTAAAATTTATATTTTTTCTGTGTAGCTATGAAGATCAGAATTCTTTACAAGACTTTTTACACAGTTATCTTAGTTATTCAGAAAGCTATGCAAACTTGAAGGAATTAGTTACATTGTTGGAATCGCGCTTTCGAGATTCCATTGAAGTGGTAAAGAAGAACAGTAGAGTAATGGTTAGAATATTGAAGAGAGGATCAGACAGGTACTAAAGTATTTTCAAGTTAATTTTATGCACATTTATGTAAAGTTTACTGCTTTGCAACAAATTAATTTGTGTATTTGCTGAGGTTTTAGTATAAGGAATTTTCTTGTGACTAGCTTGATGGGTAGATCAGGATAAACCTCTTTCAAGCAATGTTTTGATTCTCTAGAAATTTGTGCAGACATGTTGATGTACAAATCAGTGTTTTCTACTGTTTTTGCCATCATGGCCATCCATTAGAGTTAAGGACTGTTTGCCTTTAAGATAAACTTGTACATTTAAACCTGTTGATCCACTGAACTAAACTGATAAAATTACTTAAAGCCAGCTTTAATCACTTTTAGCTAGCCTTCCCTTAAATGTACTTTATCTGCCACATTTTAAGACAACCATTTATAAAAGAACCACTGTGTTAGAAAAACAATGTTTTATTTAAAAGTGACTCCCATCCTGCCAACATTTGTACTTGTTTCTTTCTTACTATTTATTTGTGACAACTGAAGGACAGACATGATGCATCAATATTCTTAGTTCCATTAACAGTTTTAAATATCTCAATCTTCCAGAACTTGTAGTTTTACCACAGTTTAGAGACCTTAACCTGGCCTTGTATGACAACCTGTCCAGAATATAACAAAATACATTTGCTAATCACAACTGGTTTTTCTATATTTTTGTACAGACGATTGGAATTACTGACGTAATGTAAATTAGCTAAAATAAAGTATTTTTTTAATATAAATCAGTAAAAATGAAAATATTTACATCTTTTAATCTCAAGCTATTTAAAGATGTATTATATGAGAAATGATAGGTGCATCTTTTGGTAAATAGACCAACATGTCTTGCGTAGGTTGTCTGCACTACAAGTTTAAAATAATTTCTTTCATTCTTGCACTTATGTTGTAGAAAGCAGCATCGGTTGATGATGGTTGCTGTTTAAGTGTTAAAGAAATGGTACTTTAGTGAATAAGTAGTCAGTCTGAGGGCTCACATCATTAAAAAACAGGTCTCAATATTGGTGGTGGGCACAGTATATAAAGCCCACTGTATAACAAATGAAGTGAAGTACATAATATCAAAATTTTAATTTCATCAACAGATGTATTTAATAAAAGGCAGTTAACTTACTATTGGTCACTGATATCCAGATATAAACAGCTGCTATTGAAATGTGTTGGAGACAGATATTTGTAGCTAACTAAAGACTTATTGGTAAAGATTTACTTATGTTTCAAGCTGACTGCTGTAGCTAAAACTTCAGTTATTTAATCATTATAAGAACGTTACTTATTTTTCTACTAAAACAAAGGAAACAACTTCATATTTCCTGGGATTTTTTGAAAAACCAAGATCATGGCTACAACTGTATCCTGGAGTCACCAAATATTGGTCAGTACAAAGATCTGGTAGAAATAACGTACTATTAAAACTGTGTATAGATGAAATGTTATGTTATTGATAGTATATGAATTATTTTATTTCTGGGTTACCAAAGGTTTAAGCTAGGCTCTTCTATCTACAGACATTAAGTATACGTTTGCTTGTTTCAGTAGCTACTTTAGTTCAATTTTCATGAAAGCAAGCTATGAACTTAGATCAATCCAGTAATTAATTGAGCAAATTTAGTATAACAGTCTAGAAGCAGTTTCATTAATAAAAAATGTGTAATGATTAGAATGCATTGATTCATGAGTTACATTTATAGTAAGTTACAAGAAAAATCATATTAATAAAACTTGATGTAACAATAACTGTAAATTTTATAGTATAGAATGGGCTGTAATAATAAGGCACAATACAAAACAAATTAATGGGAAAACTTAAATTATGAACAGCAAGTATAATAAAGTTATTCACTGTAATTATTTAATGCTGTGGCAATGTTTACCATTCTTAAGTTGTTCATTAAAAATTATTTAAGAAATGACTGCCTATGCTTTGATAAACATTATACTATTATTGGTGAGCCACTTTCTGATTGGATGGAAACTATTTGCAGCGTGAAGTGTCGATACATGGCACAGTTCCATTTCAAGTGATAAACAGGTAGAACTAGTTTTTACATGTTGTGCCTATCTTCCTCATTGTTTCCAGTAATGTATATGGTATTCTCCAAGACACTATTTACATTAAATTGAGTCATTTCACTTACAGATGAATCTGAAATGTCAACAATGACTGAAAAGTTCCAACTAGCAGTAAAAGATGCAGGACTGAAGGCTGCTGTTCTTGGTTTGATAGATATATTTTTAAAAACTGCTTGAAGAAAAGATTTTGAAACATTTTTACTTCTGTTTGTAAAGTTTTAAATAATAAAGGTGGTTGTAGAAGAACCTAGCCATATTGTTTTTGTTTAGATTTGAATTTTTTTGTTACATCTTCAGTTTAAAATCTTTTCCATTTTTTCAACAATGAAAAGTAAACCATAAGTGTATTGTTTTTTAAACTTGGATTAAAATTAATAAATAATATCCTGTAGTTACTGAATTGAAAAGTGACTTCAGAACTAAGACGAGTTGTACAGGACTCTATTCTTCTGTACCTTTAACTTAGCAGTTGTGTGTTAAATTTTAAAAATATATATATCTTCTGATATACATTACATAACCTTCCAAGGACATTTATTTTACAACAACAGAAACTAAAGATCTTAGAAGCTGAGAGATATTACGCAAACATGGACTTGGATCTAAATGCCTACAGTTTTGTTTGTGAGGGATTATACATTCAAATAATTTTAATATATGTCTCAGAAAACATGTTTTTTAGTTCTGATACTTTGATGTTACTTAATTAACCTTGACACTGATGTCATTAGACTACAGTATCTTGTTATTTGTTTATATACTAACTTATATTAGTCTGATTTGTTATTTACTGTCTTCAGAGTCTACCACTTTGGTTTTTGAGCTTTTAATGTGTTCAAAATGAAAACTTTGTTGGTTAAATTGAATTATATGGGTTGGAATGAGAAAGATATTTAAATCCCTTGACAGTAAATTTAAATACTAAAAGCTTGTCAGATTTTCTAAATAATGTATTTTTATTACTCTGATTAAATTAATAGAATAATCAGATATAATAAACATTTTAATTATTTGATACTAGATGGCACTAGTGGTACATTAAGAGAATAATGATTAGATACTGTTACTACTTACACACTATGGTACTAGTAAATAAAACCCATCTCCACAAACCAGTCATTTAGTTCTGAGAAGTTGAAGCATGTTGGTGGTGTATTTGAATGTAGTTTATATTGTAGAAGATCTATATCATATGTTAATACTTTAACTGAATAAAAAAAGGTATCCAGAAGAATGCCAAGAAAACTTGTGCAGTTGAAGTTGAGAAGTGTTATTTGCTTACTCGTGGTAATATTCTTTGTTATGCTACTTTATAATACTAGTTACAGGGAGACGCTTTACAAAATATACACTCGAGTTTGGTATGTTCACAGTAATAAGTTTCATGAGTCAGATAATAATACTGATGTACTTAGTCTCAAGTATCTTCTTGCCACAAGCGTAGATGTAGCTGAAAGAGGTGGCACTGAATTGCTAGCTCTTCGAAAACTTGTCGACCTACAATCAATGAAAAAGGGTAAAATAGAAGGAACTCGAGGTAACAGTGATCCTTTGTCTCAGGGCATTGCAAGATCATATTGTGCAATGATGCATGGACTTAAAAAGATACATCCAAAAATTAAGGTATGTTACCCTTAAGTTTTGAACTAAAAAGTTAAGTATCCACAAACAGATTTTGAAATAAAAATATTGTTTCTCAGAAATAATTCCTAATATTTAAATAAAACTTCTAACACTCCTTATTATTCAGTTAACTGAACTGCAACAAAGTAATACACCACCATCAATATCTTTCCATTATCAACAAAGTAATACACCACCATCAATATCTTTCCATTATTAACATAAGGAAACAAATTACATTTTACTGTAATTATACTGTCAGTAAATTGTAGCTAAATGATGCTAGTACTTGATTCCTCTAAAACTATGTTTTTGTGGAAGACAATGTTTTTATTTCCTCCGTTGTTACTATCACAAAATTAGTTGGTTGACTGTACTGTTCTGTAGGTGTGTAAGGACATAAATAATAATACCTGATGCACTTCCAGTGAAACAAAGTAGAAATATAGAAATATATTTCCACTTCCTCTCCAAGTTTTGTGGATTAGTTTTTTTAACAATTGCTTATCTGTTTGCTCCTATCACATCTTTAGAGAAGGTTACACTCACACAAATTTTTATTTATTAAGATATTTTGTAAAGTAATTGTTTAAGTGCCTACAAGGTTTATTTATTATTTTTGTAGTTGGTTGAATAGTTTAATATTTCCTGTGTAACACAAGGTGGTAGAACTGTCTTGGGTCCAGTAAAATTGTGAAGACAATTCCTGCTACAGTTTCATGACTTAGAAAAACAAATTACTTGATGAAATTTTGTAGAATGGACTTGTGGAGACACAAGTGTAGAGGACAACGTTTCTAAAGTCTTCTGCCTTTCATCTTCAAGACTTTCAAAATGCCATTCTCTACACTTGTGTCTCCATAACAGGCAGTTTCTGTCCATTCTACAGTTAAAGAACAAATTATGGGTTTTGGAGTGAAGGTTGTTTAAATTCATTGTGCATTTTTCACACTATACTCACAAAACTAGTGACATGTAAAGTAATATTTAAATAGAACGTTTCTTATTTTATAGTACAATTATTTTTATTTGTTGTCAGAAAATTATAAAAAAAGTTGGAGAATGCTATTCACATTTTGGTGGTACATTCTGTTACAATTCAAGTACTGATTGATGCTTACATTAAGGCTGTTGCCACTGTTCACTCTTTGAAGTAAACAAAAGAGGCCTACACTTTATTTACAAATTTCACATAAACCATTCTTCTAATGTTTTCAACACTATCTTTTGTTCCAGAACACTTGAACATCTTGTTTTTTGTTTGAAATAACATGTAATTCTATGCACTTTAACAATGATTGTAGGTTTTCAGGTAATACTGGAAAAGGAAGATTGTTCAACAATTACCCTTTATGGAAATCAAAGACGAGAGAATTCAGAAGTTACAAAGATAATGGAAAGTGAAGATGAGAAGGTGCTTTCCGAACATATAGCAATCTGGGTCGAGCCTTTAGATTGTTTTCATGAATATAAAAGTAAATTTCTTAAATATCAAAATTTTACCTCTAATTGTTTTAAACATCTTTACAATTTACAGGTAGTTTAGCTAATCATGGACTATTTTATGTGCTTTAATTATTGAATAGTTACCAACTTATTTATATAGCCTCTATAAACTAATCATAATTTACAGGTAATATCCTGAAAGATATTTACAGATAATATTTTGTAAGAGAATGAGAAATAGTTTGTGTAATCCAAAAAAGATGAAGTTTCATCATAATTTTTCAGTTTTGAACAAAGTCAAAATTTATAAACAATTATTGGTGCATTCTGTGCCCAAAACAACACAAACAATTTCTTTGTTCTAATAGACAAGTATTGGTGCATTCTGTGCCCAAAACAACACAAACAACTTTTTAATTCTAAACAAACAAGTACTGAACCATTGTCTGCTCAAAACAATACAAGCTGCTTTGTTCTAAACAGGTATTCATGCATTTTGCACCCAAAATAACACAAAGAAGTATGTTGTTCTGAACAAGATGACAATCTAGAAATACGTGTTTGTTGTGAACAAGGTATATGTTTACCATCTCTGTTTTAAATAAAACATTTGAAAATAATTTTTATAATTAAGATGAGAGTTCACAAACAAACAAGGTGTGCATGAAGTAACACCTAGTGGTCACAACTCTTTCTCTACTAGATTACTTCCAAATAAATCAAAGTGGGTTCATCACATGATTTTTAAAGAACGAGATAGATTTGTTGGGAACTCAGAATAAATTATTGGTATGCTTGTGCTAAAGTAATATGAAGTGCTAACAGTACTTTTTGCCATGTGTATATGGTGAATCAGATGCAGGAAAGACAATTTAGTTTTTTGTTAGTATAAACACACAAAATAAAGTTAAATATTAAAACCATATTCTGATATTAGTTCTCACCCTTTCTAGTTTCAGAATTTTGAAATAAATGTGCATGAATACTGACTTTCTATTATTTTTGTGTTTTCAGAGAACATACTTCATTGTGTTGCAACTATGGTGTGTGTAGCAGTAAACGGTAAGCCAGTTATTGGTGTGATACATCATCCGTTTCAAAACTTAACAGGTAAGTTGGTGTTAATAAAAACACAGCACATCGAATAATGTACTGTTCCTTAAGTGAAAATAAATCTATTGTAGAACTGGTATACGTATTGTTTTGGTACATTTATATATACACACTGTGTAAAGTTAAGAGTAAATAGATGAACAAGTTGCACTGAATTCAATGATTTGTCATTTTACAAAAACATGTTACATAACTCTTACACATTATGTTTGGTATTTCATTTATTATTTCTGTACTTGTATGATAACTCATATTATTCAGGATTTTATATTAAAGTATTTTGAGTGTCATACATGTACTGTAAACCATGGTTTACAGTACATGTAGTTACTTTAGTAACTAGACTGTTTTCAACTGTGCAGATGGGTTTGTTCTATGAATAGCTACTTAGCTATGCATATTTGACTTTAAACCTTGACGTACAGTTACTTCAACACCTGCTGTTAGTGGTGGGATTAAACATCTGGTTAGAAAAGATATCTGTTTCAAGTAAAACCAGCATAACCCTGTATGTATGATATTTCTAAACATTCATAGGTTTGATAAATTATGATTATAAATATATTACTTCCTCACAATTTTTTTTTAGATTTTTGTATTTAAGGTAGCATAGGTATTTTAGTCTAACTACTTACTGTTATATTACATCTTGACTGTAGTTTAAAATTTAGTTGTATTAAATGAAGTAATTCAGTCTGAATATTTAAACTGTTACACTACATCCTGACTGTACTTGTATGTGTTTAATATAACATAGTATTTTTTTCTGTTCAGTCACATCTATATACATAACCATTATACTTATGATTGATGTGTTCTGTATTCTCGTTATTTATATGTCTGCACAAATTAAGTTTGAAGTGTAATTGTTCTGTATTCTCGTTATTTATGTCTGTACAAATAAAGTATGAAGTGTAATTGTTCTGTATTCTCGTTATTTATATGTCTGTACAAATTAAGTTTGTTTTTCAAAACTTCCCGGTTTTTACCCAATCAAAAACTTATTAGTAGACATTAATAGAGATTAGTTACAGACCTTAGAAATATAGTCTTCAAAAAAAGAAACGCAAAAGGGATATTTTTGTTATTGTAAAGAGAAATATATGTAATAACGTTACAAGCTCAGAGTATGTGATGTTACATGTGTTAAGGCACTGATTGTCAGACCAAAATGACAATAAAAGTTGTGCACTTTGAAAACGGAGGAAAACATCGGATTTTTCGCCAAAACGCATGCGTGCCCAATAAATTTGTTTGAGAGATCTGCATGTTCTGCAAGTGCAACGTGTGCAAAATCTCTATAAAGTGATTGGTTCTCGGTTTCCATAGCTCAGTGTTAAGCCACCGACCGCAATACAGTTAGGCCAAGACTGACTGAAGCACAATGTAACAATGCCATTGGTCGCTTGGAAGCAGGCGAATCTCGATCAGATGTTGCCAGAGCTGTGAATGTCCACCCAAGCACCATCACAAGGCTATGGAATTGTCACCAACAACGTGGATCAACTCGTGACCGTCCATTATCTGGCAGACCTCGTGTGACTAGCCCGCACAAGATTGCAACATCCAGTTACATCACCTTCGGGATAGGACCACCACTGGGACATCTACTGCCTCAACCATACCAGGGCTGCGTAGGATTTCCGATCAGACCATACGCAACAGTCTACGAGATTTTCAGGCCCCATGTGCAACCCACCATGGTGAACATCAACGACGTTTTTCAACATGACAATGCCCGTCCTCACACAGCCCGACTCACCACTGTCTTCTTGAGACACCACAACATCAACGATCTTCCCTGGCCTTCCAGATCACCAGATATAAACCCCATCGAACATCTATGGGACGAGTTGGATCGACGTCTGCGATGGCGACAACCTCAACCACAGACTCTACCTCAGCTTGCAGCAGCTTTGCAGGCTGAGTGGACAGCCATTCCACAGGATGTGATTCGTCATCTTATTGCTTCCATGGGCAGGAGATGCCAAGTAGTTATTGATGCTCACGGGGAGCATACTTGTTATTGACGTTGAGTGACGTTAAACTTCAACTAGTGAG
This sequence comes from Tachypleus tridentatus, assembly GCF_004210375.1. Taxonomy (NCBI): domain Eukaryota; kingdom Metazoa; phylum Arthropoda; class Merostomata; order Xiphosura; family Limulidae; genus Tachypleus; species Tachypleus tridentatus. The sequence goes on along the minus strand of NW_027467777.1, from coordinate 27,159,440 downwards.
CGTGGACTTCACCTTTGCAGACTTTGGATGTTCAGCAGTGAATGTGCAAATTTTCACACATGTCATACAGAACTACCCAGAATAAACTTGTTAACAATGTGTCTCATATTTTGCCTTTTGCGTTTCTTTTTTTGAAGAGTATATTATAAATGTATTTAGGGTGACTTAATATTGTCTGCTAATAATTCAATGTTACAGGCTTTAGAAATATTATAAATGTATTTAAGATGCAATGATTGTTGTTAGAGAAGAAAATGGCAGACAAAGGTGTTTCTGCTTTGTCCCCAACAAGGAAAATGTTCAGCAAAACTATAATCTTCGCAGGGTCGGAATTATATAAGATTATAATTATGTAAGATTATAATTATGTAAGATTATAATTATATAAGATTATAATATAATATATATATACAAGATTATAATTATGTAAGATTATAATTATATAAGATTATAATATAATATATATATATATAAGGTTATAATTATATAAGGTTATAATTATATAAGGTTATAATTATATAAGGTTATAATTATATAAGATTATAATTATATAAGATTATAATTATATAAGATTATAATATCTGATTTATAATTATATAAGATTATAATATCTGATTTATAATTATATAAGATTATAATATCTGATTTCCACATTTAACACAAAGGTGAAAAATGACATCTCACCACTACTAAAATCTAACTAAATTGTTTAACAATATCTGGAATTAATGAAGTGAACTGATATTTTGTAAAACAAGATATCAAGTCAGAAAATGATAGGGTGATAATGGAATGTTTCCAATGTGGTACATACATAGTCTACCTGTGATAGTGGAATGTTTCCAATGTGGTACATACATAGTCTACCTGTGATAGTGGAATGTTTCCAGTGTGGTACATACATAGTCTACCTGTGATGGTGGAATGTTTCCAGTGTGGTACATACATAGTCTACCTGTGATGGTGGAATGTTTCCAGTGTGGTACATACATAGTCTACCTGTGATGGTGGAATGTTTCCAGTGTGGTACATACATAGTCTACCTGTGATGGTGGAATGTTTCCTATGTGGTACATACATAGTCTCCCTGTGATGGTGGAATGTTTCCAATGTGGTGCATACATAGTCTACCTGTGATAGTGGAATGTTTCTAATGTGGTACATAGTCTATCTTTAGCAGTTCTGGACCATGCTTCAGGTATTTTTAAACAAAGTGTTTCTGGATTCAGAAATTGCTGAAAGATACTGATACTCTAGAGCTAAAACCTCTGCAATAGTTGGAGAAATATCCAGAAGGTGGAACTGAGCAAACTGTTACATTGTACCAAGGGACTTTAACGTGTCCACTGATGGCAATAACAATGTTGACAGTAAAATGTATCTTACTGTAGTGATGAAGACACAGAAAAGGTAGTAAATGAATACTTGCTTGTCACAATTCAACTGGAAAATCAACTGGTGAGAACATTGCATAACTCCTTAAAGTGGGAAAGTTATATCTGAGTAGTTGTTATAAACACAAGTATGGGAGAAACATAGAGTTGCAGGTTATCATCTGAAACTTAACCCTGAATTAGGGTATCCCAATTAACATGTGGCAGTATCAGTTTAATGGAATTCTTGATGACATCAGTTATGATCCGAATATAAGAAACAAGAACTTTGAGAATCTGTGTGAACTATCCTGAAGCATGTGTTCACACACTGGCTGTCTCTTGCTTACAGAGGTTAAATGAGCAGTGGAGACCTCTGAAATAATACCATACAGCCAAATATCATGTAAAAACAATAAAATCCACATGAAGACAAAGTCTGTAAGTGATCTGTATCTTCTTTGGATGTCTCCTCTAGCAACACTCAGTGGAAAAACATCACAAGTCAGAGCAATACTAAACTTTCAAATAGAATTCACAAACTACATCTCCTACAACTCAATGATTGTCTTAAACATATATTTCTTGGAATTGCCATTGTCTCCTTTCAAAAAATAGAACTCTGAAAGATATCCTTGTTTACACAAAAGTGAATTACTTTCCATGTAATAAGTCACGTGGTAAAACCTGCAAGTTTACATATGCAATAAATCACATGGTGAAACCTGCAAATTTATAAAATATCACAATGAAGAAAGCTTTAAAATATCTAAACAAAACATGTGAAACAATCACCAACAACTCTTAGAGAACATTTCAACAACGATATACAATTTCAATAATACACAATGATAGTACTTCACTATGGATTATTTTCTTTAAACTTTGGTAATTATTTAGTGACAAGCCTAGAGTGTGTATCCTAGATTATTTACACAATGTTATTTTGTTCAGGTGTACTACTTTAAGCTCTTGAATATTTAAATAATGTTACTACTAAACTTGGACTGTTTACATGTTGCCTTTGTTATTTATTTTGGTTTGTATAGAAAGAAAACATCTTGAGGTCTATGTAATGTTGCTAATTCATTTTAAAATTATTCTCTTACTGAAGTGTGGCATGCCAGTTGTCGGCACAGTTTTATTTATACATGAAAGTGTTAATTCTTTGATAAAAAGTTTTCTGTAACCTTGAATGTCTGCTTTCATAGGTTGGAGAGGGGAAACACTTATGTGTCATAAAGTAAAATATCTTCTTATTTTTGTGATGGTTACAATACTTGGGTAAGATATCCTAGTATTTGATGCACTGTTATAATTTTGTTCATGACTTGTAGTGCTAGGACTGTGTATCTCGCAATGTCTTGGACCCACAAGGGGTTCATCATGATTAGTTTTGTCATTTTGTGGTTAAGTACAATTAAAATTACCTTAATTTTTTTACAGTTTGGGGTTGGGTTGGCCATGGTGTAACATCAAAAATGAAAATTGGCAAGACTTTCTTTAAAGAGTGGACAACGGAACCAGAGATTGTGTTATCTCGCACTGAAGCAAGATTAGGGGCTGATTTTGCAGCACGAGCCTTTGGAGGAGATGAAACTATCACTTTAGCAGGAGGAGAAGGTCATTGTTGAATGTTTTAGATACAACTACAGTGTTGTTAGTGATCAGCTGCAGGAGAAGGTCTTTGTTGAATGTTTTAGATACGACTACAGTGCTGTTAGTGATTGGTTCCAGGAGAAGGTCTTTGTTGAATGTTTTACACATGACTACAGTGTTGTTAGTGATTAGTTCCAGGAAAAGGTCTTTGTTGAATGTTTTAGACATGACTACACTGTTGTTAGTGATTAGCTCCAGGAGAAGGTCTTTGTTGAATGTTTCAGATACGACAACAGTGTTGGTAGTGATTAGCTCCAGGAGAAGGTCTTTGTTGAATGTTAGTGATTAGCTGCAGGAGAAGGTCTTTGTTGAATGTTTTAGATTCGACTACAGTGTTGTTAGTGATTAGCTGCAGGAGAAGGTCTTTGTTTATTGTTTTACGTATGACTACAGTGTTGTTTGTGATTAGCTCCAGGAGAAGGTCTTTGTTGAATGTTAGTGATTAGGTCCAGGAGAAGGTCTTTGTTGAATGTTTTATATACGACTACAGTGATGTTAGTGATTAGCTGCAGGAGAAGGTCTTTTAGAATGTTTTAGATACGACTACAGTGTTGTTAGTGATTAGCTGCAGAAGAAGGTCTTTGTTGAATGTTTTAGATATGACTACAGTGTTGTTAGTGATTAGCTGCAGGAGAAGGTCTTTGTTGAATGTTTTAGATACGACTACAGTGATGTTAGTGATTAGCTGCAGGAGAAGGTCTTTTAGAATGTTTTAGATACGACTACAGTGTTGTTAGTGATTAGCTGCAGGAGAAGGTCTTTGTTGAATGTTTTAAATACTACTATAGTGTTGTTAGTGATTAGCTGCAGGAGAAGGTCTTTGTTGAATATTTTATATAGGACGACAGTGTTGTTAGTGATTAGCTGCAGGAGAAAGTCTTTGTTGAATGTTTTAGATACGACTTCAGTGTTGTTAGTGAGTAGCTGCAGGAGAAGGTCTTTGTTGAATGTTTTAGATACGACTTCAGTGTTGTTAGTGAGTAGCTGCAGGAGAAGGTCTTTGTTGAATGTTTTAGATACGACTTCAGTGTTGTTAGTGAGTAGCTGCAGGAGAAGGTCTTTGTTGAATGTTTTAGATACGACTTCAGTGTTGTTAGTGAGTAGCTGCAGGAGAAGGTCTTTGTTGAATGTTTTAGATACGACTTCAGTGTTGTTAGTGATTAGCTGCAGGAGAAGGTCTTTGTTGAATGTTTTAGATACGACTTCAGTGTTGTTAGTGATTAGCTCCAGGAGAAGGTCTTTGTTGAATGTTTTAGATACGACAACAGTGTTGTTAGTGATTAGCTCCAGGAGAAGGTCTTTGTTGAATGTTTTAGATACGACAACAGTGTTGTTAGTGATTAGCTCCAGGAGAAGGTCTTTGTTGAATGTCAGTGATTAGCTGCAGGAGAAGGTCTTTGTTGAATGTTTTAGATACAACTGCAGTGTTGTTAGTGATTAGCTCCAGGAGAAGGTCTTTGTTGAATGTCTTTGTTGAATGTTTTAGATACGACTGCAGTGTTGTTAGTGAGTAGCTGCAGGAGAAGGTCTTTGTTGAATGTTTTAGATACGACTATAGTGTTGTTAGTGATTAGCTGCAGGAGAAGGTCTTTGTTGAATGTTTTAGATACGACTACAGTGTTGTTAGTGATTAGCTGCAGGAGAAGGTCTTTGTTGAATGTTTTAGATACGACTACAGTGTTGTTAGTGATTAGCTGCAGGAGAAGGTCTTTGTTGAATGTTTTAGATACGACTACAGTGTTGTTAGTGATTAGCTGCAGGAGAAGGTCTTTGTTGAATGTTTTAGATACGACTACAGTGTTATTGTGATGAGCTGCAGAAGGTCATTGTTGAATGTTTTAAATATGAGTACACACCCATTCGACTACAGTGTTGTTAGTGAAGTTAGTTTTTGTCTTATATTTTTGATAACAAAGAAAATGAGGTAACTGTACTATGACAACTTTGGTATCAAAACCAAATTTGTAGAATTATAAGCCTTCAGATTTATTATTGAGCTCATTTGGAGGAAGATTAATAGATCAGACCTGTGCTGTTGAATGGTAGGAAATATGCTTGTTAGTAAATAATTTACATAAAAAAACCAGGTAGTTGAAACTGTATCAAGAAAAATTCTTCAGATATATTTAAAGTGTCTTCTGATAGTAGTCATAGTCAATAAAACGTAGGGTAACGAATGTTTTCCTAGATGTATTAAAAATGTCACTTTCTTCACAATAGGTTTCAAGCTGTTACAAGTGTTCCAAGGTCTTGTATCTGCTTACATTCATTTGTTAACCATTAAAAAGTGGGGTATATGTGCTGGAGATGCTTTACTGCAGACTGTGGGTGGAAATGTTACCACTTTGAAGGGAACACTCATTTCTTATGAAGCATCTGATGAGGTGGACATTAAAGGAGGAGTTTTAGCCACACTGTTTAAACATGACTTTTTTCTCGACAAATTTAAGAAGGCTAAAAATGTAACCTAACTTTAACACGACTGGTTTCAATAGAGCTTTGTTGAGATATTGATGTGCGTGGTTGTGTATATTCAACAATATGTTGTACAAACATGTAAATTCTGTTTTGAAGTAGGACTATAACTTTATTCTTAATAAAGAAACAGCTTTCCACCCTTTTATCTGTTTATTAAATCATTCGACCAATAATTAGTAAAAGTTACTGACTGGCTGTAGAAAGTAAACTTTTAATGATTAGTAAAGGGTACAAACATCTAGACAAGTTTACAGTCGAGTACAAAACTCTGAAGATGAATTTGACACTTTCTTAGAAGTTCACGTGATGCTGTTTAGTATATACATTAAAATTTTTACATTATTTTCTGTCAATCTTAGTGTCAAACCTCCACTCTCCTTCACAATCTACGGAATTCTTCTACCAGGTAGTGGGGAACGTAGTTTGTAATAGTCTGAGAAAAGAACAACAAATTTACCAAACACTGTATATTATTTTTAAAAACCTAGGAAAGAAAATATGACCATGAATTATATCACACAATAAGATAAAGAAAGGAAGCTTTGAAAGTGTAAAACACACCTTGAGGGGAATCTCTCCAAATTCTTTAAGTTCCTCTAAAAATGCTAAGCAACTGACCACGTCCACATGAACATCACCACGACCTGATCTGTAAGAAAACAACTTCTAAACTTTATAATGAATGACAGCACTATAAAACAAATTGAATCTAGAACCTGCTCTCAAGCTTATTGAAATATAATAAAAATAAAATAATTTGATATCTTTCCCAAGTAACTAAACTAAATTTTATTGTGGTTTTTGTCATTTGATAAGTAACAGTGTACAGATATTTACATAGAAGTAGGAAAAGCTATATACAAATATATTCACAAGAGTTTTTCTGTGATATTTATATAAGGTTTAAGGAGCTATTTGAAACCATAATGTGTTTTTAATAGAATCTGAAATTCTCTATACTTCCAGTTACATTCCATAGTAAGTCACAACACGAGTTGTTACAAATGGAAGACATGACATCCTATAATTTCTTGCCAAATACATCTGGTAGTGAGCCCAATAAAGTTGAGTAACATTTGTATTGTTTGATATAACAAAAAGTTTGAAACAAAATATGTTCTGAAAGTGTGGAAGTTCTATTTCATTTAATTAATATATGTTTAACACTCCTACGAAAAGACGTTTCTAGTCCTGATTTCTCCAAGCCCGTTCCCCTGGCTGTGGTTTCGCTAGATAGTAGATAGGGACAGTGGGAATCTCGTTAATCCATTCATTAATGGATTTAAATGTCAATTTCATTTAAATACAAAATTATTAGCCTAATATTAATAACCTTTCAAGTTGCTCTGGGGCCTATTAGGCCCCACTTTTCGTAGGAGTGTTAAAATTCTTTCATCGTTAGCTATTATCAACCTAACTGTGAGATCATGTTTTTCAACACATCTGTAGGAATAGATATGACAGCATCTTGGATACAAAGGTATTTAAAATCCCTTTCTTTCTCTCTTATATATTTTTGTGTTAAAAAGTCCAAAGGGGTAAAATTGGGGCAACTTCTCAAGAGCTGTAATTTTTATCAAAATAAGGGTAGTTTGGAAATCTGCCTTAAAATATATTCATAAATAATAATAAATAACAAAACTTACAAGCCTTCAGAAGATGTTTTGTTGCTATCTTAATAAGAAAGTTGTTCAACTTATTTTTTGGAACATTCTGTGTAAACTAATTGATAATTAAAGATTCCTGTGTTTTATTCTTCTGTAAGGAGTTTCCTGGTCAAACGGAACTAATCAGAAAATTACAAGGTGCATTGAAGATAAGTCTTATCAAATAATTTCCCAACTGTAAACCTCCCTAATAAGGATTTACTCCCTAGATAGGGAGATATTGAATACTGAATTATCCCAACTGTAAACCTCCCTAATAAGGATTTACTCCCTAGATAGGGAGATATTGAATACTGAATTATCCCAACTGTAAACTTCCCTAATAAGGATTTACTCCTAGATAGGAGATATTGAATACTGAATTATCCCAACTGTAAACTTCCTAATAAGGATTTACTCCTAGATAGGGAGATATTGAATACTGAATTATCCCAACTGTAAACTTCCCTAATAAGGATTTACTCCCTAGATAGGGAGATATTGAATACTGAATTATCCCAACTGTAAACTTCCCTAATAAGGATTTACTCCCTAGATAGGGAGATATTGAATACTGAATTATCCCAACTGTAAACTTCCCTAATAAGGATTTACTCCCTAGATAGGAGATATTGAATACTGAATTATCCCAACTGTAAACTCCCTAATAAGGATTTACTCCCTAGATAGGGAGATATTGAATACTGAATTATCCCAACTGTAAACCTCCCTAATAAGGATTTACTCCCTAGATAGGGAGATATTGAATACTGAATTATCCCAACTGTAAACCTCCCTAATAAGGATTTACTCCTAGATAGGAGATATTGAATACTGAATTATCCCAACTGTAAACCTCCCTAATAAGGATTTACTCCTAGATAGGAGATATTGAATACTGAATTATCCCAACTGTAAACTTCCCTAATAAGGATTTACTCCTAGATAGGAGATATTGAATACTGAATTATCCCAACTGTAAACTTCCCTAATAAGGATTTACTCCCAGATAGGGAGATATTGAATACCGAATTATCCCAACTGTAAACTTCCCTAATAAGGATTTACTCCCAGATAGGAGATATTGAATACTGAATTATCCCAACTGTAAACCTCCCTAATAAGGATTTACTCCTAGATAGGGAGATATTGAATACTGAATTATCCCAACTGTAAACCTCCTAATAAGGATTTACTCCCTAGATAGGAGATATTGAATACTGAATTATCCCAACTGTAAACCTCCCCTAATAAGGATTTACTCCCCTAGATAGGAGATATTGAATACTGAATTATCCCAACTGTAAACCTCCCTAATAAGGATTTACTCCCTAGATAGGAGATATTGAATACCGAATTATCCCAACTGTAAACTTCCCTAATAAGGATTTACTCCCAGATAGGAAAGTGGTAGATATTGAATACTGAATTATCCCAACTGTAAACTTCCCTAATAAGGATTTACTCCTAGATAGGGAGATATTGAATACTGAATTATCCCAACTGTAAACCTCCCTAATAAGGATTTACTCCCCAGATAGGGAGATATTGAATACTGAATTATCCCAACTGTAAACCTCCCTAATAAGGATTTACTCCTAGATAGGGAGATATTGAATACTGAATTATCCCAACTGTAAACCTCCCTAATAAGGATTTACTCCTAGATAGGAGATATTGAATACCGAATTATCCCAACTGTAAACTTCCCTAATAAGGATTTACTCCCTAGATAGGAGATATTGAATACTGAATTATCCCAACTGTAAACTTCCCTAATAAGGATTTACTCCCTAGATAGGGAGATATTGAATACTGAATTATCCCAACTGTAAACTTCCCTAATAAGGATTTACTCCCTAGATAGGGAAAGAGTGGTAGATATTGAATACTGAATTATCCCAACTGTAAACCTCCCTAATAAGGATTTACTCCTAGATAGGAGATATTGAATACTGAATTATCCCAACTGTAAACCTCCCTAATAAGGATTTACTCCCTAGATAGGAGATATTGAATACCGAATTATCCCAACTGTAAACCTCCCTAATAAGGATTTACTCCTAGATAGGAGATATTGAATACCGAATTATCCCAACTGTAAACTTCCCTAATAAGGATTTACTCCCTAGATAGGAGATATTGAATACTGAATTATCCCAACTGTAAACTTCCTAATAAGGATTTACTCCTAGATAGGAAAAGAGTGGAGATATTGAATACTGAATTATCCCAACTGTAAACTCCTAATAAGGATTTACTCCTAGATAGGGAGATATTGAATACTGAATTATCCCAACTGTAAACCTCCCTAATAAGGATTTACTCCCTAGATAGGGAGATATTGAATACTGAATTATCCCAACTGTAAACCTCCCTAATAAGGATTTACTCCCTAGATAGGGAGATATTGAATACTGAATTATCCCAACTGTAAACCTCCCTAATAAGGATTTACTCCCTAGATAGGGAGATATTGAATACTGAATTATCCCAACTGTAAACCTCCCTAATAAGGATTTACTCCCAGATAGGGAGATATTGAATACTGAATTATCCCAACTGTAAACTTCCCTAATAAGGATTTACTCCCCAGATAGGAGATATTGAATACTGAATTATCCCAACTGTAAACTCCCTAATAAGGATTTACTCCCTAGATAGGAGATATTGAATACCGAATTATCCCAACTGTAAACTTCCCTAATAAGGATTTACTCCCTAGATAGGGAGATATTGAATACTGAATTATCCCAACTGTAAACTTCCCTAATAAGGATTTACTCCCTAGATAGGGAAAGAGTGGTAGATATTGAATACTGAATTATCCCAACTGTAAACCTCCCTAATAAGGATTTACCCTCAGATAGGAAAGAGTGGTAGATATTGAATACTGAAGTATCCCAACTGCAAACCTCCCTAATAAGGATTTACTCCCTAGATAGGGAAAGAGTGGAAGATATTGAATACTGAATTATCCCAACTGTAAACTTCCCTAATAAGGATTTACTCCTAGATAGGAGATATTGAATACTGAATTATCCCAACTGTAAACTCCCTAATAAGGATTTACATTCCTAGATAGGAGATATTGAATACTGAATTATCCCAATTGTAAACCTCCCTAATAAGGATTTACTCCTAGATAGGAGATATTGAATACCGAATTATCCCAACTGTAAACCTCCCTAATAAGGATTTACTCCTAGATAGGGAGATATTGAATACTGAATTATCCCAACTGTAAACCTCCCTAATAAGGATTTACTCCCTAGATAGGAGATATTGAATACCGAATTATCCCAACTGTAAACCTCCCTAATAAGGATTTACTCCCAGATAGGAGATATTGAATACTGAATTATCCCAACCGTAAACTTCCCAATAAGGATTTACTCCCTAGATAGGGAAAGAGTGGTAGATATTGAATACTGAATTATCCCAACTGTAAACTTCCTAATAAGGATTTACTCCTAGATAGGAGATATTGAATACCGAATTATCCCAACTGTAAACCTCCCTAATAAGGATTTACTCCCTAGATAGGGAGATATTGAATACTGAATTATCCCAACTGTAAACCTCCCTAATAAGGATTTACTCCCTAGATAGGGAGATATTGAATACTGAATTATCCCAACTGTAAACCTCCCTAATAAGGATTTACTCCTAGATAGGAGATATTGAATACTGAATTATCCCAACTGTAAACTTCCCTAATAAGGATTTACTCCCAGATAGGAGATATTGAATACTGAATTATCCCAACTGTAAACTTCCCTAATAAGGATTTACCCCTAGATAGGAGATATTGAATACCGAATTATCCCAACTGTAAACTTCCCTAATAAGGATTTACTCCCTAGATAGGGAAAGAGTGGTAGATATTGAATACTGAATTATCCCAACTGTAAACCTCCCTAATAAGGATTTACTCCCTAGATAGGGAGATATTGAATACTGAATTATCCCAACTGTAAACCTCCCTAATAAGGATTTACTCCCTAGATAGGGAGATATTGAATACTGAATTATCCCAACTGTAAACCTCCCTAATAAGGATTTACTCCCTAGATAGGGAGATATTGAATACTGAATTATCCCAACTGTAAACTTCCCTAATAAGGATTTACTCCCAGATAGGAGATATTGAATACTGAATTATCCCAACTGTAAACTTCCTAATAAGGATTTACTCCCTAGATAGGGAAAGAGTGGTAGATATTGAATACTGAATTATCCCAACTGTAAACTTCCCTAATAAGGATTTACTCCCTAGATAGGGAGATATTGAATACTGAATTATCCCAACTGTAAACCTCCCTAATAAGGATTTACTCCCAGATAGGAGATATTGAATACTGAATTATCCCAACTGTAAACCTCCTAATAAGGATTTACTCCCCAGATAGGAGATATTGAATACTGAATTATCCCAACTGTAAACCTCCCTAATAAGGATTTACTCCTAGATAGGGAGATATTGAATACTGAATTATCCCAACTGTAAACCTCCCTAATAAGGATTTACTCCTAGATAGGGAGATATTGAATACCGAATTATCCCAACTGTAAACTTCCTAATAAGGATTTACTCCTGATAGGAGATATTGAATACTGAATTATCCCAACTGTAAACTTCCTAATAAGGATTTACTCCTAGATAGGGAGATATTGAATACTGAATTATCCCAACTGTAAACTTCCTAATAAGGATTTACTCCCTAGATAGGGAGATATTGAATACCGAATTATCCCAACTGTAAACTTCCTAATAAGGATTTACCCCTAGATAGGAAAGAGTGGTAGATATTGAATACTGAATTATCCCAACTGTAAACTTCCTAATAAGGATTTACTCCTAGATAGGGAGATATTGAATACTGAATTATCCCAACTGTAAACCTCCCTAATAAGGATTTACCCTAGATAGGAGATATTGAATACTGAATTATCCCAACTGTAAACCTCCCTAATAAGGATTTACTCCCTAGATAGGGAGATATTGAATACTGAATTATCCCAACTGTAAACCTCCCTAATAAGGATTTACTCCCTAGATAGGGAGATATTGAATACTGAATTATCCCAACTGTAAACCTCCCTAATAAGGATTTACTCCCTAGATAGGAGATATTGAATACTGAATTATCCCAACTGTAAACTTCCCTAATAAGGATTTACTCCTAGATAGGGAGATATTGGAATACTGAATTATCCCAACTGTAAACTTCCTAATAAGGATTTACTCCTCAGATAGGGAGATATTGAATACCTGAATTATCCCAACTGTAAACTTCCCTAATAAGGATTTACTCCCTAGATAGGGAGATATTGAATACTGAATTATCCCAACTGTAAACTTCCCTAATAAGGATTTACTCCCTAGATAGGGAAAGAGTGGTAGATATTGAATACTGAATTATCCCAACTGTAAACCTCCCTAATAAGGATTTACTCCCTAGATAGGGAAAGAGTGGTAGATATTGAATACTGAAGTATCCCAACTGCAAACCTCCCTAATAAGGATTTACTCCCTAGATAGGGAAAGAGTGGAAGATATTGAATACTGAATTATCCCAACTGTAAACCTCCCTAATAAGGATTTACTCCCTAGATAGGGAGATATTGAATACTGAATTATCCCAACTGTAAACTTCCCTAATAAGGATTTACTCCCTAGATAGGGAGATATTGAATACTGAATTATCCCAACTGTAAACTTCCTAATAAGGATTTACCCTAGATAGGAGATATTGAATACTGAATTATCCCAACTGTAAACTTCCCTAATAAGGATTTACTCCCAGATAGGAGATATTGAATACTGAATTATCCCAACTGTAAACCTCCCTAATAAGGATTTACTCCCTAGATAGGGAGATATTGAATACTGAATTATCCCAACTGTAAACCTCCCTAATAAGGATTTACTCCCTAGATAGGGAGATATTGAATACTGAATTATCCCAACTGTAAACCTCCCTAATAAGGATTTACTCCCTAGATAGGAGATATTGAATACTGAATTATCCCAACTGTAAACCTCCCTAATAAGGATTTACTCCCTAGATAGGAGATATTGAATACTGAATTATCCCAACTGTAAACTTCCCTAATAAGGATTTACTCCTAGATAGGGAAAGAGTGGTAGATATTGAATACCGAATTATCCCAACTGTAAACTTCCCTAATAAGGATTTACTCCCCAGATATGGGAGATATTGAATACTGAATTATCCCAACTGTAAACCTCCCTAATAAGGATTTACTCCTAGATAGGGAGATATTGGAATACTGAATTATCCCAACTGTAAACCTCCTAATAAGGATTTACTCCTAGATGGGGAGATATTGAATACTGAATTATCCCAACTGTAAACCTCCCTAATAAGGATTTACTCCCTAGATAGGAGATATTGAATACTGAATTATCCCAACTGTAAACTTCCCTAATAAGGATTTACTCCTAGATAGGGAGATATTGAATACTGAATTATCCCAACTGTAAACTTCCCTAATAAGGATTTACTCCCTAGATAGGGAGATATTGAATACTGAATTATCCCAACTGTAAACTTCCCTAATAAGGATTTACTCCCTAGATAGGGAAAGAGTGGTAGATATTGAATACTGAATTATCCCAACTGTAAACCTCCCTAATAAGGATTTACTCCTAGATAGGAGATATTGAATACTGAATTATCCCAACTGTAAACCTCCCTAATAAGGATTTACTCCCTAGATAGGAGATATTGAATACTGAATTATCCCAACTGTAAACTTCCCTAATAAGGATTTACCCCTAGATAGGAGATATTGAATACTGAATTATCCCAACTGTAAACTTCCCTAATAAGGATTTACTCCCTAGATAGGGAAAGAGTGGTAGATATTGAATACTGAATTATCCCAACTGTAAACTTCCCTAATAAGGATTTACTCCCTAGATAGGGAGATATTGAATACTGAATTATCCCAACTGTAAACCTCCTAATAAGGATTTACTCCCTAGATAGGAGATATTGAATACTGAATTATCCCAACTGTAAACCTCCCTAATAAGGATTTACTCCTAGATAGGGAGATATTGAATACTGAATTATCCCAACTGTAAACCTCCCTAATAAGGATTTACTCCTAGATAGGGAGATATTGAATACTGAATTATCCCAACTGTAAACCTCCTAATAAGGATTTACTCCCTAGATAGGGAGATATTGAATACTGAATTATCCCAACTGTAAACTTCCCTAATAAGGATTTACTCCCTAGATAGGGAGATATTGAATACTGAATTATCCCAACTGTAAACTTCCCTAATAGGATTTACTCCCTAGATAGGGAGATATTGAATACTGAATTATCCCAACTGTAAACTTCCCTAATAAGGATTTACTCCCTAGATAGGGAGATATTGAATACTGAATTATCCCAACTGTAAACTTCCCTAATAAGGATTTACTCCCTAGATAGGGAAAGAGTGGTAGATATTGAATACTGAATTATCCCAACTGTAAACCTCCCTAATAAGGATTTACTCCCTAGATAGGGAAAGAGTGGTAGATATTGAATACTGAATTATCCCAACTGCAAACCTCCCTAATAAGGATTTACTCCTAGATAGGGAAAGAGTGGAAGATATTGAATACTGAATTATCCCAACTGTAAACCTCCCTAATAAGGATTTACTCCCTAGATAGGGAGTGGTAGATATTGAATACTGAATTATCCCAACTGTAAACCTCCCTAATAAGGATTTACTCCTAGATAGGGAGATATTGAATACTGAATTATTATTTTGTTACATTAGTACTTGTTTAACATTTTATTCAGTAAATGTAAGAAGAAAAACCTTTCATTTCAAGAAGTTTGCTAATGTTTAATAATTCATGTTCAGAGTAACTTTTATATGTTCAAGTCATTGAAACATTTATAAGGTATAAAACTTTCATAATTATTATAAAAATGTAAATGTCTGTTTTATGACAGTATTTAACCAGGAACCATTATGCTGAACTGCAGTGTTTGGAAATGAAAGTTTGAAATTATTCTCAAATTGAACAGAAAACTTAATGCCAGGATGTTAATTGTTAAATATGGTTTAGCCTGATTCTTATTGTGAAATACAATACAAAGCAGCATCACCACACTACTTGTGTGAAATAAAGGTTTGATTTCACTTGTACAATTGACTAACTGCTATATTTCATTGTGGGTTCTGGGACAAAGCAGCATCACCACACTACTTGTCTGATCAGCTGTGGGAAGTCGTTTTGACTAAGGAATGTCTTCCTATTCAAGGACAATATAATAATATACAGAGTTTCCTTATCAATATAAATGTTGAAAGGCTACATTGGGCCCACTACCAGGTTCTCTATGGAAGGATTGTAATACATCATACCTTTTCTGTCTGTAACAACTAGCATATTTAACTTGACTTTGCCTATTAGGACATAAGAACCAGAAATAAATGTCATGTATAGTTAATGGTGGTCTGCAGTACAACTTTTGTTAAACTTCCTTTTCCTGCTTTGTCTTCTATTATTATTTTAAATGTTTATCATAATAATTAGATAAGAAAGAACATGGAAGTAAACTGAAACTAATTTTGTCAAGAAGGTAGTCTGGGTCATACCAGGCATATGAAATTATTTGACAAGAATCTACAGTGTGCCATACTGGGCATATGAAGTAATTTAACAAGAACGTACTGTGTGCCATACTGGGCATATGAAGTCATTTAACAAAAATGTAGTATGGATCCTGCTGGACAAATGAAGCAATTTGACAAGAATGTAGTGTGGGTCATACTGGGCATATGAAGTAATTTGACAAGAATGTAGTGTGGGTCATATTGAACACATGAAATAATTTGACAAGAATGTAGTGTGGGTCATACTGGACAAATGAAGTAATTTGACAAGAATGTAGTGTAATCATACTGGACAAATGAAGTAATTTGACAAGAATGTAGTGTGGGTCATACTGGACAAATGAAGTAATTTGACAAGAATGTAGTGTGGGTCATACTGGACAAATGAAGTAATTTGACAAGAATGTAGTGTGGGTCATACTGGACAAATGAAGTAATTTGACAACAATGTAGTGTGGATCATACTGGACAAATGAAGTAATTTGACAAGAATGTAGGGTGTCATACTGGGCATATGAAGTAATTTGACAAGAATGTAGTGTGGGTCATACTGGACAAATGAAGTAATCTGACAAGAATGTAGTGTAAGTCATACTGGACAAATGAAGTAATTTGACAACAATGTAGTGTGGGTCATACTGGACAAATGAAGTAATTTGACAACAATGTAGTGTGGGTCATACTGGACAAATGAAGTAATTTGACAAGAATCTACGGTGTGCCATACTGGGCATATGAAGTAATTTAACAAGAATGTAGTGTGTGCCATACTGGGCATATGAAGTCATTTAACAAAAATGTAGTATGGATCCTGCTGGACAAATTAATCAATTTGACAAGAATGTAGTGTGGGTCATACTGGACAAATGAAGTAATTTGACAAGAATGTAGTGTGGGTCATACTGGACAAATGAAGTAATTTGACAAGAATGTAGTGTGGGTCATACTGGACAAATGAAGTAATTTGACAAGAATGTAGTGTGGGTCATACTGGACAAATGAAGTAATTTGACAAGAATGTAGTGTGGGTCATACTGGACAAATGAAGTAATTTGACAAGAATGTAGTGTGGGTCATACTGGACAAATGAAGTAATTTGACAAGAATGTAGTGTGGGTCATACTGGACAAATGGAGTAATTTGACAAGAATGTAGTGTGGGTCATACTGGACAAATGGAGTAATTTGACAAGAATGTAGTGTGAGTCATACTGGACAAATGAAGTAATTTGACAAGAATGTAGTGTGGGTCATACTGGGCATATGAAGTAATTTGACAAGAATGTAGTGTGGGTCATACTGGTCAAATGGAGTAATTTGACAAGAATGTAGTGTGGATCATACTGGACAAATGAAGTAATTTGACAAGAATGTAGGGCGTCATACTGGGCATATGAAGTAATTTGACAAGAATGTAGTGTGGGTCATACTGGGCATATGAAGTAATTTGACAAAAATGTAGTGTGGGTCATACTGGACAAATGAAGTAATCTGACAAGAATGTAGTGTAAGTCATACTGGACAAATGAAGTAATTTGACAACAATGTAGTGTGGGTCATACTGGACAAATGAAGTAATTTGACAACAATGTAGTGTGGGTCATACTGGACAAATGAAATAATTTGACAAGAAGGTAGTGTGGGTCATACTGGGCATATGAAGTAATTTGACAAAAATGTAGTGTGGGTCATATTGAACACATGAAATAATTTGACAAAAATGTAGTGTGGGTCATATTGAACACATGAAATAATTTGACAAGAAGGTAGTGTGGGTCATACTGGGCATATGAAGTAATTTGACAAAAATGTAGTGTGGGTCACACTGAGCACATAACATACAAAGAGAGTTTAAAATAATTTACAGTGATAATATTGAGCACATATAAAGTCACTTGGCAAGAAAGCAGTGTGACTTGTACTGAACACAAGTCATCTGGTAAGAAAACTAGAATGGCTCATTTTATGTAACAATAGACACTTCACAAAAACAATTTTTTGTAATGAGCTTAACATGTGAAGAAAAGTTCCATTCTTAGGTTAGATTTTTATTTGAATCATGAGGAAATTTATCCTCTCCTTGGAACACAAAAGATACATGTGGAATTAGTAAATTTATCCTCTCCTTGGAACACAAAAGATACATGAGGAATTAGTAAATTTATCCTCTCCTTGGAACACAAAAGATACCTGATAAGAATAAAACTGATAAACGTGGAAATATCCAAAGACACCACAGTAAGCTAAGTATTATGATAACTACAAATAATATATTTTGAACATATTTAATTAACTAAGCTCATTACTAGGTATATATTTTTAGTTATGTGTTTATTCAAAAGGTAATAATCACAATAATTATTTTGAAACACTGAATAAAACGAATATGCTATTAAATGTATATTGAAATTCTGAGTCACGTTGTTAAACTGACACATCACCAGCCTACCAAATTAACTTATTTTGTCATAATTAAATTTAGTCAAATCAACATACCCTGTATTAGACTCCACGACTGATTTAACCCACTGACCGATGTAGGTCAAGTACTTTTCAGTGTTATCTTGATGAAATTGACGAAGGAAAGTAAGCGTGCCAATAACAAAAGGGAATCCATCAACTGGTTCTACTCCTTTCCTACTAACCAGTCCTCCTAAGATAAAAATATAGAATAAATACACTTACAACAGTAAATTACTTACATACATTCATATATTTGAAATAGAAGATATTTCAAATAAAATGTACCTCCGTCCGTAAGCAAGTATAGAACAAACTAACAACCAGTAAGTGTTGTGGCTTGATGGACATGAATAGAGAACAAACCAATGATCAATTAGTTGAGGAGCTTGATAAAGATGAACAAACTAATGACAAGTTAGTGTAGTAGCTTAATGAAGATGAACAGAGAGCAAACCAATGATCAATTAATGTAGTAGCTTGATGAAGATGAACAGAGAGCAAGACAATGATCAATTAGTGTAGTAGCTTGATGAAGATGAACAGAGAACAAACTTATGACAAGTTAGTGTAGCAGCTTGATGAAGATGAACAGAGAACAAACTTATGACAAGTTAGTGTAGCAGCTTGATGAAGATGAACAGAGAACAAACTTATGACAAGTTAGTGTAGCAGCTTGATGAAGATGAACAGAGAACAAACTTATGACAAGTTAGTGTAGCAGCTTGATAAAGAACAACAGAGAGCAAACCAATGATCAATTAGTGTAGTAGCTTGTTGAAGATGAACAGAGAGCAAACCAATGACAAGTTAGTGTAGCAGCTTGATGAAGATGAACACAGAACAAACTAATGACAAGTTAGTGTAGCAGCTTGATGAAGATGAACACAGAACAAACTAATGACAAGTTAGTGTAGCAGCTTGATGAAGATGAACACAGAACAAACTAATGACAAGTTAGTGTAGCAGCTTGATGAAGATGAACAGAGAGCACGACAATGATCAATTAATGTAGCAGCTTGATGAAGATGAACACAGAACAAACTAATGACAAGTTAGTGTAGCAGCTTGATGAAGATGAACACAGAACAAACTAATGACAAGTTAGTGTAGCAGCTTGATGAAGATGAACACAGAACAAACCAATGACAAGTTAGTGTAGCAGCTTGATGAAGATGAACACAGAACAAACTAATGACAAGTTAGTGTAGCAGCTTGATGAAGATGAACAGAGAGCACGACAATGATCAATTAGTGTAGCAGCTTGATGAAGATGAACACAGAACAAACTAATGACAAGTTAGTGTAGCAGCTTGATGAAGATGAACACAGAACAAACCAATGACAAGTTAGTGTAGCAGCTTGATGAAGATGAACACAGAACAAACTAATGACAAGTTAGTGTAGCAGCTTGATGAAGATGAACAGAGAACAAACTAATGACTAGTTAGTGTAGCAGCTTGATGAAGATGAACAGAGAGCAAACGACAATGATCAATTAGTGTAGCAGCTTGATGAAGATGAACACAGAACAAACTAATGACAAGTTAGTGTAGCAGCTTGATAAAGATGAATAGAGAACAAACTAATGACAAGTTAGTGTAGCAGCTTGATGAAGATGAATAGAGAGCAAACGAATGACAAGTTAGTGAAGCAGCTTGATGAAGATGAACAGAGCAAACAATGGCAAGTTAGTGTAGTAGCCTGATGAAGATGAACAGAGAACAAACTAATGACGAGTAGTGTAGTAGCTTGATGAAGATGAACAGAGAACAAACTAATGATCAATTAGTGTAGCAGCTTGATGAAGATTAACAGAGAACAAACTAATGACAAGTTAGTGTAGCAGCTTGATGGATATGAACAGAGAGTAAACCAATGATTAATTAGTGTAGTAGCTTGTTGAAGATGAAGAGAGAGCAAACTAATGACAAGTTAGTGTAGCAGCTTGATGAAGATGAACACAGAACAAACTTATGACAAGTTAGTGTAGCAGCTTGATGAAGATGAACAGAGAGCAAGACAATGATTAATTAGTGTAGTAGCTTGATGAAGATGAACAGAGAACAAACTTATGACAAGTTAGTGTAGCAGCTTGATGAAGATGAACACAGAACAAACTAATGACTAATTAGTGTAGTAGCTTGTTGAAGATGAAGAGAGAGCAAACCAACAACAAGTTAGTGTAGCAGCTTGATGAAGATGAACACAGAACAAACTTATGACAAGTTAGTGTAGCAGCTTGATGAAGATGAACAGAGAGCAAGACAATGATTAATTAGTGTAGTAGCTTGATGAAGATGAACAGAGAACAAACTTATGACAAGTTAGTGTAGCAGCTTGATGAAGATGAACACAGAACAAACTAATGACAAGTTAGTGTAGCAGCTTGATGAAGATGAATAGAGAGCAAACAAATGACAAGTTAGTGAAGCAGCTTGATGAAGATGAACAGAGCAAACAATGGCAAGTTAGTGTAGTAGCCTGATGAAGATGAACAGAGAACAAACTAATGACGAGTAGTGTAGTAGCTTGATGAAGATGAACAGAGAACAAACTAATGATCAATTAGTGTAGCAGCTTGATGAAGATTAACAGAGAACAAACTAATGACAAGTTAGTGTAGCAGCTTGATGGATATGAACAGAGAGTAAACCAATGATTAATTAGTGTAGTAGCTTGTTGAAGATGAAGAGAGAGCAAACTAATGACAAGTTAGTGCAGTAGCTTGATGAAGCTGAACATAGAACAAACTAATGATCAATTAGTGTAGCAGCTTGATGGATATGAACAGAGAGTAAACCAATGATTAATTAGTGTAGTAGCTTGTTGAAGATGAAGAGAGAGCAAACCAACAACAAGTTAGTGTAGCAGCTTGATGAAGATGAACACAGAACAAACTTATGACAAGTTAGTGTAGCAGCTTGATGAAGATGAACAGAGAGCAAGACAATGATTAATTAGTGTAGTAGCTTGATGAAGATGAACAGAGAACAAACTTATGACAAGTTAGTGTAGCAGCTTGATGAAGATGAACACAGAACAAACTTATGACAAGTTAGTGTAGTAGCTTGATGAAGATGAACAGAGAACAAACTAATGACTAGTTAAAAACGTTACAGCATTGTTTGCTCCTCTACATAAAAATTTTCTCAACCCAAACTAGCCGTTTTTACATATATATTTTTCACGAAAATGGGGGTTTTCTCGTCATCACTAATGACTAGTTAGTGTAGCAGGCTGATGAAGATGAATAGAAAATGGATGACATTTTCATTTAGTTAACCCTAGCATTATTAGGCTGATATCAATCAACTCTTTAAACACGATCTTACCAAGACATCTCATAAAGCTAATTCTAGAATTCCAAGGTTAATTACAGTTTTATCACAACCTAGGTTGTCAGAAAATATGTGAGAAGAAATAATTACAACTTACATAACTTACAAAGATTTCAATTACATACTTTTACAGCTTCTATCCAAGTGCTGTTTTGTGTAAAGGAGTACTTAAATTTTCAAATGTTCTTACCAAGGCTTTTGACATAAGTTAGTTTAGGGAGCAGAGACACTGTGAAGAGAAACATAAAAAGAGCAAGGTGTTGTAGTGGTTTGGGTGTGATGTAAATCTGAAAAATTCAAAAAGTCCAATGAACATTTGATTTCCATTTATTTATTACTATAGTTTTTATGTTTGGTTTTTTTTCCTGTCCATTAACTGCATTCCTTACATCTATGAAAGTAATTCATCTCATATTTAAAATTTTATATACATGCGTTATAGAGACATCTTACTGTATTAAAATCACAAAAGTCTTGTAATATGGAAAGAACATATTCAAAATAAAGTGTACTTGCTTCCAGTGAATTCAACAACTATGGTTACCCACACACTGAGTTACTACATTTTAATTTTTCCAAATTTAAAGGATTGATGATATTTGAATTTAACAGATTTCAGGTTTACTGTCAATATTTTACTAAATTACAACTATCCATAAACAATACTGTCACCTTTAGTAAATTTTAAATAAAATAGAAGATCCAAAATGCTTTGGGAGTTATTACCACAAAATATTTTATCTAAAAATTATATTCTTTTATTTAAAAAATAAATTATCTTTTTTAAACAACCACTCATTCACAAACTTGTCATAACTCAATATTCTTAAAATTTATAAAGACTAATGGCTATGGTTTGTAAGTTCACACAGACATCTTGGTTTTGGTTTATAAAAGAACAACATTTAAACTTATTACCTTGGCTAGAGGATTTGATATGCCAGCCCAGTCTAAGTAACAAGACAGTTCATACAGCAAAGGATTGTCTTCTTTAGGATAAGGTTTACTGGGATCTTTATAGTGTGCTTCTATACCAGCTAACAAAGCCCTGCAATATACAACTCAAAATAAAAAAAAATTAAACTAGAACTTTTTGGAAATACTACCTTTATTGGACGAATTTGTTGAAATGGTGTGGCCATCACAATTATTATAACTGACATGGACTCTGGGCTTGCTAACTTTACTGCATGAATTTGATGACATGGTTTGGCCATTACAGTTACTATAACTGACATAGACACTGGGCCTGCTACCTTTACTAGATGAATTTGATGACATGGTGTGACCATCATAATTATTATGACTGACCTGAACTCTGGGCCTGCTACCTTTACTAGATGAATTTGATGACATGGTGTGACCATCATAATTATTATGACTGACCTGAACTCTGGGCCTGCTACCTTTACTGAATGAATTTGATGACATGGTGTGATCGTCACAATTATTATAACTGACATGGACTCTGGGCCTACTACATTTACTGGATAAATTTGATGACATGGTGTGGCTATGACAATTATTATAACTGACATGGACTATGGAAAGTGGTACTTTGCTGGATGAATTTGATGACATGGTGTGATCATCACAATTATTATAACTGACCTGGACTCTGGGCCTGCTACCTTTACTGGATGAATCTGATGACATGGTGTGGCCATCAGAATTATTATAACTGACCTGGACTCTGGGCCTGCTACCTTTACTGGATGAATCTGATGACATGGTGTGGCCATCAGAATTATTATAACTGACCTGGACTCTGGGCCTACTATCTTTACTGGATAAATTTTATGGCATGGTGTGATCATCACAATTACACTCTGTAACAAAACTAAGCTTCTCTGTGCTTAGTTTCACGTAGAGAAAATTTTTAATTTTCTCAGATGTTTTATGCTATATTATGTATAATCAGTAGAAAATCAAACTCTTTAATCTGTGAAGTGACATTGTTTTCTGTATGGAGAGTTGTCTATTTCATCATTAATTTCAAATTTATTGTTGTCGGAATCACACCAACAAGCTTAATAAATTTGTTAAGGTTCTTATGACAGTTAGAAACCCAGAAAAATTATGATAGTTATATATTCGTTTTCATTTTGCATGTTATTAGGTGTATTATTTAATTCAAAAAAAGATGTAATGTAGTAGTACCATAAATATAAAAAGTAGGTTTGAGTTTCACTGATAGTCAACAAAAAACATGGTCCAGGTAACAATTATTATTTTTCATATGTATTCTTTATTATAAAAATAACTAAAATGTAAAAATTAAAAAGTTATGAGGTTAGGTCAGGTAAGATAATGAAAAATAGATAATAATAATAATAATAATAAAAGTACATATGAATAGATACATTCTATTAAACGTTTTAACTATTTAAAATAAATAACTGTGGTTTCGTGTTACATTTTGCAGTTATTCTAGAAAGTAAAAATCTGAAAATTTAGATTTCTTATGGTGATGAAAGGTAGGTCAAACCATCCCAGTCTCTATTGAGGTAACATAAAAAATATGACATTTGACAAAAACAAGTTTGATATTTATGAGTTACAAAAATTGAATTTGAAAATTTTTCATATGAAGAAAGGTAATTTTAATCTTAACATGAAAATCACTTTCCATTCAGATCAGTCAACATTCTGACTCTGTATACTTGGAGACAATTTTTTGATCTTTTGTCTACAAAAGACAATGTTCACTGAAAGCTTGCCATATTTTGTGAGCATTCATTACATATTTTCAGAGTTAAAACAATTTACAACATGTACATCTTTATGGTTACAAGTTATTTACATGGCAGTTAGAAAGTCTTGTAAAATACAGGGGCCTGTTGAGAAAGGCTTAATTGTCTGTTCAAATAGTTTATGATTCCTCTAATCTAGTCTGGATGATACATCAGTTAAAAAATTTTATTGTTCCTATCAAAGTACATTATATATTGACATTTCAATTCATTACTTCCTGTGCAAAAATATATTTTTCTTTATTGTTGAGCCACGTACAATCATGCCATATTTTGTTGTAAGGTGCTCTTTTCTCTCATGCACCATTTGAATCAGAGCTATGAAAACAGTAGACATTTACAGAGGTAAAAGTTGAAAGTTTGAGTAAAAATATGCTTTTTCACTGGCACTTGGTAGTTGTAATCAAACCTGATAAGATATGAAACATTTGCATAAAAGAGAGAAACTAAATGATGTCTTTTGACTTTTGGGCTTATCACAATTGTATCTCTTATAAAATGAATGATGTCTTTTGGGCTTATCACTATTGTATGTCTCATAAAATTAATGATGTCTTTTGGGCTTATCACTATTGTATCTCTTGTAAAATTAATGATGTCTTTTGGGCTTGTCACTATTGTATCTCTTATAAAACTAATGATGTCTTTTGGGCTTATCACTATTGTATCTCTTATAAAATTAATGATGTCTTTTGGACTTATCACTATTGTATGTCTTATAAAATTTACTACAGCTAAAAATTAATATTTTATATTAATTCTCTCCTGGCCAGAAAAAGTCTCACCATTACACCTGGAATGTTGCCTTGTCACAATAGAAACATTTAACGAAACTAAGAAATAATTTATGGTATCTAGTTTCAACTTAACAGATGCAAATCATTTGCTTTTTCAACATATTTTTCTTTAAGTCATGAAATGCTCAAAATTTTGTTGTAAAAATACATCACAGAATTTTAATTTTGTGTCTCCTGCTGTTGATAAGTTACATTTCCACTTTATATATTAAGTCAGTTTCACTGTGGTTGATATTATATTCAATTTACTTGGGTTACTGAGGTATTTCACCCCTTCCAACTCACATGATAAAAATATTATCAGGCCAGGTAATATTTTTACAGAGACTAGTTTATAGTTAACATACACAGAATTTATTTTCAAGAGTATATTATTTTATTTATGTGTATAGTTTAAATACAGTAAACTTACATTCAATACATTATTATTTAAGTCACTTTAATGTTTTATGTCATCTACTGTCCTTGCTAAACCTAATTGAGTTTACCTGATGTCTTGTCATAAAATGAAATACCTGTAGTTTTGGAACAAAAACAATTTACCATGAAAACATTTTCAGGAATATCCAAAGAAACTGTAAAAACTTTCAGATCTGTAGTTTGTTCCTCTAAACTTTCCCATCAGGTTCCACTGTTTATCTTTAAAGGAACATGGTCATTATCTCTTAGACAACCTTTCTCATTCTATATTGATGTCAATTGTTTATAATCTGCTCTGTACAGTTGTACTGAAGCCTTTCCTAAACTTTTTAAGTAGTTATTAAAGTTGCATGCTGCGAGATCATAAAAGGGTGGGTCCAAGATCACACACTAGTAAAATCAGTGAAAACAAATGGATAATACTATTCACAATGGATGACACTTTCTTATTAAATACAAACCAATACTCTGGGATGATCAGGAGAGTTCTAAAACGTTTAATGAAGTGCAATGTTTACAGACAAGACACTTTGGAGCTACATAAAAAATACAAGTTTGAAATATTTGTCATCTGTCTTTGCAAATTACAATAAATAAACATTACAAAATTATCATGCACCAATATGAATATTTTTGAATTAGAAATTAGTGAAATATGAGTTAGAATTACGTTGTTTCCTTAAAATTTGAAATTTAGATAAATACTTGAAAACTGAAAGTTCCTCACCTGTTGTGATAGTGTTAATGTTATATTTTGGTATGCTATATAGTTTTTCTGTGGGAGCTATTGAAAAAGTAGGAATCTACTTTCAAAAACAGTTTATAAGTGAAATGTGTATGTAAATCCAAAACCATGTATCTTACTGTACTTAAGAGTGTCATTTAACACATCATATTTAAAACATTATTTGTAATGCATGTACACTGACAATAGGCAATGTTTTGTACCTTTAGATTCTACTTATACAACTGAATGAAAAAAGTATTAAAACTGTTTGCTTGACTTGTCAATCATCTATTATTTCATCAAGCTACAAAATGCAATAAAAAATGAGAAACCCAATTATTCACTGTTTATAAGAGAAACAGGAACATTTCTCAGCTTAATTGTATAACATCAGTTCATCACTTATAATTTTAATAAATTACAACATAAGAAAACATACAAATATTGATTCATGATCTATATAACTGAAATTACCTTGTGTTTAATTCAAACTTACATCATTCAACTTCATAAAAATCAGAAACACTTACTCGTTCATGGTCTGAAGAGCACTTGCCAAATGTTTGGAGTCAAACTTACAAGTTGTGTTTAATTCAAACTTAATTTGCCTTCTCAACAACTGCATCTGTCCAACCTGGAGAACAGAATAAAAGTTGCAAATGGAGAAAAATCTAAACCAAAATTATGTTGTTATGAAACGAATAACATTTGTAATTAAAATAGCTGGCAAACATGAAATAAGCTTAATAAACGCATTTATAAAATTTTCATGACAACCAAACAGCAGTATTTATTTTGTTTGTTGTTAAGCTTAAAAACTGTGCAAAAGGTTATCTGTAATGTGCCCACCATGAGCAGAAAGCAACATACATCTACTACACTGTAACAAAATGTTCTTCTTTTAGAGACAACCACCATAAGTTCATGTTAAATCTAAAACACATGGATTTGTTTTCTAATCTAAAATACAACTCATTTAAAGATAACTTTTCACTCTAATACTTCCCCCTTTTTTGAATATCTTGCAACATATTCAAGATACAACTTTGATCAGTTTCTTCAGAATATCTTGCAACATATTCAAGATACAACTTTGATCAGTTTCTTCAGAATATCTTGCAACATATTCAAGATACAACTTTGATCAGTTTCTTCAGAATATCTTGCAACATATTCAAGATACAACTTTGATCAGTTTCTTCAGAATATCTTGCAACATATTCAAGATACAACTTTGATCAGTTTCTTCAGAATATCTTGCAACATATTCAAGATACAACTTTGATCAGTTTCTTCAGAATATCTTGTAACATATTCAAGATACAACTTTGATCAGTTTCTTCAGAATATCTTGCAACATATTCAAGATACAACTTTGATCAGTTTCTTCAGAATATCTTGCAACATATTCAAGATACAAGTTTGATCAGTTTCTTCAGAATATCTTCTAACATATTCAAGATACAACTTTGATCAGTTTCTTCAGAATATCTTGCAACATATTCAACATACAACTTTGATCAGTTTCTTCAGAATATCTTCTAACATATTCAAGATACAACTTTGATCAGTTTCTTCAGAATATCTTGCAACATATTCAAGATACAACTTTGATCAGTTTCTTCAGAATATCTTGCAACATATTCAACATACAACTTTGATCAGTTTCTTCAGAATATCTTCTAACATATTCAAGATACAACTTTGATCAGTTTCTTCAGAATATCTTCTAACATATTCAAGATACAACTTTGATCAGTTTCTTCAGAATATCTTCTAACATATTCAAGATACAACTTTGATCAGTTTCTTCAGAATATCTTGCAACATATTCAAGATACAACTTTGATCAGTTTCTTCAGAATATCTTGTAACATATTCAAGATACAACTTTGATCAGTTTCTTCAGAATATCTTGTAACATATTCAAGATACAACTTTGATCAGTTTCTTCAGAATATCTTGCAACATATTCAACATACAATTTTGATCAGTTTCTTCAGAATATCTTCTAACATATTCAAGATACAACTTTGATCAGTTTTATTCACTAGGTTAACACTGATATTTTGTGGTCCAGATTTTATAACAGAAGCACACAAAAACATGATTCAAAATTGGTAATGTTATTTCATTTACTCTACAGATTTTTAGTCAAACTCTAGCTTATTTTCTCCTGTGTACTTAGAATTGTGCTACAAACAGTTCAAACTTTGTTTATTTTTGTACCAAGTAAATAACAACAGTATACAAAGGTGAGAACCATAAATTTCACTATCACTGGAATAGTTATGCTAACTCATGTATCATTAAGACTGCTGGTAAGGGTATTAAAACTTTTATTAAAATAAAGTAGAGAACAACGTTTCAACCTTATTTTAATAAACGTTTTAATACCCATACCAGCAGTCTTGAGATACATTTTACTTCAAGTGGGTTTCATCACCACTATGCTAACCCACTTCAGTAATTATAGTGTAAGCCTTACTCTTTTCACAAACTTCTATAATAATAATAATAACAATTTAACTGGTTTATTGTGCACAATAAGTATTATAATGTAAGCCGTGCTCTTTTCACAAACTTCTATAATAATAATAATAACAATTTAACTGGTTTATTGTGCACAATAAGTATTATAATGTAAGCCTTACTCTTTTCACAAACTTCTATAATAATAATAATAACAATTTAACTGGTTTATTGTGCACAATAAGTATTATAATGTAAGCCGTGCTCTTTTCACAAACTTCTATAATAATAATAATAACAATTTAACTGGTTTATTGTGCACAATAAGTATTATAATGCAAGCCGTGCTCTTTTCACAAAATTCTATAATAAAAATAATTTAACTGGTTAATTGTGCACAATAAGTATTATAACGTAAGCCTTACTCTTTTCACAAACCTCTATAATAATAAAAATAATTTAACTGGTTAATTTTGCACAATAAGTATTATAATGTAAGCCTTACTCTTTTCACAAACTTCTATAATAATAATAATAACAATTTAACTGGTTTATTGTGCACAATAAGTATTATAATGCAAGCCGTGCTCTTTCCACAAAGTTCTATAATAATAATAATAACAATTTAACTGGTTTATTGTGCACAATAAGTATTATAATGTAAGCCGTGCTCTTTTCACAAACTTCTATAATAATAATAACAATTTAACTGGTTTATTGTGCACAATAAGTATTATAATGTAAGCCTTGCTCTTTTCACAAACTTCTATAATAATAATAACAATTTAACTGGTTTATTGTACACAATAAGTATTATAATGCAAGCCGTGCTCTTTTCACAAACTTCTATAATAATAATAACAATTTAACTGGTTTATTGTGCACAATAAGTATTATAATGTAAGCCGTGCTCTTTTCACAAACTTCTATAATAAAAATAATAATAACAATTTAACTGGTTAATTGTGCACAATAAGTATTATAATGTAAACCTTGCTCTTTTCACAAACGTCTATAATAATAATAATAACAATTTAACCGGTT
This sequence comes from Tachypleus tridentatus, assembly GCF_004210375.1. NCBI lineage: Eukaryota > Metazoa > Arthropoda > Merostomata > Xiphosura > Limulidae > Tachypleus > Tachypleus tridentatus. The sequence continues at coordinate 27,129,612 of NW_027467777.1, read as the reverse complement.
TATTGTGCACAATAAGTATTATTATGTAAACCTTGCTCTTTCCACAAAATTCTATAATAAAAATAATTTAACTGGTTTATTGTGCACAATAAGTATTATAATGCAAGCCGTGCTCTTTCCACAAAGTTCTATAATAATAATAATAACAATTTAACTGGTTTATTGTGCACAATAAGTATTATAATGCAAGCCGTGCTCTTTCCACAAAGTTCTATAATAATAATAATAACAATTTAACTGGTTTATTCTGCACAATAAGTATTATAATGTAAGCCGTGCTCTTTCCACAAAGTTCTATAATAATAATAATAACAATTTAACTGGTTTATTGTGCACAATAAGTATTATAATGCAAGCCGTGCTCTTTCCACAAAGTTCTATAATAATAATAATAACAATTTAACTGGTTTATTGTGCACAATAAGTATTATAATGCAAGCCGTGCTCTTTCCACAAAGTTCTATAATAATAATAATAACAATTTAACTGGTTTATTGTGCACAATAAGTATTATAATGCAAGCCGTGCTCTTTTCACAAAGTTCTATAATAATAATAATTTAACTACTTAATTGTACACAATAAGTATTATAATGTAAGCCTTACTCTTTTCACAAACTTCTGTAATAATAATAATAACAATTTAACCAGTTTATTGTGCACAATAAGTATTATAATGCAAGCCGTGCTCTTTTCATAAAATTCTATAATAAAAATAATTTAACTGGTTAATTGTGCACAATAAGTATTATAATGTAAACCTTGCTCTTTTCACAAACGTCTATAATAATAATAACAATTTAACCGGTTAAGTGTGCACAATAAGTATTATAATGTAAACCTTGCTCTTTTCACAAACGTCTATAATAATAATAATAACAATTTAACCGGTTTATTGTGCACAATAAATATTATTATGTAAACCTTGCTCTTTCCACAAAGTTCTATAATAATAATAATAATACTTTAACTGGTTTATTGTGCACAATAAGTATTATAATGTAAGCCGTGCTCTTTTCACAAACTTCTATCATAATAATAATAATAATAACAATTTAACTGGTTTATTGTGCACAATAAGTATTATAATGTAAGCCGTGCTCTTTTCACAAACTTCTATCATGATAATAATAATAATAATAACAATTTAACTGGTTTATTGTGCACAATAAGTATTATAATGTAAGCCGTGCTCTTTTCACAAACTTCTATAATAATAAAGAATTTAACTGGTTTAATTGTGCACAATAAGTATTATAATGTAAGCCTTACTCTTTTCACAAACTTCTATTATAATAATAATAATAATAATTTAACTGGTTTATTGTGCACAATAAGTTTTATAATGTTAGTCTTACTCTTTCCACAAAGTTCTATAATAATAATAATTTAACTACTTAATTGTACACAATAAGTATTATAATGTAAGCCTGACTCTTTTCACAAACTTCTGTAATAATAATAACAATTTAACCAGTTTATTGTGCACAATAAGTATTATAATGCAAGCCGTGCTCTTTTCATAAAATTCTATAATAAAATAATTTAACTGGTTAATTGTGCACAATAAGTATTATAATGTAAACCTTGCTCTTTTCACAAACGTCTATAATAATAATAATAACAATTTAACCGGTTAAGTGTGCACAATAAGTATTATAATGTAAACCTTGCTCTTTTCACAAACGTCTATAATAATAATAATAACAACTTAACCGGTTTATTGTGCACAATAAATATTATTATGTAAACCTTGCTCTTTCCACAAAGTTCTATCATAATAATAATAATAATAATAACAATTTAACTGGTTTATTGTGCACAATAAGTATTATAATGTAAGCTGTGCTCTTTTCACAAACTTCTATCATGATAATAATAATAATAATAACAATTTAACTGGTTTATTGTGCACAAAAAGTATTATAATGTAAGCCGTGCTCTTTTCACAAACTTCTATAATAATAAGAATTTAAGTGCTTAATTGTGCACAATAAGTATTATAATGTAAGCCTTACTCTTTTCACAAACTTCGATAATAATAATAATAACAATTTAACTGGTTTATTGTGCACAATAAGTATTATAATGTAAGCCTTACTCTTTTCACAAACTTCTATTATAATAATAATAATAATAATTTAACTGGTTTATTGTGCACAATAAGTTTTATAATGTTAGTCTTACTCTTTCCACAAAGTTCTATAATAATAATAATTTAACTACTTAATTGTACACAATAAGTATTATAATGTAAGCCTTACTCTTTTCACAAACTTCTGTAATAATAATAACAATTTAACCAGTTTATTGTGCACAATAAGTATTATAATGCAAGCCGTGCTCTTTTCATAAAATTCTATAATAAAAATAATTTAACTGGTTAATTGTGCACAATAAGTATTATAATGTAAACCTTGCTCTTTTCACAAACGTCTATAATAATAATAATAACAATTTAACCGGTTAATTGTGCACAATAAGTATTATAATGTAAGCCTTACTCTTTTCACAAACCTCTATAATAATAAAAATAATTTAACTGGTTAATTTTGCACAATAAGTATTATAATGCAAGCCGTGCTCTTTCCACAAAGTTCTATAATAATAATAATAACAATTTATCTGGTTTATTCTGCACAATAAGTATTATAATGTAAGCCGTGCTCTTTTCACAAACTTCTATAATAATAATAACAATTTAACTGGTTTATTGTGCACAACAAGTATTATAATGTAAGCCGTGCTCTTTTCACAAACTTATATAATAATAATAACAATTTAACTGGTTTATTGTGCACAATAAGTATTATAATGCAAGCCGTGCTCTTTTCACAAACTTCTATAATAATAATAACAATTCAGCTGGTTTATTGTGCACAATAAGTATTATAATGCAAGCCATGCTCTTTTCACAAACTTCTATAATAATAATAATAACAATTTAACTGGTTAATTGTGCACAATAAGTATTATAATGTAAACCTTGCTCTTTTCACAAACGTCTATAATAATAATAATAACAATTTAACCGGTTTATTGTGCACAATAAGTATTATTATGTAAACCTTGCTCTTTCCACAAAGTTCTATAATAATAATAATAACAAATTAACTGGTTTACTGTGCACAATAAGTATTATAATGCAAGCCTTACTCTTTTCACAAACTTCTATAATAATAATAATAACAATTTAACTGGTTTATTGTGCACAATAAGTATTATAATGCAAGCCGTGCTCTTTCCACAAAGTTCTATAATAATAATAATAACAATTTAACTGGTTTATTGTGCACAATAAGTATTATAATGCAAGCCGTGCTCTTTCCACAAAGTTCTATAATAATAATAATAACAATTTAACTGGTTTATTGTGCACAATAAGTATTATAATGCAAGCCGTGCTCTTTCCACAAAGTTCTATAATAATAATAATAACAATTTAACTGGTTTATTGTGCACAATAAGTATTATAATGCAAGCCGTGCTCTTTTCACAAAGTTCTATAATAATAATAATTTAACTACTTAATTGTACACAATAAGTATTATAATGTAAGCCTTACTCTTTTCACAAACTTCTGTAATAATAATAACAATTTAACCAGTTTATTGTGCACAATAAGTATTATAATGCAAGCCGTGCTCTTTTCATAAAATTCTATAATAAAAATAATTTAACTGGTTAATTGTGCACAATAAGTATTATAATGTAAACCTTGCTCTTTTCACAAACGTCTATAATAATAATAATAACAATTTAACCGGTTAATTGTGCACAATAAGTATTATAATGTAAACCTTGCTCTTTTCACAAACGTCTATAATAATAATAATAATAACAATTTAACCGGTTTAATGTGCACAATAAATATTATAATGTAAGCCGTGCTCTTTTCACAAACTTCTATAATAATAATAATAATAATTTAACTGGTTTATTGTGCACAATAAGTATTATAATGTAAGCCGTGCTCTTTTCACAAACTTCTATATAATAATAATAATAATAATTTAACTGGTTTATTGTGCACAATAAGTATTATAATGTAAGTGCTCTTTTCACAAACTTCTATAATAATAATAATAACAATTTAACTGGTTTATTGTGCACAATAAGTATTATAATGTAAGCCGTGCTCTTTTCACAAACTTCTATAATAATAATAATAACAATTTAACTGGTTTATTGTGCACAATAAGTATTATAATGTAAGCCTTACTCTTTTCACAAACTTCGATAATAATAATAATAACAATTTAACTGGTTTATTGTGCACAATAAGTATTATAATGTAAGCCTTACTCTTTTCACAAACCTCTATAATAATAAAAATAATTTAACTGGTTAATTTTGCACAATAAGTATTATAATGTAAGCCTTACTCTTTTCACAAACTTCTATAATAATAATAATAACAATTTAACTGGTTTATTGTGCACAATAAGTATTATAATGCAAGCCGTGCTCTTTCCACAAAGTTCTATAATAATAATAATAACAATTTAACTGGTTTATTGTGCACAATAAGTATTATAATGTAAGCCGTGCTCTTTCCACAAAGTTCTATAATAATAATAATAACAAATTAACTGGTTTACTGTGCACAATAAGTATTATAATGCAAGCCTTACTCTTTTCACAAACTTCTATAATAATAATAATAATAATTTAACTGGTTTATTGTGCACAATAAGTATTATAATGCAAGCCGTGCTCTTTCCACAAAGTTCTATAATAATAATAATAACAATTTAACTGGTTTATTGTGCACAATAAGTATTATAATGCAAGCCGTGCTCTTTCCACAAAGTTCTATAATAATAATAATAACAATTTAACTGGTTTATTGTGCACAATAAGTATTATAATGTAAGCCGTGCTCTTTCCACAAAGTTCTATAATAATAATAATAACAATTTAACTGGTTTATTGTGCACAATAAGTATTATAATGCAAGCCGTGCTCTTTTCACAAAGTTCTATAATAATAATAATTTAACTACTTAATTGTACACAATAAGTATTATAATGTAAGCCTTACTCTTTTCACAAACTTCTGTAATAATAATAACAATTTAACCAGTTTATTGTGCACAATAAGTATTATAATGCAAGCCGTGCTCTTTTCATAAAATTCTATAATAAAAATAATTTAACTGGTTAATTGTGCACAATAAGTATTATAATGTAAACCTTGCTCTTTTCACAAACGTCTATAATAATAATAATAACAATTTAACCGGTTAAGTGTGCACAATAAGTATTATAATGTAAACCTTGCTCTTTTCACAAACGTCTATAATAATAATAATAACAATTTAACTGGTTTATTGTGCACAATAAATATTATTATGTAAACCTTGCTCTTTCCACAAAGTTCTATAATAATAATAATAATACTTTAACTGGTTTATTGTGCACAATAAGTATTATAATGTAAGCCGTGCTCTTTTCACAAACTTCTATCATAATAATAATAATAATAACAATTTAACTGGTTTATTGTGCACAATAAGTATTATAATGTAAGCCGTGCTCTTTTCACAAACTTCTATAACAATAATAATTTAAGTGCTTAATTGTGCACAATAAGTATTATAATGCAAGCCGTGCTCTTTCCACAAAGTTCTATAATAATAATAATAACAATTTAACTGGTTTATTCTGCACAATAAGTATTATAATGTAAGCCTTGCTCTTTTCACAAACTTCTATAATAATAATAATAACAATTTAACTGGTTTATTGTGCACAATAAGTATTATAATGCAAGCCTTACTCTTTTCACAAACTTCTATAATAATAATAATAATAATTTAACTGGTTTATTGTGCACAATAAGTATTATAATGTAAGCCGTGCTCTTTTCACAAACTTCTATAATAATAATAATTTAACTACTTAATTGTACACAATAAGTATTATAATGTAAGCCTTACTCTTTTCACAAACTTCTAATAATAATAATAACAATTTAACTGGTTTATTGTGCACAATAAGTATTATAATGCAAGCCGTGCTCTTTTCATAAAATTCTATAATAAAATAATTTAACTGGTTAATTGTGCACAATAAGTATTATAATGTAAACCTTGCTCTTTTCACAAACGTCTATAATAATAATAATAACAATTTAACTGGTTAATTGTGCACAATAAGTATTATAATGTAAACCTTGCTCTTTTCACAAACGTCTATAATAATAATAATAACAATTTAACTGGTTTATTGTGCACAATAAATATTATAATGTAAACCTTGCTCTTTTCACAAAGTTCTATAATAATAATAATAATAATTTAACTGGTTTATTGTGCACAATAAGTATTATAATGTAAGCCGTGCTCTTTTCACAAACTTCTATCATAATAATAATAATAATAACAATTTAACTGGTTTATTGTGCACAATAAGTATTATAATGTAAGCCGTGCTCTTTTCACAAACTTCTATAATAATAATAATAACAATTTAACTGGTTTATTGTGCACAATAAGTATTATAATGTAAAGCCTTGCTCTTTTCACAAAGTTCTATAATAATAATAATAACAATTTAACTGGTTTATTGTGCACAATAAGTATTATAATGTAAGCCTTGCTCTTTTCACAAACTTCTATAATAATAATAATAACAATTTAACTGGTTTATTGTGCACAATAAGTATTATAATGTAAGCCTTACTCTTTTCACAAACTTCTATAATAATAATAATAATAATTTAACTGGTTTATTGTGCACAATAAGTATTATAATGCAAGCCGTGCTCTTTCCACAAAGTTCTATAATAATAATAATAACAATTTAACTGGTTTATTGTGCACAATAAGTATTATAATGCAAGCCGTGCTCTTTCCACAAAGTTCTATAATAATAATAATAACAATTTAACTGGTTTATTGTGCACAATAAGTATTATAATGCAAGCCGTGCTCTTTCCACAAAGTTCTATAATAATAATAATAACAATTTAACTGGTTTATTGTGCACAATAAGTATTATAATGCAAGCCGTGCTCTTTTCACAAAGTTCTATAATAATAATAATTTAACTACTTAATTGTACACAATAAGTATTATAATGTAAGCCTTACTCTTTTCACAAACTTCTGTAATAATAATAACAATTTAACCAGTTTATTGTGCACAATAAGTATTATAATGCAAGCCGTGCTCTTTTCATAAAATTCTATAATAAAAATAATTTAACTGGTTAATTGCGCACAATAAGTATTATAATGTAAACCTTGCTCTTTTCACAAACGTCTATAATAATAATAATAACAATTTAACCGGTTAATTGTGCACAATAAGTATTATAATGTAAACCTTGCTCTTTTCACAAACGTCTATAATAATAATAATAACAATTTAACCGGTTTATTGTGCACAATAAATATTATTATGTAAACCTTGCTCTTTCCACAAAGTTCTATAATAATAATAATACTTTAACTGGTTTATTGTGCACAATAAGTATTATAATGTAAGCCGTGCTCTTTTCACAAACTTCTATCATAATAATAATAATAATAACAATTTAACTGGTTTATTGTGCACAATAAGTATTATAATGTAAGCCGTGCTCTTTTCACAAACTTCTATCATGATAATAATAATAATAATAATTTAACTGGTTTATTGTGCACAATAAGTATTATAATGTAAGCCGTGCTCTTTTCACAAACTTCTATAATAATAATAATTTAAGTGCTTAATTGTGCACAATAAGTATTATAATGTAAGCCTTACTCTTTTCACAAACTTCGATAATAATAATAATAACAATTTAACTGGTTTATTGTGCACAATAAGTATTATAATGTAAGCCTTACTCTTTTCACAAACTTCTATAATAATAATAATAATAATTTAACTGGTTTATTGTGCACAATAAGTATTATAATGTAAGCCTTACTCTTTTCACAAACTTCTATTATAATAATAATAATAATAATTTAACTGGTTTATTGTGCACAATAAGTATTATAATGTAAGCCTTACTCTTTTCACAAACCTCTATAATAATAAAAATAATTTAACTGGTTAATTGTGCACAATAAGTATTATAATGTAAGCCTTACTCTTTTCACAAACTTCTATAATAATAATAATAACAATTTAACTGGTTTATTGTGCACAATAAGTATTATAATGCAAGCCGTGCTCTTTCCACAAAGTTCTATAATAATAATAATAACAATTTAACTGGTTTATTGTGCACAATAAGTATTATAATGTAAGCCGTGCTCTTTTCACAAACTTCTATAATAATAATAACAATTTAACTGGTTTATTGTGCACAATAAGTATTATAATGTAAGCCGTGCTCTTTTCACAAACTTATATAATAATAATAACAATTTAACTGGTTTATTGTGCACAATAAGTATTATAATGCAAGCCGTGCTCTTTTCACAAACTTCTATAATAATAATAACAATTTAACTGGTTTATTGTGCACAATAAGTATTATAATGTAAGCCTTGCTCTTTTCACAAACTTCTATAATAATAATAATAACAATTTAACTGGTTAATTGTGCACAATAAGTATTATAATGTAAACCTTGCTCTTTTCACAAACGTCTATAATAATAATAATAACAATTTAACCGGTTTATTGTGCACAATAAGTATTATAATGTAAACCTTGCTCTTTTCACAAACGTCTATAATAATAATAATAACAATTTAACCGGTTTATTGTGCACAATAAGTATTATAATGCAAGCCTTACTCTTTTCACAAACTTCTATAATAATAATAATAATAATTTAACTGGTTTATTGTGCACAATAAGTATTATAATGCAAGCCGTGCTCTTTCCACAAAGTTCTATAATAATAATAATAACAATTTAACTGGTTTATTGTGCACAATAAGTATTATAATGCAAGCCGTGCTCTTTCCACAAAGTTCTATAATAATAATAATAACAATTTAACTGGTTTATTGTGCACAATAAGTATTATAATGCAAGCCGTGCTCTTTTCACAAAGTTCTATAATAATAATAATTTAACTACTTAATTGTACACAATAAGTATTATAATGTAAGCCTTACTCTTTTCACAAACTTCTGTAATAATAATAACAATTTAACCAGTTTATTGTGCACAATAAGTATTATAATGCAAGCCGTGCTCTTTTCATAAAATTCTATAATAAAAATAATTTAACTGGTTAATTGTGCACAATAAGTATTATAATGTAAACCTTGCTCTTTTCACAAACGTCTATAATAATAATAATAACAATTTAACCGGTTAAGTGTGCACAATAAGTATTATAATGTAAACCTTGCTCTTTTCACAAACGTCTATAATAATAATAATAACAATTTAACCGGTTTATTGTGCACAATAAATATTATTATGTAAACCTTGCTCTTTCCACAAAGTTCTATAATAATAATAATAATACTTTAACTGGTTTATTGTGCACAATAAGTATTATAATGTAAGCCGTGCTCTTTTCACAAACTTCTATCATAATAATAATAATAATAACAATTTAACTGGTTTATTGTGCACAATAAGTATTATAATGTAAGCCGTGCTCTTTTCACAAACTTCTATAATAATAATAATTTAACTGGTTAATTGTGCACAATAAGTATTATAATGTAAGCCGTGCTCTTTCCACAAAGTTCTATAATAATAATAATTTAACTGGTTAATTGTGCACAATAAGTATTATAATGTAAGCCTTACTCTTTTCACAAACTTCTATAATAATAATAATAACAATTTAACTGGTTTATTGTGCACAATAAGTATTATAATGTAAGCCTTACTCTTTTCACAAACTTCGATAATAATAATAATAATAACAATTTAACTGGTTTATTGTGCACAATAAGTATTATAATGTAAGCCTTACTCTTTTCACAAACTTCTATAATAATAATAATAATAATTTAACTGGTTTATTGTGCACAATAAGTATTATAATGTAAGCCTTGCTCTTTTCACAAAGTTCTCTATAATAATAATAATAATTTAACTGGTTAATTGTGCACAATAAGTATTATAATGTAAGCCTTACTCTTTTCACAAACTTCTATAATAATAATAATAACAATTTAACTGGTTTATTGTGCACAATAAGTATTATAATGTAAGCCTTGCTCTTTCCACAAAGTTCTATAATAATAATAATAACAATTTAACTGGTTTATTGTGCACAATAAGTATTATAATGTAAGCCGTGCTCTTTTCACAAAGTTCTATAATAATAATAACAATTTAACTGGTTTATTGTGCACAATAAGTATTATAATGTAAGCCGTGCTCTTTTCACAAACTTCTATATAATAATAATAACAATTTAACTGGTTTATTGTGCACAATAAGTATTATAATGTAAGCCGTGCTCTTTTCACAAACTTTCTATAATAATAATAATAATTTAACTGGTTTATTGTGCACAATAAGTATTATAATGTAAGCCTTGCTCTTTTCACAAACTTCTATAATAATAATAATAACAATTTAACTGGTTAATTGTGCACAATAAGTATTATAATGTAAACCTTGCTCTTTTCACAAACGTCTATAATAATAATAATAACAATTTAACTGGTTTATTGTGCACAATAAGTATTATAATGTAAACCTTGCTCTTTCCACAAAGTTCTATAATAATAATAATAACAATTTAACTGGTTTATTGTGCACAATAAGTATTATAATGTAAGCCTTACTCTTTTCACAAACTTCTATAATAATAATAATAACAATTTAACTGGTTTATTGTGCACAATAAGTATTATAATGTAAGCCGTGCTCTTTTCACAAAGTTCTATAATAATAATAATAACAATTTAACTGGTTTATTGTGCACAATAAGTATTATAATGCAAGCCGTGCTCTTTCCACAAAGTTCTATAATAATAATAATAACAATTTAACTGGTTTATTGTGCACAATAAGTATTATAATGCAAGCCGTGCTCTTTCCACAAAGTTCTATAATAATAATAATAACAATTTAACTGGTTTATTGTGCACAATAAGTATTATAATGCAAGCCGTGCTCTTTTCACAAAGTTCTATAATAATAATAATTTAACTACTTAATTGTACACAATAAGTATTATAATGTAAGCCTTACTCTTTTCACAAACTTCTGTAATAATAATAACAATTTAACCAGTTTATTGTGCACAATAAGTATTATAATGCAAGCCGTGCTCTTTTCATAAAATTCTATAATAAAAATAATTTAACTGGTTAATTGTGCACAATAAGTATTATAATGTAAACCTTGCTCTTTTCACAAACGTCTATAATAATAATAATAACAATTTAACCGGTTAATTGTGCACAATAAGTATTATAATGTAAACCTTGCTCTTTTCACAAACGTCTATAATAATAATAATAACAATTTAACTGGTTTATTGTGCACAATAAATATTATTATGTAAACCTTGCTCTTTCCACAAAGTTCTATAATAATAATAATAATACTTTAACTGGTTTATTGTGCACAATAAGTATTATAATGTAAGCCGTGCTCTTTTCACAAACTTCTATAATAATAATAATAATAACAATTTAACTGGTTTATTGTGCACAATAAGTATTATAATGTAAGCCGTGCTCTTTTCACAAACTTCTATAATAATAATAACAATTTAACTGGTTTATTGTGCACAATAAGTATTATAATGTAAGCCGTGCTCTTTTCACAAACTTCTATAATAATAATAATAATTTAACTGGTTTATTGTGCACAATAAGTATTATAATGTAAGCCTTACTCTTTTCACAAACTTCTATAATAATAATAATAATAATTTAACTGGTTTATTGTGCACAATAAGTATTATAATGTAAGCCTTGCTCTTTTCACAAACTTCTATAATAATAATAATAACAATTTAACTGGTTTATTGTGCACAATAAGTATTATAATGTAAACCTTGCTCTTTCCACAAAGTTCTATAATAATAATAATAACAATTTAACTGGTTTATTGTGCACAATAAGTATTATAATGTAAGCCGTGCTCTTTTCACAAACTTCTAATAATAATAATAACAATTTAACTGGTTTATTGTGCACAATAAGTATTATAATGTAAGCCGTGCTCTTTTCACAAACTTCTATAATAATAATAATAACAATTTAACTGGTTTATTGTGCACAATAAGTATTATAATGTAAGCCGTGCTCTTTTCACAAAGTTCTATAATAATAATAATAACAATTTAACTGGTTTATTGTGCACAATAAGTATTATAATGTAAGCCGTGCTCTTTTCACAAACTTCTATAATAATAATAATAACAATTTAACTGGTTTATTGTGCACAATAAGTATTATAATGCAAGCCGTGCTCTTTCCACAAAGTTCTATAATAATAATAATAACAATTTAACTGGTTTATTGTGCACAATAAGTATTATAATGCAAGCCGTGCTCTTTTCACAAAGTTCTATAATAATAATAATTTAACTACTTAATTGTACACAATAAGTATTATAATGTAAGCCTTACTCTTTTCACAAACTTCTGTAATAATAATAACAATTTAACCAGTTTATTGTGCACAATAAGTATTATAATGCAAGCCGTGCTCTTTTCATAAAATTCTATAATAAAAATAATTTAACTGGTTAATTGTGCACAATAAGTATTATAATGTAAACCTTGCTCTTTTCACAAACGTCTATAATAATAATAATAACAATTTAACCGGTTAATTGTGCACAATAAGTATTATAATGTAAACCTTGCTCTTTTCACAAACGTCTATAATAATAATAATAACAATTTAACCGGTTTATTGTGCACAATAAATATTATTATGTAAACCTTGCTCTTTCCACAAAGTTCTATAATAATAATAATAATACTTTAACTGGTTTATTGTGCACAATAAGTATTATAATGTAAGCCGTGCTCTTTTCACAAACTTCTATCATAATAATAATAATAATAACAATTTAACTGGTTTATTGTGCACAATAAGTATTATAATGTAAGCCGTGCTCTTTTCACAAACTTCTATCATGATAATAATAATAATAATAACAATTTAACTGGTTTATTGTGCACAATAAGTATTATAATGTAAGCCGTGCTCTTTTCACAAACTTCTATAATAATAATAATTTAACTGGTTAATTGTGCACAATAAGTATTATAATGTAAGCCTTACTCTTTTCACAAACTTCTATAATAATAATAATAACAATTTAACTGGTTTATTGTGCACAATAAGTATTATAATGTAAACCTTACTCTTTTCACAAACTTCTATAATAATAATAATAATAATTTAACTGGTTTATTGTGCACAATAAGTTTTATAATGTTAGTCTTACTCTTTCCACAAAGTTCTATAATAATAATAATTTAACTACTTAATTGTACACAATAAGTATTATAATGTAAGCCTTACTCTTTTCACAAACTTCTGTAATAATAATAACAATTTAACCAGTTTATTGTGCACAATAAGTATTATAATGCAAGCCGTGCTCTTTTCATAAAATTCTATAATAAAAATAATTTAACTGGTTAATTGTGCACAATAAGTATTATAATGTAAACCTTGCTCTTTTCACAAACGTCTATAATAATAATAATAACAATTTAACTGGTTAATTGTGCACAATAAGTATTATAATGTAAACCTTGCTCTTTTCACAAACGTCTATAATAATAAGAATAACAATTTAACCGGTTTATTGTGAACAATAAGTATTATAATGTAAGCCTTACTCTTTTCACAAACTTCGATAATAATAATAATAACAATTTAACTGGTTTATTGTGCACAATAAGTATTATAATGTAAGCCTTGCTCTTTTCACAAACTTCTATAATAATAATAATAATAATTTAACTGGTTTATTGTGCACAATAAGTATTATAATGTAAGCCTTGCTCTTTTCACAAAGTTCTATATAATAATAATAATTTAACTGGTTTATTGTGCACAATAAGTATTATAATGTAAGCCTTGCTCTTTTCACAAACTTCTATAATAATAATAACAATTTAACTGGTTTATTGTGCACAATAAGTATTATAATGCAAGCCGTGCTCTTTTCATAAAATTCTATAATAAAAATAATTTAACTGGTTAATTGTGCACAATAAGTATTATAATGTAAACCTTGCTCTTTTCACAAACGTCTATAAAAATAATAATAACAATTTAACCGGTTAAGTGTGCACAATAAGTATTATAATGTAAACCTTGCTCTTTTCACAAACGTCTATAATAATAATAATAACAATTTAACCGGTTTATTGTGCACAATAAATATTATTATGTAAACCTTGCTCTTTCCACAAAGTTCTAAAATAATAATAATAATACTTTAACTGGTTTATTGTGCACAATAAGTATTATAATGTAAGCCGTGCTCTTTTCACAAACTTCTATCATAATAATAATAATAATAACAATTTAACTGGTTTATTGTGCACAATAAGTATTATAATGCAAGCCGTGCTCTTTCCACAAAGTTCTATAATAATAATAATAACAATTTAACTGGTTTATTGTGCACAATAAGTATTATAATGCAAGCCGTGCTCTTTCCACAAAGTTCTATAATAATAATAATAACAATTTAACTGGTTTATTGTGCACAATAAGTATTATAATGTAAGCCGTGCTCTTTCCACAAAGTTCTATAATAATAATAATAACAATTTAACTGGTTTATTGTGCACAATAAGTATTATAATGCAAGCCGTGCTCTTTCCACAAAGTTCTATAATAATAATAATAACAATTTAACTGGTTTATTGTGCACAATAAGTATTATAATGCAAGCCGTGCTCTTTTCACAAAGTTCTATAATAATAATAATTTAACTACTTAATTGTACACAATAAGTATTATAATGTAAGCCTTACTCTTTTCACAAACTTCTGTAATAATAATAATAACAATTTAACCAGTTTATTGTGCACAATAAGTATTATAATGCAAGCCGTGCTCTTTTCATAAAATTCTATAATAAAAATAATTTAACTGGTTAATTGTGCACAATAAGTATTATAATGTAAACCTTGCTCTTTTCACAAACGTCTATAATAATAATAACAATTTAACTGGTTAATTGTGCACAATAAGTATTATAATGTAAACCTTGCTCTTTTCACAAACGTCTATAATAATAATAATAACAATTTAACCGGTTTATTGTGCACAATAAATATTATTATGTAAACCTTGCTCTTTCCACAAAGTTCTATAATAATAATAATAATACTTTAACTGGTTTATTGTGCACAATAAGTATTATAATGTAAGCCGTGCTCTTTTCACAAACTTCTATCATAATAATAATAATAATAACAATTTAACTGGTTTATTGTGCACAATAAGTATTATAATGTAAGCCGTGCTCTTTTCACAAACTTCTATCATGATAATAATAATAATAATAACAATTTAACTGGTTTATTGTGCACAATAAGTATTATAATGTAAGCCGTGCTCTTTTCACAAACTTCTATAATAATAATAACAATTTAACTGGTTAATTGTGCACAATAAGTATTATAATGTAAGCCTTACTCTTTTCACAAACTTCTATTATAATAATAATAATAATAATTTAACTGGTTTATTGTGCACAATAAGTATTATAATGTTAGTCTTACTCTTTCCACAAAGTTCTATAATAATAATAATTTAACTACTTAATTGTACACAATAAGTATTATAATGTAAGCCTGACTCTTTTCACAAACTTCTGTAATAATAATAACAATTTAACCAGTTTATTGTGCACAATAAGTATTATAATGCAAGCCGTGCTCTTTTCATAAAATTCTATAATAAAAATAATTTAACTGGTTAATTGTGCACAATAAGTATTATAATGTAAACCTTGCTCTTTTCACAAACGTCTATAATAATAATAATAACAATTTAACTGGTTAATTGTGCACAATAAGTATTATAATGTAAACCTTGCTCTTTTCACAAACGTCTATAATAATAATAATAACAATTTAACCGGTTTATTGTGCACAATAAATATTATTATGTAAACCTTGCTCTTTCCACAAAGTTCTATAATAATAATAATAATAATTTAACTGGTTTATTGTGCACAATAAGTATTATAATGTAAGCCGTGCTCTTTTCACAAACTTCTATCATAATAATAATAATAATAACAATTTAACTGGTTTATTGTGCACAATAAGTATTATAATGTAAGCCGTGCTCTTTTCACAAACTTCTATCATAATAATAATAATAATAATAATAACAATTTAACTGGTTTATTGTGCACAATAAGTATTATAATGTAAGCTGTGCTCTTTTCACAAACTTCTATAATAATAAGAATTTAACTGCTTAATTGTGCACAATAAGTATTATAATGTAAGCCTTACTCTTTTCACAAACTTCGATAATAATAATAATAACAATTTAACTGGTTTATTGTGCACAATAAGTATTATAATGTAAGCCTTACTCTTTTCACAAACTTCTATTATAATAATAATAATAATAATTTAACTGGTTTATTGTGCACAATAAGTATTATAATGTTAGTCTTACTCTTTCCACAAAGTTCTATAATAATAATAATTTAACTACTTAATTGTACACAATAAGTATTATAATGTAAGCCTTACTCTTTTCACAAACTTCTGTAATAATAATAACAATTTAACCAGTTTATTGTGCACAATAAGTATTATAATGCAAGCCGTGCTCTTTTCATAAAATTCTATAATAAAAATAATTTAACTGGTTAATTGTGCACAATAAGTATTATAATGTAAACCTTGCTCTTTTCACAAACGTCTATAATAATAATAATAACAATTTAACCGGTTAATTGTGCACAATAAGTATTATAATGTAAGCCTTACTCTTTTCACAAACCTCTATAATAATAAAAATAATTTAACTGGTTAATTTTGCACAATAAGTATTATAATGCAAGCCGTGCTCTTTCCACAAAGTTCTATAATAATAATAATAACAATTTATCTGGTTTATTCTGCACAATAAGTATTATAATGTAAGCCGTGCTCTTTTCACAAACTTCTATAATAATAATAATAACAATTTAACTGGTTTATTGTGCACAATAAGTATTATAATGTAAGCCGTGCTCTTTTCACAAACTTCTATAATAATAATAACAATTTAACTGGTTTATTGTGCACAATAAGTATTATAATGTAAGCCGTGCTCTTTTCACAAACTTCTATAATAATAATAACAATTTAACTGGTTTATTGTGCACAATAAGTATTATAATGTAAATGCTCTTTTCACAAACTTCTATAATAATAATAATAACAATTTAACTGGTTTATTGTGCACAATAAGTATTATAATGTAAACCTTGCTCTTTTCACAAACTTCTATAATAATAATAATAACAATTTAACTGGTTTATTGTGCACAATAAGTATTATAATGTAAACCTTGCTCTTTTCACAAACGTCTATAATAATAATAATAACAATTTAACTGGTTTATTGTGCACAATAAGTATTATAATTAAACCTTGCTCTTTCCACAAAGTTCTATAATAATAATAATAACAATTTAACTGGTTTATTGTGCACAATAAGTATTATAATGTAAGCCTTGCTCTTTTTCTATAATAATAATAATAACAAACTGGTTTATTTCAATAAGTATTATAATGTAAGCCTTGCTCTTTTCACAAACTTCTATAATAATAATAATAACAATTTAACTGGTTTATTGTGCACAATAAGTATTATAATGTAAGCCGTGCTCTTTTCACAAACTTCTATAATAATAATAATAACAATTTAACTGGTTTATTGTGCACAATAAGTATTATAATGTAAGCCTTACTCTTTCCACAAAGTTCTATAATAATAATAATAACAATTTAACTGGTTTATTGTGCACAATAAGTATTATAATGTAAGCCGTGCTCTTTCCACAAAGTTCTATAATAATAATAATAACAATTTAACTGGTTTATTGTGCACAATAAGTATTATAATGCAAGTCTTACTCTTTTCACAAAGTTCTATAATAATAATAATTTAACTACTTAATTGTACACAATAAGTATTATAATGTAAGCCTTACTCTTTTCACAAACTTCTGTAATAATAATAACAATTTAACCAGTTTATTGTGCACAATAAGTATTATAATGCAAGCCGTGCTCTTTTCATAAAATTCTATAATAAAAAATAATTTAACTGGTTAATTGTGCACAATAAGTATTATAATGTAAACCTTGCTCTTTTCACAAACGTCTATAAAAATAATAATAACAATTTAACCGGTTAAGTGTGCACAATAAGTATTATAATGTAAACCTTGCTCTTTTCACAAACGTCTATAATAATAATAATAACAATTTAACTGGTTTATTGTGCACAATAAAGTATTATAATGTAAGCCTTGCTCTTTCCACAAAGTTCTATAATAATAATAATAACACAATAAGTATTATTTAACTGGTTTATTGTGCACAATAAGTATTATAATGTAAGCCGTGCTCTTTTCACAAACTTCTATAATAATAATAATAACAATTTAACTGGTTTATTGTGCACAACAAGTATTATAATGTAAGCCGTGCTCTTTTCACAAACTTATATAATAATAATAACAATTTAACTGGTTTATTGTGCACAATAAGTATTATAATGCAAGCCGTGCTCTTTTCACAAACTTCTATAATAATAATAATTTAACTGGTTTATTGTGCACAATAAGTATTATAATGTAAGCCTTGCTCTTTTCACAAACTTCTATAATAATAATAATAACAATTTAACTGGTTAATTGTGCACAATAAGTATTATAATGTAAACCTTGCTCTTTTCACAAACGTCTATAATAATAATAATAACAATTTAACTGGTTTATTGTGCACAATAAGTATTATAATGTAAACCTTGCTCTTTCCACAAAGTTCTATAATAATAATAATAACAATTTAACTGGTTTATTGTGCACAATAAGTATTATAATGCAAGCCTTACTCTTTTCACAAACTTCTATAATAATAATAATAATAATTTAACTGGTTTATTGTGCACAATAAGTATTATAATGCAAGCCGTGCTCTTTCCACAAAGTTCTATAATAATAATAATAACAATTTAACTGGTTTATTGTGCACAATAAGTATTATAATGCAAGCCGTGCTCTTTCCACAAAGTTCTATAATAATAATAATAACAATTTAACTGGTTTATTGTGCACAATAAGTATTATAATGCAAGCCGTGCTCTTTCCACAAAGTTCTATAATAATAATAATAACAATTTAACTGGTTTATTGTGCACAATAAGTATTATAATGCAAGCCGTGCTCTTTTCACAAAGTTCTATAATAATAATAATTTAACTACTTAATTGTACACAATAAGTATTATAATGTAAGCCTTACTCTTTTCACAAACTTCTGTAATAATAATAACAATTTAACCAGTTTATTGTGCACAATAAGTATTATAATGCAAGCCGTGCTCTTTTCATAAAATTCTATAATAAAAATAATTTAACTGGTTAATTGTGCACAATAAGTATTATAATGTAAACCTTGCTCTTTTCACAAACGTCTATAATAATAATAATAACAATTTATCCGGTTAAGTGTGCACAATAAGTATTATAATGTAAACCTTGCTCTTTTCACAAACGTCTATAATAATAATAATAATAACAATTTAACCGGTTTATTGTGCACAATAAATATTAATATGTAAACCTTGCTCTTTCCACAAAGTTCTATAATAATAATAATAATACTTTAACTGGTTTATTGTGCACAATAAGTATTATAATGTAAGCCGTGCTCTTTTCACAAACTTCTATCATAATAATAATAATAATAACAATTTAACTGGTTTATTGTGCACAATAAGTATTATAATGTAAGCCGTGCTCTTTTCACAAACTTCTATAATAATAATAATAACAATTTAACTGGTTTATTGTGCACAATAAGTATTATAATGTAAGCCGTGCTCTTTTCACAAACTTCTATAATAAGAAGAATTTAAGTGCTTAATTGTGCACAATAAGTATTATAATGTAAGCCTTACTCTTTTCACAAACTTCGATAATAATAATAATAACAATTTAACTGGTTTATTGTGCACAATAAGTATTATAATGTAAGCCTTACTCTTTTCACAAACTTCTATAATAATAATAATAACAATTTAACTGGTTTATTGTGCACAATAAGTATTATAATGTAAGCCTTACTCTTTTCACAAACTTCTATAATAATAATAATAATAATTTAACTGGTTTATTGTGCACAATAAGTATTATAATGTAAGCCTTGCTCTTTTCACAAACTTCTATAATAATAATAACAATTTAACTGGTTAATTGTGCACAATAAGTATTATAATGTAAGCCTTACTCTTTTCACAAACTTCTATAATAATAATAATAACAATTTAACTGGTTTATTGTGCACAATAAGTATTATAATGTAAGCCTTGCTCTTTTCACAAAGTTCTATAATAATAATAATAACAATTTAACTGGTTTATTGTGCACAATAAGTATTATAATGTAAGCCGTGCTCTTTCCACAAAGTTCTATAATAATAATAATAACAATTTAACTGGTTTATTGTGCACAATAAGTATTATAATGTAAGCCGTGCTCTTTTCACAAACTTCTATAATAATAATAACAATTTAACTGGTTTATTGTGCACAATAAGTATTATAATGTAAGCCGTGCTCTTTTCACAAACTTCTATATAATAATAATAACAATTTAACTGGTTTATTGTGCACAATAAGTATTATAATGTAAGCCTTGCTCTTTTCACAAACTTCTATAATAATAATAACAATTTAACTGGTTAATTGTGCACAATAAGTATTATAATGTAAACCTTGCTCTTTTCACAAACGTCTATAATAATAATAATAACAATTTAACTGGTTTATTGTGCACAATAAGTATTATAATGTAAACCTTGCTCTTTTCACAAAGTTCTATAATAATAATAATAACAATTTAACTGGTTTATTGTGCACAATAAGTATTATAATGTAAGCCGTGCTCTTTTCACAAACTTCTTCATAATAATAATAATAATAACAATTTAACTGGTTTATTGTGCACAATAAGTATTATAATGTAAGCCGTGCTCTTTTCACAAACTTCTATAATGATAATAATAATAACAATTTAACTGGTTTATTGTGCACAATAAGTATTATAATGTAAGCCGTGCTCTTTTCACAAAGTTCTAATAATAATAACAATTTAACTGGTTTATTGTGCACAATAAGTATTATAATGTAAGCCTTACTCTTTTCACAAACTTCTATAATAATAATAATAACAATTTAACTGGTTTATTGTGCACAATAAGTATTATAATGCAAGCCGTGCTCTTTTCACAAAGTTCTATAATAATAATAATAACAATTTAACTGGTTTATTGTGCACAATAAGTATTATAATGCAAGTCTTACTCTTTTCACAAAGTTCTATAATAATAATAATTTAACTACTTAATTGTACACAATAAGTATTATAATGTAAGCCTTACTCTTTTCACAAACTTCTGTAATAATAATAACAATTTAACCAGTTTATTGTGCACAATAAGTATTATAATGCAAGCCGTGCTCTTTTCATAAAATTCTATAATAAAAATAATTTAACTGGTTAATTGTGCACAATAAGTATTATAATGTAAACCTTGCTCTTTTCACAAACGTCTATAATAATAATAATAACAATTTAACCGGTTAAGTGTGCACAATAAGTATTATAATGTAAACCTTGCTCTTTTCACAAACGTCTATAATAATAATAATAACAATTTAACCGGTTTATTGTGCACAATAAATATTATTATGTAAACCTTGCTCTTTCCACAAAGTTCTATAATAATAATAATAATACTTTAACTGGTTTATTGTGCACAATAAGTATTATAATGTAAGCCGTGCTCTTTTCACAAACTTCTATCATAATAATAATAATAATAACAATTTAACTGGTTTATTGTGCACAATAAGTATTATAATGTAAGCCGTGCTCTTTTCACAAACTTCTATCATGATAATAATAATAATAATAACAATTTAACTGGTTTATTGTGCACAATAAGTATTATAATGTAAGCCGTGCTCTTTTCACAAACTTCTATAATAATAAGAATTTAACTGGTTAATTGTGCACAATAAGTATTATAATGTAAGCCTTACTCTTTTCACAAACTTCGATAATAATAATAATAACAATTTAACTGGTTTATTGTGCACAATAAGTATTATAATGTAAGCCTTACTCTTTTCACAAACTTCTATTATAATAATAATAATAATAATTTAACTGGTTTATTGTGCACAATAAGTATTATAATGTAAGCCTCCACAAACTCTTTCCACAAAGTTCTATAATAATAATAATAACAATTTAACTGGTTTATTGTGCACAATAAGTATTATAATGTAAGCCTTACTCTTTTCACAAACTTCTAATAATAATAATAACAATTTAACTGGTTTATTGTGCACAATAAGTATTATAATGCAAGCCGTGCTCTTTTCATAAAATTCTATAATAAAAAATAATTTAACTGGTTAATTGTGCACAATAAGTATTATAATGTAAACCTTGCTCTTTTCACAAACTTCTATAATAATAATAATAACAATTTAACTGGTTAATTGTGCACAATAAGTATTATAATGTAAACCTTGCTCTTTTCACAAACGTCTATAATAATAATAATAACAATTTAACTGGTTTATTGTGCACAATAAGTATTATAATGTAAGCCTTGCTCTTTCCACAAAGTTCTATAATAATAATAATAACAATTTAACTGGTTTATTGTGCACAATAAGTATTATAATGTAAGCCGTGCTCTTTTCACAAACTTCTATAATAATAATAATAACAATTTAACTGGTTTATTGTGCACAATAAGTATTATAATGTAAGCCGTGCTCTTTTCACAAACTTATATAATAATAATAACAATTTAACTGGTTTATTCTGCACAATAAGTATTATAATGTAAGCCGTGCTCTTTTCACAAACTTCTATAATAATAATAACAATTTAACTGGTTTATTGTGCACAATAAGTATTATAATGCAAGCCGTGCTCTTTTCACAAACTTCTATAATAAAAATAATTTAACTGGTTAATTGTGCACAATAAGTATTATAATGTAAGCCTTGCTCTTTTCACAAACGTCTATAAAAATAATAATAACAATTTAACCGGTTAAGTGTGCACAATAAGTATTATAATGTAAACCTTGCTCTTTTCACAAACGTCTATAATAATAATAATAACAATTTAACTGGTTTATTGTGCACAATAAGTATTATAATGTAAACCTTGCTCTTTCCACAAAGTTCTATAATAATAATAATAATAATTTAACTGGTTTATTGTGCACAATAAGTATTATAATGTAAGCCGTGCTCTTTTCACAAATTCTATAATAAAAATAATTTAACTTCAATAAGTATTATAATAAATAATAATAATAACAATTTAACTGGTTTATTGTGCACAATAAGTATTATAATGCAAGCCTTACTCTTTCCACAAAGTTCTATAATAATAATAATAACAATTTAACTGGTTTATTGTGCACAATAAGTATTATAATGCAAGCCGTGCTCTTTCCACAAAGTTCTATAATAATAATAATAACAATTTAACTGGTTTATTGTGCACAATAAGTATTATAATGCAAGCCGTGCTCTTTCCACAAAGTTCTATAATAATAATAATAACAATTTAACTGGTTTATTGTGCACAATAAGTATTATAATGCAAGCCGTGCTCTTTCCACAAAGTTCTATAATAATAATAATAACAATTTAACTGGTTTATTGTGCACAATAAGTATTATAATGTAAGCCGTGCTCTTTTCACAAAGTTCTATAATAATAATAATTTAACTACTTAATTGTACACAATAAGTATTATAATGTAAGCCTTACTCTTTTCACAAACTTCTGTAATAATAATAACAATTTAACCAGTTTATTGTGCACAATAAGTATTATAATGCAAGCCGTGCTCTTTTCATAAAATTCTATAATAATAAAAATAATTTAACTGGTTAATTGTGCACAATAAGTATTATAATGTAAACCTTGCTCTTTTCACAAACGTCTCTAATAATAATAATAACAATTTAACCGGTTAATTGTGCACAATAAGTATTATAATGTAAACCTTGCTCTTTTCACAAACGTCTATAATAATAATAATAATAACAATTTAACTGGTTTATTGTGCACAATAAATATTATATGTAAACCTTGCTCTTTCCACAAAGTTCTATAATAATAATAATAATACTTTAACTGGTTTATTGTGCACAATAAGTATTATAATGTAAGCCGTGCTCTTTTCACAAACTTCTATCATAATAATAATAATAATAACAATTTAACTGGTTTATTGTGCACAATAAGTATTATAATGTAAGCCGTGCTCTTTTCACAAACTTCTATAATAATAATAATAATAACAATTTAACTGGTTTATTGTGCACAATAAGTATTATAATGTAAGCCGTGCTCTTTTCACAAACTTCTTCGATAATAATAATAATAACAATTTAACTGGTTTATTGTGCACAATAAGTATTATAATGTAAGCCTTACTCTTTTCACAAACTTCTATTATAATAATAATAATAATAATTTAACTGGTTTATTGTGCACAATAAGTTTTATAATGTTAGTCTTACTCTTTCCACAAAGTTCTATAATAATAATAATTTAACTACTTAATTGTACACAATAAGTATTATAATGTAAGCCTTACTCTTTTCACAAACTTCTGTAATAATAATAACAATTTAACCAGTTTATTGTGCACAATAAGTATTATAATGCAAGCCGTGCTCTTTTCATAAAATTCTATAATAAAAAATAATTTAACTGGTTAATTGTGCACAATAAGTATTATAATGTAAACCTTGCTCTTTTCACAAACGTCTATAATAATAATAATAACAATTTAACTGGTTAATTGTGTACAATAAGTATTATAATGTAAACCTTGCTCTTTTCACAAACGTCTATAATAATAATAATAACAATTTAACCGGTTTATTGTGCACAATAAATATTATTATGTAAACCTTGCTCTTTCCACAAAGTTCTATAATAATAATAATAATACTTTAACTGGTTTATTGTGCACAATAAGTATTATAATGTAAGCCGTGCTCTTTTCACAAACTTCTATCATAATAATAATAATAATAACAATTTAACTGGTTTATTGTGCACAATAAGTATTATAATGTAAGCCGTGCTCTTTTCACAAACTTCTATCATGATAATAATAATAATAATAACAATTTAACTGGTTTATTGTGCACAATAAGTATTATAATGTAAGCCGTGCTCTTTTCACAAACTTCTATAATAAGAAGAATTTAAGTGCTTAATTGTGCACAATAAGTATTATAATGTAAGCCTTACTCTTTTCAGAAACTTCGATAATAATAATAATAACAATTTAACTGGTTTATTGTGCACAATAAGTATTATAATGTAAGCCTTACTCTTTTCACAAACTTCTATAATAATAATAATAATAATTTAACTGGTTTATTGTGCACAATAAGTTTTATAATGTTAGTCTTACTCTTTCCACAAAGTTCTATAATAATAATAATTTAACTACTTAATTGTACACAATAAGTATTATAATGTAAGCCTTACTCTTTTCACAAACTTCTGTAATAATAATAACAATTTAACCAGTTTATTGTGCACAATAAGTATTATAATGCAAGCCGTGCTCTTTTCATAAAATTCTATAATATAAAATAATTTAACTGGTTAATTGTGCACAATAAGTATTATAATGTAAACCTTGCTCTTTTCACAAACGTCTATAATAATAATAATAACAATTTAACCGGTTAATTGTGCACAATAAGTATTATAATGTAAACCTTGCTCTTTTCACAAACGTCTATAATAATAATAATAACAATTTAACTGGTTTATTGTGCACAATAAGTATTATAATGTAAACCTTGCTCTTTCCACAAAGTTCTATAATAATAATAATAATAATTTAACTGGTTTATTGTGCACAATAAGTATTATAATGTAAGCCGTGCTCTTTTCACAAACTTCTATCATATAATAATAATAATAATAATTTAACTGGTTTATTGTGCACAATAAGTATTATAATGTAAGCCGTGCTCTTTTCACAAACTTCTATAATAATAATCTATAATAATTTAACTGGTTAATTGTGCACAATAAGTATTATAATGTAAGCCTTACTCTTTTCACAAACTTCGATAATAATAATAATAACAATTTAACTGGTTTATTGTGCACAATAAGTATTATAATGTAAGCCTTACTCTTTTCACAAACTTCTATTATAATAATAATAATAATAATTTAACTGGTTTATTGTGCACAATAAGTATTATAATGTAAGTCTTACTCTTTCCACAAAGTTCTATAATAATAATAATTTAACTGGTTTATTGTGCACAATAAGTATTATAATGTAAGCCTTACTCTTTTCACAAACTTCTAATAATAATAATAACAATTTAACCAGTTTATTGTGCACAATAAGTATTATAATGCAAGCCTTGCTCTTTTCACAAAATTCTATAATAATAAATAATTTAACTGGTTAATTGTGCACAATAAGTATTATAATGTAAACCTTGCTCTTTTCACAAACGTCTATAATAATAATAATAACAATTTAACCGGTTAATTGTGCACAATAAGTATTATAATGTAAGCCTTACTCTTTTCACAAACCTCTATAATAATAAAAATAATTTAACTGGTTTATTGTGCACAATAAGTATTATAATGTAAACCTTGCTCTTTTCACAAAGTTCTATAATAATAATAATAACAATTTAACTGGTTTATTCTGCACAATAAGTATTATAATGTAAGCCGTGCTCTTTTCACAAACTTCTATAATAATAATAACAATTTAACTGGTTTATTGTGCACAACAAGTATTATAATGTAAGCCGTGCTCTTTTCACAAACTTATATAATAATAATAACAATTTAACTGGTTTATTGTACACAATAAGTATTATAATGCAAGCCGTGCTCTTTTCACAAACTTCTATAATAATAATAACAATTCAGCTGGTTTATTGTGCACAATAAGTATTATAATGCAAGCCATGCTCTTTTCACAAACTTCTATAATAATAATAATAACAATTCAACTGGTTTATTGTGCACAATAAGTATTATAATGTAAACCTTGCTCTTTTCACAAACGTCTATAATAATAATAATAACAATTTAACTGGTTTATTGTGCACAATAAGTATTATAATGTAAACCTTGCTCTTTCCACAAAGTTCTATAATAATAATAATAACAATTTAACTGGTTTATTGTGCACAATAAGTATTATAATGCAAGCCTTACTCTTTTCACAAACTTCTATAATAATAATAATAATAATTTAACTGGTTTATTGTGCACAATAAGTATTATAATGCAAGCCGTGCTCTTTCCACAAAGTTCTATAATAATAATAATAACAATTTAACTGGTTTATTGTGCACAATAAGTATTATAATGCAAGCCGTGCTCTTTCCACAAAGTTCTATAATAATAATAATAACAATTTAACTGGTTTATTGTGCACAATAAGTATTATAATGCAAGCCGTGCTCTTTCCACAAAGTTCTATAATAATAATAATAACAATTTAACTGGTTTATTGTGCACAATAAGTATTATAATGCAAGCCGTGCTCTTTTCACAAAGTTCTATAATAATAATAATTTAACTACTTAATTGTACACAATAAGTATTATAATGTAAGCCTTACTCTTTTCACAAACTTCTGTAATAATAATAACAATTTAACCAGTTTATTGTGCACAATAAGTATTATAATGCAAGCCGTGCTCTTTTCATAAAATTCTATAATAAAAATAATTTAACTGGTTAATTGCGCACAATAAGTATTATAATGTAAACCTTGCTCTTTTCACAAACGTCTATAATAATAATAATAACAATTTAACCGATTAAGTGTGCACAATAAGTATTATAATGTAAACCTTGCTCTTTTCACAAACGTCTATAATAATAATAATAATAACAATTTAACCGGTTTAATGTGCACAATAAATATTATAATGTAAGCCGTGCTCTTTTCACAAACTTCTATAACAATAATAATAATACTTTAACTGGTTTATTGTGCACAATAAGTATTATAATGTAAGCCGTGCTCTTTTCACAAACTTCTATCATAATAATAATAATAATAACAATTTAACTGGTTTATTGTACACAATAAGTATTATAATGTAAGCCTTGCTCTTTTCACAAACTTCTATAATAATAATAATAATTTAACTGGTTTATTGTGCACAATAAGTATTATAATGTAAGCCTTACTCTTTTCACAAACTTCGATAATAATAATAATAACAATTTAACTGGTTTATTGTGCACAATAAGTATTATAATGTAAGCCTTACTCTTTTCACAAACTTCGATAATAATAATAATAACAATTTAACTGGTTTATTGTGCACAATAAGTATTATAATGTAAGCCTTACTCTTTTCACAAACTTCTATAATAATAATAATAACAATTTAACTGGTTTATTGTGCACAATAAGTATTATAATGTAAGCCTTACTCTTTTCACAAACTTCTATAATAATAATAATAATAATTTAACTGGTTTATTGTGCACAATAAGTATTATAATGTAAGCCTTACTCTTTTCACAAACTTCTATAATAATAATAATAACAATTTAACTGGTTTATTGTGCACAATAAGTATTATAATGTAAGCCTTACTCTTTTCACAAACTTCTATAATAATAATAATAATAATTTAACTGGTTTATTGTGCACAATAAGTATTATAATGTAAGCCTTACTCTTTTCACAAACTTCTATAATAATAATAATAACAATTTAACTGGTTTATTGTGCACAATAAGTATTATAATGTAAGCCGTGCTCTTTCCACAAAGTTCTATAATAATAATAATAACAATTTAACTGGTTTATTCTGCACAATAAGTATTATAATGTAAGCCGTGCTCTTTTCACAAACTTCTATAATAATAATAACAATTTAACTGGTTTATTGTGCACAATAAGTATTATAATGTAAGCCGTGCTCTTTTCACAAACTTATATAATAATAATAACAATTTAACTGGTTTATTGTGCACAATAAGTATTATAATGCAAGCCGTGCTCTTTTCACAAACTTCTATAATAATAATAACAATTCAGCTGGTTTATTGTGCACAATAAGTATTATAATGTAAACCTTGCTCTTTTCACAAACTTCTATAATAATAATAATAACAATTTAACTGGTTAATTGTGCACAATAAGTATTATAATGTAAACCTTGCTCTTTTCACAAACGTCTATAATAATAATAATAACAATTTAACTGGTTTATTGTGCACAATAAGTATTATAATGTAAACCTTGCTCTTTTCACAAAGTTCTATAATAATAATAATAACAATTTAACTGGTTTATTGTGCACAATAAGTATTATAATGTAAGCCTTACTCTTTTCACAAACTTCTAATAATAATAATAATAATTTAACTGGTTTATTGTGCACAATAAGTATTATAATGTAAGCCGTTACTCTTTTCACAAAGTTCTATAATAATAATAATAACAATTTAACTGGTTTATTGTGCACAATAAGTATTATAATGCAAGCCGTGCTCTTTCCACAAAGTTCTATAATAATAATAATAACAATTTAACTGGTTTATTGTGCACAATAAGTATTATAATGCAAGCCTTGCTCTTTTCACAAAGTTCTATAATAATAATAATTTAACTACTTAATTGTACACAATAAGTATTATAATGCAAGCCTTACTCTTTTCACAAACTTCTGTAATAATAATAACAATTTAACCAGTTTATTGTGCACAATAAGTATTATAATGCAAGCCGTGCTCTTTTCATAAAATTCTATAATAATAAAATAATTTAACTGGTTAATGTGCACAATAAGTATTATAATGTAAACCTTGCTCTTTTCACAAACGTCTATAATAATAATAATAACAATTTAACCGGTTAATTGTGCACAATAAGTATTATAATGTAAACCTTGCTCTTTTCACAAACGTCTATAATAATAATAATAATAACAATTTAACCGGTTTATTGTGCACAATAAATATTATTATGTAAACCTTGCTCTTTCCACAAAGTTCTATAATAATAATAATAATACTTTAACTGGTTTATTGTGCACAATAAGTATTATAATGTAAGCCGTGCTCTTTTCACAAACTTCTATCATAATAATAATAATAATAACAATTTAACTGGTTTATTGTGCACAATAAGTATTATAATGTAAGCCGTGCTCTTTTCACAAACTTCTATAACAATAATAATTTAAGTGCTTAATTGTGCACAATAAGTATTATAATG
>NW_027467777.1:27039430-27098660 GCF_004210375.1 Tachypleus tridentatus | reverse complement strand
TTGATAATAAAAAAAAAATAGCGCGAATCAGGTGATATACAGGTAATAATGTCATTTATTTGTGTTAGTTGGACTTTTACAATATAATTATCAAATGTGCAATTTTAAAACCAGAGTTGACAGGTGGAGGTGGGAACTATCTGTTCTGACCAAATTGTCCAAACAGAGAATGGTAACAACAATAATCTTGATTTGAATGGCATACTATCTGACCATCTAGGAATCCTAGGTAGTGTACTTGCAAAGAGTGTCCAGGGTCAGAGGAAAACTTACAGAACTGAATCATGATGGGTGTAGAACATTACACAAACAATTCATTACCCAGAACTGGATCATGATGGGTGTATTATATTACATGAGCGATTCAGTATCCTTCCTGTTTGGATCGTGATCAATTCCCATTACATTACCTGAATGATTCAGTGCCCCACGGACTGTGATCGGTGTATTACATTACCTGAATGATTCAGTGCCCTCTGTTTGGACTGTGATAGGTGTACATTACCAATGATTCAGTTTCTGTTTGGACTGTGATGGATGTATTACACCCTGAAATTCAGTGCCCTCTGTTTGGACTGTGATGGATGTATTACATTACCTGAACGATTCAGTGCCCTCTGTTTGGACTGTGATGGTGTTATTACCTGAACGATTCAGTGCCCCTCTGTTTGGACTGTGATGGATGTGTTACATTACCTGAATGATTCAGTACCCTTTGTTTGTACTGTGATGGGTGTGTTACATTACGCCAATGAT
Source organism: Tachypleus tridentatus (assembly GCF_004210375.1). Taxonomy (NCBI): domain Eukaryota; kingdom Metazoa; phylum Arthropoda; class Merostomata; order Xiphosura; family Limulidae; genus Tachypleus; species Tachypleus tridentatus. Next base: position 27,097,904 of record NW_027467777.1, on the reverse strand, counting down.
TCAGTACTCTTTGTTTGTACTCAGTGATGGATGTGTTACATTACACAATGATTCAGTGCCCTCTGTTTGGACTGTGATGGGTGTAACCTTACCTGAATGATTCAGTACCCTCTGTTTGACTGTGATGGATGTATTACATTACTGAATGATTCAGTACCCTGTTTGACTGTGATGGATGTGACATTACCTGAATGATTCAGTTGCCCTCAGTTTGTATTTTGATAGGTGTATTACATTACGTCAATGATTCAGTGCCCTTTGTTTGTACTGTGATGGGTGTGTTACATTACCTCAATGATTCAGTACCCTCTGTTTGTACTGTGATGGGTGTATTACATTCCATAATGATTCAGTGCCCCTCTGTTTGGACTTTGATGGGTGTGCATTACATTACATCAATGATTCAGTGCCCTTTGTTTGGACTGTGATGGATGTATTACATTATCTGAATGATTCAGTGCCCTCTGTTTGGACTGTGATGGATGTATTACATTATCTGAACCATTCAGTGCCCTCCGTTTGTATTTTGATGAGTGTATTACATTACCTGAACGATTCAGTGCCCTTTGTTTGGACTGTGATGGGTGTGTTACATTACCTGAATGATTCAGTGCCCTCTGTTTGCACTGTGATGGGCATATTACATTACATGAATGATTCAGTGCCCTCTGTTTGGACTGTGATGGATGTATTACATTCCTTAACGATTCAGTGCCCTCTGTTTGGACTGTGATGGATGTATTACATTCCTTAACGATTCAGTGCCCTCTGTTTGGACTTTGATGAATGTATTACATTATCTGAACGATTCAGTGACCTCTGTTTGGACTGTGATGGATGTATTACATTATCTGAACCATTCAGTGACCTCTGTTTGGACTGTGATGGATGTATTACATTACCTGAACGATTCAGTGACCTCTGTTTGGACTGTGACGGATGTATTACATTACCTGAACGATTCAGTGACCTCTGTTTGGACTGTGACGGATGTATTACATTACCTGAACGATTCAGTGACCCTCTGTTTGGACTGTGATGGATGTATTACATTACCTGAACGATTCAGTGACCTCTGTTTGACTGTGAGCGGATGTATTACATTACCTGAATGATTCAGTGCCCTCTGTTTGGACTGTGACGGATGTATTACATTACCTGAATGATTCAGTGCCCTCTGTTTGGACTGTGACGGATGTATTACATTACCTGAATGATTCAGTGCCCTCTGTTTGGACTGTGATGGATGTATTACATTCCTTAATGATTTAGTGCCCTCTGTTTGGACTGTGATGGATGTATTACATTCCTTAACGATTTAGTGCCCTCTGTTTGGACTGTGATGGATGTATTACATTCCTTAACGATTCAGTGCCCTCTGTTTGGACTTTGATGAATGTATTACATTATCTGAACGATTCAGTGACCTCTGTTTGGACTGTGATGGATGTATTACATTATCTGAACCATTCAGTGACCTCTGTTTGGACTGTGATGGATGTATTACATTACCTGAACGATTCAGTGACCTCTGTTTGGACTGTGACGGATGTATTACATTACCTGAACGATTCAGTGCCCTCTGTTTGGACTGTGACGGATGTATTACATTACCTGAACGATTTAGTGCCCTCTGTTTGGACTGTGGGTGTGTTACATTCCCTGAATGATTCAGTACCCCCGGTTTTTTTAGAATTGTTTATGATGACAACAAGAACAGCATTAGTGATAGTAATAATTATGAGCAAATCGTGATTTGAGATTTGTATGTTTGGCTGCATATAGATATGTGGTAGATTAGGAGAAGGAAACAGAAAGCCAGTCCCTTCTTGTGTAGTAAAAACTATCAGGAAAGCATCCAGCATCAGATGGCGTATATGAAGGATTCTATAACATTCTTCATGAATTATTTTAAATGCTAGCTATGGTAGTGAAGTTTTCTGTGTGGGTAAACTCATCATTTTATGTAAAAACATTTATAACATTTGTGGATTATGAATTACATTTTGATAACCATTAACATTTAAAAAAACATGTCAGAAAAAGATACTCAGTTTTGAGATTTTATTGATACAGATTGTTGTACAGTACGTCTTGCTGTCCCTTTGTAGTCCACAGTGGTATTTCTCTTGTGAACTTACAACACAATGTATGATGCTTCAAATTTACTTCTCATAAAAAATGTTAAAAAACTGAACTGATATAAGGAGGTCCATAATTCATTGTTGTATTGTTTCTTCTATAACTATTACCATCACAAACATAATTTAACCATTGTTGCTAATAAAACTAATTTGAAGTAGCCATCATATTATGCTTATTGAAAAGCTATCTGTAGACATAAGTATGTTATGATTCAGTGTAATGGGTCTAATGATTCATATCTAATCCACATGATATTTTTCTTTGATTTAGTTTGACAGTTATGTCACAAAAAGTTGAATAGGTTATAAAGTGTTGTTTATTCCAACAGATACAAATTCACTGGTAACTATATATTAATATAATATTGATTTACAAGTGTTCAATATTTTTGTATAAATAGTTTGTGACAACTCACCTCTGTGTTGTTTATTCCAACAGATACAAATTCACTGGTAATTATATATTAATATAATATTGATTTACAAGTGTTCAATATTTTTGTATAAATAATTTGTGACAACTCACCTCTGTCTTTTGATGTTTTATATTTCTTTACCCTATACCTTTTGGTTTTTTTGTCGTGGTTGGTTGTGAGAAACAATGGACCTAAATAATCAGTGATGTCGAGAAAACCCACTTGTAGAGAAATATATATATCCAAAAACGGCTCGTTTTGGTTGAGAAAATATTTTACATAGAAGAGCGAATAACGTTTCGACCTTCTTCGGTCATCGTCAGGTTCACAGGTAACTGACCGGAAGCTGACCACATGTTTGGAAGGGGTTGTGTAACAGAGTGTCGGAATGTAGAGGCCGGTGTTAGATGTTTCAATATATAATTTTATTTATTTTATTATATTAATATAGGTATAAAGGCTTCCTTTATATTGGTTTATTTTGGGTTTAAGTTGTTGTATAAGTAAGGCTTCTTTAATTTTGTTTTTGTTTATGTTTGTTTCTTTATTTAGTATTTGAGTGTTTTTATGGTTATGTTGTGTTTATTTGACTTGCAGTGTTGAAAACGTGTGAAGGTGACTTTTATGTTCTTTGAATCTGGTTTCCATTTTTCTACTTGTTTCTCCAATATAGAAGTTGTGGCAGTTATCACATTGTATTTTATAAATAATGTTGGTGTGGTGTTTGTCAGTGTAGTTCTTACAGAGTATAGACCTCAGTTTTGTGCCTGGTTTTTGAATAAATTTGGTATTAACTGGAACGCCATATTTTGTTATTAGTTTTTGCCAAATGTTGGTTATTTGTTTGCTGATGTCAGGAATATATGGTATGCAGCAGTATATGGTTTTGTGGATTTTTGATTCGTGAGATATATTTACTTTTGTTGGTTGATTTTGCTTTCTGTCTAGGTGTGTGTGTGATAATGTTTTCTACGGTTTGTGGAGGAAACTTATTGATGTTGATGAAGTATTGTTTTATTTTATCTAATTCATCATTAATTTTGTCTGGTAAGCATAGTTTTATGGCTGTGTTTATTTGGTTTCTTAGTATGTTGAGTTTTGTTTCATGTGCTGAGTCCCAAGGAATGTATAGTCCAGTATGGGTGATTTTTGGTGGATTTCTGTTTTGAATTGTGTGTCGGTTCTTGTAATTTTGAGGTTAAGAAATGATATTTGATTGCTTTCTTCCTGTTCACATGTGAAGTTAATGTTGGGATGTATAGAGTTAATGTGATTGAAAAAATTAAGTATGTGTTCTGTAGATTTGAATCCCGCAACCGTGTCATCTACATATCTGTACCAGTATAGTGGTGGATGTAATGTTGTGTTAATTGTTTGTGTTTCAACTTGTGTCATAAAAGTATTGGCTAGAACTGGTGATACTGGGTTGCCCATGCTTGGGCCATTTGTTTGTATATAGTTGTGGTTGTTGAGCATGAAGTTTGTCTTTATTGTGGTGAATTCTATGAGGGTTGCTAATTGGTTGTTGGGAATGTCTATAGATGGGTTATGGTCTTGGATATAGAGTTCTAAGGCTATCTTGCAGGCTTCAGTGGTTGGAACTTCTGTAAAGAGGGATGTAACATCGAAACTGGCCATTAATGCTTTATGATTAAGTTGATTTAGATTAGACTTGAAATTAAAAGAGTCTTTGATGAATGAGCTGGCTGAAGTTACATATTTGGAGAATGCCCATGCTATGTATTTACCAAGATTGTAATTAAACGATTCATATGTGGACATTATTGGTCGTAATGGACAATCTGGTTTATGAGGTTTGGGGATGCCGTATATTTGTGGTGTGCGTGAGTCGGTTTTACGTAGGTAGGAATAAAGTGTTTGTGAAATTGTGTTGGCTTTTTTCATTTGTAGTAGTAATTTGTTCAGTTGTGTCTCGTGTGTCTTTGTTGGATTTGTGTGTATTGGTTTAAATTTGTTCGTGTCTGATAGGATGTTATTCATTTTTTGGATGTATTCATTCGTGTTCATTATGACTATAGAGTTACCTTTATCTGCTTTTAGAACTTTTATGTTTTTGTCTTGTTTTAGGTTTTTAATGGAATTAATGTCTCTTTTTGTAAGATTGTTTTTTAGTTTTCTGTTTTGTGAAATTATGTTGATGGTTTTGTGAGAAAATTCTTTGAAAAAATCGTTTAAGATGTTGTTTTTAGGTGTTTCTGAAAAATATAAATTTTTAATTTTACCTGGGAAGTTTGGCTGTTGGATGTCAATAAAATTATCTAAGTTGTCTTCTTTCTGTTGGTTGATTTTGGTTGTTTCCTTGTTTTTGTTTTCTGTAGAAAGTATCACAAGTCTCCTGGCTAGATCTTCTAAACATGTTTTGATTTCTATGGTTGGAATGTACCTAGGTGCTATTGCGAAGTTGAGTCCTTTGTTAAGTAGATGTATCTCGTCTGTGTTTAATTGTCGGTTGGATCTGTTAATTATGAGGTTAGTCAACGGTTTGTCGTGGAGTCTTTTCTGTTGTTTGCATCTTAGTTTTTTCCTGTGGCAGATCTTTTTGTCTCTGTCATTCTTAGTATTGATTTGGTTTATGTTTTGTTGTATAAGTCCGTAAATCTTTGGTTTAATGCAGCATGCCAGTTGATGGTCTGGGTTCATTTTTTGTTTTTGTAAGTCATGTAGTTCTTTGTATTTCATGTTCAACATGGCTTTAAGTAGTTTTTTCTGTAAATTTTGGATAATGTTTGTATATTTATTAAAATTTTTTGAAAGTTTTACCTTTACAAAATTAGGGGTTAGTTGTTCCTTTCTACATAGTTGAATAAAATAGATGTCATTTCTTCCATTGATAATTCGTTGGTTTAAATTTCTTCGTTTCTTAACGATTGTGTGAGCATGTACTGTTAATAGTGGTGTACGATGTGCTAGTTCAAACATAATGGTAACAGGTAAGTTCAAATATACTGAGATGACCGAAGAAGGTTTAAACGTTGTTCTCTCTTCTACGTAAAATATTTTCTCAACCCAAACAAGCCGTTTTTGCATATATATATAATGGACATAAATGCCTCAGAAGACAAAAATATCCTTTTTTTTATATAAATGTGGTGAGATCTCATATTTGGGATCAAAACAAAATGTTCTTCAAAATTATCTTAACATGTTCATGGCATTTTATGTGGTAAGTTCACAAGTCTTAGCTTTGCAAATCATAACATGATTTATCTGGATTATTCCAAGATGAACTGACAAAAAGATAATTCTGGAGAGGTTTTCTCAGTTTTGCTACAACCAAGACCACAGTAAGTAGGCAATTTGTTAAGAGTTAAGTCAAACATATGCAATCATAAGACACATTACTCAGGAATAAAGTGTACCTCTAAAGAACAATTTAATAATGTGTACATTACACATGCTACTCGGGAATAAAATGTACCTTTAAGGAAAAGTTGTATAATGTGTATGTTACACATGTTACTCAGAAATAACGTGTACCTTTAAGGAACAATTTAATAATGTGTATATTACCCATGTTACTCAGAAATAACGTGTACCTTTAAGGAACAATTTAATAATGTGTATATTATACATGTTACTCAGGAATAAAGTGTACCTTTAAGGAACAATTTAATAATGTGTATATTACATGTTACTCAGAAATAACGTGTACCTTTAAGGAACAATTTAATAATGTGTATGTTACACATGTTACTCAGAAATAACGTGTACCTTTAAGGAACAATTTAATAATGTGTATATTACCCATGTTACTCAGAAATAACGTGTACCTTTAAGGAACAATTTAATAATTTGTATATTATACGTTACTCAGGAATAAAGTGTACCTTTAAGGAACAATTTAATAATGTGTATATTACACATGTTACTCAGAAATAACGTGTACCTTTAAGGAACAATTTAATAATGTGTATATTACCCATGTTACTCAGAAATAACGTGTACCTTTAAGGAACAATTTAATAATGTGTATATTATACATGTTACTCAGGAATAAAGTGTACCTTTAAGGAACAATTTAATAATGTGTATATTACACATGTTACTCAGAAATAACGTGTACCTTTAAGGAACAATTTAATAATGTGTATATTACACATGTTACTCAGGAATAAAGTGTACCTTTAGGGAACAATTTAATAATATGTATATCACACATGTTATTCAGGAATAAAGTGTACCTTTAAAGAACAATTTAATAATGTGTATGTTACACATGTTACTCAGGAATAAAGTGTGCCTTTAAGGAACAATTTAATGATGTGTATATTACACATGTTACTCAGGAATAAAGTGTACCTTTAGGGAACAATTTAATAATATGTATATTACACATGTTATTCAGGAATAAAGTGTACCTTTAAAGAACAATTTAATAATGTGTACTTTATACACCTTACTCAGGAATAAAGTGTACTTCTGAAGAACAATCTAATAATGTGTACATTACACACCTTACTCAGGAACAAAGTGTACCTATAAGGAACAGTTTAATGATATGTCTGTTACACACCTTACTCAGGAATAAAGTGTACCTCTAAGGAACAGTTTAATGATATGTACGTTACACACGTTACTCAGGAACAAAGTGTACCTATAAGGAACAATTTAATGATATGTATGTTGCACACCTTACTCAAGAATAAAGTGTACCTCTAAGAAAAGTTGTATAACAGAATGTCTTATATTTTCTACACATGCTCATAACATTGTATTGACAGCGCTGATTCTAGTTTTGAGGCCTGATATTTTTCTGTTGATACAAAAAGCTGTTTACAGAATGTTCACTGAAGTAAAAACATGTTATTGTCATGAGGATAAGGTTTAACACACTAACTCCCTAGGAGTACTGAAAGGCCATTTCTAGTATACAGTAGTAAAGAATTGTTGTGTGAACTTATACGTGATTTGTAACTGCATTTCATCACTTTGATATGAATCATAAGATGTTCAGTAGCATTACATGTGTTTACCCTAACATCATACGAGGCTTACTACTATGGGATTGGGGACAGTGTAGAACCTACTGTTAAAATACGTCAGGAATGATTGGTCACTTGAGTGTTACAGAGTGATAATTTGTTTGGTATAGGTACTTAGGAGTCAAATGGTTCTTTAAAATTATAAATAAGAATAATTTGGTATGACTGTTTATTCATTAAAATATTAGGTTGAGGAATAATTAGTGAGCGTTTTAAATAATTTCATTCAAGCATTACATGCAAGACTATACAATACTTCAATGCATGAACACATTACACCCAAAACATTTATTATGATACTTTATTTCATGTAATACCTAGGTATATAGTATGCATTGTTTTAAACGAAATTGCAAGAAATTAAATGCGAAAAGCAGATGGTGTCGAAAATGCTCGATTTTGTCCACTTGACATTCCATTTAATGAGCTGAAAATGAAAGCAAAAATTAAAGACATATGAAAATCAAACACACCATATATTAGAGCAAAAAATTATCTACCAAATGACATGAAATATTTTTGCGAAAGCATTTCATTTATGAATATATTTTTTAACTTGAAAAAACGCTCACGAATTATTCCTCAACCCAATAATATAATCATGACAGCAGTCTGTCATGTAGTCTGTCATGATTATATTATCATCTTAGTTGTGGACAGTTTGTTACTAGTTCAGATGAAATTGTAAAAAATTGAATGGACTGTGTATATATATATATATATACATATCCTAAAAGGTAAAGTTGTTTGGACATTTAGGGACTATATATATCCTATAAAGGTGAAGTTACTGGGACTTGTATGAACTATATCTCCTATCAAAGTTAAGTTATTAGGAATTATGTGGACTATAGATCCTGTGAAGGTGAAGTTATTAGAAACTGTATGAACTAAAAATCCTATCATGGTAAAGTTATTGGGACTTGTATGGACTACATATCCTGTCGAGGTGAAGTTATTAGCAATTGTGTGGACTACACATCCTGTCGAGGTGAAGTTATTAGGAACTGTATGAACTACATATAAAAATACCCTCTCGAGGTTATGTCGTAAAGAGTTTTATCAATGTATTATCTGTTGGGGTAAAATAATTAGCATTTTTACACCTGTCAAGTTGGTATTTTTAGAGATCTATGACTTATTAATAACGGAGAGATAGTGGAATTCTGGTGTTAATTTTGAAGAAACAAAACCTTTTTCTTTTGTGTTGAGTATTTTATGGTTTGTTATTTTTCTGTGTATTGAGTAATGTTTTTCCTACAATTTTAGCTAACCAGTTGCTTCTCCCATACCTTGGTGTTGGAAAAATATTATATATGTATTGACTGGTATTATGGAACAGGTTTCCATGAATGTCTCCTATTATTTATGGATAGGACCACAAAATAAAACAATTCCATTTTGCTAAATTGTTTTTCAGATGTTCAAACAGTTGCTAGCTGACAAACAGGACAAATGGAGTCATTGTAAGAAAGAAGGAACAGAAAGACTGAGTGAGTTAGCTGACGTTTTCTCGGGCACCAAACCACTTACTAGAGTTGAAAAGAATGGTGAGAATAAATGTCAGTTCACTGGAAGTCTCTTGTTTTATTCACAGGAACATTTTTAATGTACCAGTTACGATTAAAATCATAATATACATAAGATTTAGTTTATTTGGATGATTAGATGAATTTCATTTACTCTCATTTGCATTATCGTAAATATTTCAAGATTTGTGCTAGTTTTATCATTATGTTACACTTATTGCTCTTCTTAGAAAATTAGTTTGTGGCAACTTTAAATATCTAATTTTAGAAAATCTTCAACACTGGTTCAGTGAAATGGCCAAACAAGTAGAATCACTGACTTATGAAGATACTACTGCTACGGGTCGGAAGATGGTTCAGTTGATTCAAGCTCTGGAGGAAGTGAGTACTTTAAGTAGTTTAGGTTGGAAATTTCAACTTGTTTATTATATATCAAAAGGTGAATTTGAGAATCATTAGAACTCGAGAAAAGTGTCTTAATCATATGTAGTTTAAGATGTGTGGAGTGTAGAAATAATAATTCCAGATTTAGTGTTTTAAAATTTATATTTTGTCACTTTTAAGACTCTAGTATGATTAAATAAAACAATGAAAAGGTAAAAAATTTTTTGCAATTTTTGCACAGATGAGAAGTGTCCTTATAAACTACCTTTCCCTAAAGTAGAGTTTTATATTTTCCTTTTTAGAGTAAGATTTACTTCCCTTGTGGTTTTCCTTATATTTCTCACATTTTATTTGTAAAATATCTCATTCACAATATTTTTTGGCTTTACATTTGAGAAAGTGCTAATGAAACTCAGTTTTGAAAATGGCTACAGGCACTGTTTTAAATACAGATTATTACCTTGTGTCATTGTAATGTCACTGTTTTAAATACAGATTATTACCTTGTGTCATTATAATGTCATTGTTTTAAATACAGATTATTACCTTGTGTCATTGTAATGTCATTGTTTTAAATACAGATTATTACCTTGTGTCATTGTAATGTCACTGTTTTAAATACAGATTCTTACCTTGTGTCATTATAATGTCATTGTTTTAAATACAGATTATTACCTTGTGTCATTGTAATGTCATTGTTTTAAATACAGATTATTACCTTGTGTCATTGTAATGTCACTGTTTTAAATACAGATTATTACCTTGTGTCATTGTAATGTCACTGTTTTAAATACAGATTATTACCTTGTGTCATTGTGATGTCACTGTTTTAAAGTCCAAAAGAATTATTCACTACTGTAACACCTTGAAATAACTTAATTAAAATATCATGTCATTAAGTCCAAAAGAATTATTCACTACTGTAACACATTGAAATAACCTCATTAAAATATCATGTCATTAAGTCCAAAAGAATTATTCACTACTGTAACACATTGAAATAACCTCATTAAAATATCATGTCATTAAGTCCAAAAGAATTATTCACCACTGTAACACATTGAAATAACCTCATTAAAATATCATGTCATTAAGTCCAAAAGAACTATTCACTACTGTAACACCTTGAAATAACCTCATTAAAACATCATATCATTAAGTCCAAAAGAATTATTCACGACTGTAACACCTTAAAATAACCTCATGTAAATATCATATCATTAAGTCCAAAAGAACTATTCACGACTGTAACACCTTAAAATAACCTCATTAAAATATCATATCATTAAGTCCAAAAGAAATATTCACTACTGTAACACCTTGAAATAACCTCATGTAAATATCATATCATTAAGTCCAAAAGAACTATTCACTACTGTAACACCTTGAAATAACCTCATGTAAATATCATATCATTAAGTACAAAAAGAATTATTCACTACTGTAACACACTGAAATAACCTCATGTAAATATCATATCATTAAGTACAAAATAATTATTCACTACTGTAACACCTTGAAATAACCTCATTAAAATATCATGTCATTATTCGAAAAAAAAAACTATTCACTACTGTAACACCTTGAAATAACCTCATGTAAATATCATAATTTTGAAAGTTAAAATAATGAATCATTTTATATCAGTTTTATAACTTTTAAGTCAAAAAAACAGAACCTATCTATATGGATTATATTATAGTGGTATGATACTGAGCATTATACCATTATTCTTATATTTACTGTTGGTTGTATAAATGTTATGTGTAATATAAGAATCACTAGATAAATCATCTTGTGTCAGCTTTATAACTTGATCACTGCAACTTTATACTGTACTATGTTCTTAGTTTCACAAAATGTTGAAACTAATAACTTTTTATAAATGATTCCATTTTTGCTTTTTGAAGATAATGGCACTATTGTGCCTGTTGTATTATGTTTTGCTGACATGGCAGTAATAAATGGACAAATCTCTGATTCAGTTGGTATGACAATTCTATTGGGTTATCTTCCAGTAAGATCTGGATGAACAGTTTAACTTAATTGCTGCACTTAAACCATCAAGTTCACAACATCAACATTCAAGCATGATTGCTACATTATTTTTCTCTACCAGTTTTCTCTGTATTTGATATTAGACATATCATTCATGCATTACAGATGTTTTAAGATTCAGAAAATAGCTCAAATGGAATAGAAAACATTGTTTAAACATTTTTTTTTTTGTAAATGATATAATTCTTCATACCATTTTAGCTTTTTCCTGAGTTCTTAACTTAGCCATGTTGGCTCTCATGGTTTTGTGTCAGGTCATGGGTCCAGTAATCCAGACCTCTAAAATAATGTTAAATGGCTTCTTTTGTCTGATGAAAACAGCCAAAACTTTTCTTGAGTTACTAATTTTTTGGATCCAATCAAGATGCTGTGCTGGCTCATGTGTCAGGTGTTATAAATATTGTATAGCTTTGAAAGTTTATAACCTAGCTAGTGTGAGTTCCTAATCGTGGCATTTCTTACAGGTTCAAGAATTTCATCAGTTAGAGAGTAACCTACAAATTAAACAATTTTTAACGGACACGCGTAGTTTTATCCATCACATGCTTCGTACTATTAACATTAAGGAAGAAGTGTTAATCACTTTACATATTGTAGCTGATTTGTCTTATGCCTGGGAACTCATTGATAGGTAAGCCTACTTTACAATTATCAGGAAAAGAAATTACTGTAAATATTTTTGTTTTACAAGTTATTTCCATTTAATATTTTTGTACGTTAGATACAGCTGGATAAAGTGAAATTACTAATCGGTTAATCATCGGATTTGTTATTGATTGGTTAGATTCAACTAACTGATTATTCCAGCATGTTTTGAATGTTGTTAAAGACATTTTTAACTACCTTTTGTTTTAATCAACCGGGTAGAACATGACTCGTTTGTATATGAAGTTTAGTCACAAAACATGTAACAAACTGAAAACACAATTACAATTGTTCTGTGAATTTATTCCCTCATATTTTTACAGTAGTACTAAAATTACAGAATCTTTACTGATGTAAAAAAACATTACTTTGTTAAATTTATTATAAATTGGAAAGATACTAATAGGTACACTGCATGGCCAAAAGTATGTGTACACCTCTTCTAATTAGAGAGTTCACCTATTTGAGCCACACCCATTGCTAACAGGTGCATAAACTCAAGCATACAGCCATGCAATCTCTAAAGAAAAACATTGGTAGTAGAATGGGTCGTATTGAAGAGCTTGGTGACTTTCAACATGGCACTGTCATAGGATGCCACCTTTCCAACAAGTCAGTTTATCAAATTTCTGCCCTGCTAAAGCTGCTCCAGTCAACAATAAGTGCTATTATTGTAAAGTGGAAATGTCTAGGTGGGACAACAGCTCACAAAGTGGTGGGTCACACAAGCTCACAGGACGGGACCTCAGAATACTTAAGCACTTAGCACGTAAAAAATCATCTGTCCACAGTTGCAATGCTCACTACTGAGTTTTAAACTGTCTCTGGAAGCAACATCAGCACAAGAACTGTTCATCAGGAGCTTCATGAAATGGGTTTCTGTGACCGAGCAGTCACACATAAGCCTAAGATCACCATGTGCTATGCCAAGCGTCAGCTGGAGTGGTGTGAAGTACACTACCATTGGACTCTGGAGCAGTGTAAATGCATTCTCTGGAGTGATGAATAGTGTTTCACTATCTGGAAGTCTGATGGACAAATCTGAGTTTATTGGATGCCAGGAGAACACTACCTGCCTGAATGCATTGTGCCAATTGTAAAATTTTATGGAGGAGGAATAATGGTCTAGGGCTGTTTTTTCATGATTTGGGCTAGGCTCTTTAGTTCCATTGAAGGGAAATCTTAATACTACAGCATACAATGGCATTCTAGAGAATTGTGTGCTTCCAACTTTGTGACAACAGTTTTGGGAAGGCCTTTTTTATTTGAACATGACAATACTCCTGTGCACAAAGCGAGGTCCATAAAAACATGGTTTGCTGAGGTTAGTGTGGAAGAACTTGACTGGCCTATACAGAGCCCTGACCTCAGCCTCACTGAACACATTTGGAATGAGTTGGAATGCTGCCTTTTGACCCGACATCAGTGTCCAACCTCACTAATGAATGCTCTTGTGGCTAAATAGGAGCAAATCCCTGCAGACATGTTCCAAAATCTAGTGAAAAGCCTTATCAGAGGAGTGGAGGCTGTTATAGCTGCAAAGTGGGTACCAACTCCATATTAATGCTCATTGTTTTGGAATGAAATGTTCAACAAGCACTTATGGGTGTGATTGTTAGGTGTCCACATTCTTTTGGCCATGTAGTGTACATGTTAACCTGCTGAATATAGATTTGGTTATTTTGACCATCCTTATAACCATAAACTGACATTATAACTCTGGATGTAATAAGTGTTTCTTATTAATTTTAGCAAGCTTTAAGAACATCAAAAGTTCTTTATGCAATAAATAGATGTTTAAAGTACAAGGTGGTCTTCATGTTAAGAATAAAATAATTTTTTGTCTTACAGTTTTGACATTCCATTTATATAACTCTAGACCTCCTTAATGAATGTAAAATTTTTCTTTCATTAAAATTTTATATTTCATCTACTATATTCTCTTTCTAACTCTAACATAACAAACATAGCAGTATAAGTTAAAATGAAAATTAGAAAAATATAAAATAAGTTACTTTTTGTTCCCTTTCTAGATGACTGCATGCTGCAACAAAGACTTGTACAGTATAGCAAATGTTTCACTGAAAAATGGTTGAGAATTTATTATGAACTTAGCACTTACATACTGTGATGGTGTTTCATTGTCAGATGGTTGAGAATTTATTATGAACCAATTTTGTATGTGCTGAACATTCATTTGCACCATGCCTTGTAACTGCACCATCACATGACTGTATGAACTTGTACAAATAGTTCTGTAAAGAACTGAGTATTTCTCTATTATATTCTATTAATTGTAAGATTTGATATGTTATATTAGTGTTTCGCTTGCAATATTGGTTTATTTATGAGGCTTAATGTTTATAATTAACATTTCTGCTACTTCTGTCTTGCTGAAATAATCAATTGAAAATAATATTAGAAGGAAATGTGTAATCAAACTGAATCTTCTTCCGTCACCTACTTTACAACATTAAGGGTGAATGTGTAATCAAACTGAATCTTCTTCCATCACCTACTTTATAACATTAAGGGTGAATGTGTAATCAAACTGAATCTTTTTCCTTCAGCTACTTTACAACATTAAGGGTGAATGTGTAATCAAACTGAATCTTCTTCCTTCACCTACTTTATAACATTAAGGGTGAATGTGTAATCAAACTGAATCTTCTTCCTTCACCTACTTTACAACATTAAGGGTGAATGTGTAATCAAACTGAATCTTCTTCCTTCACCTACTTTACAACATAAAGGGTGAATGTGTAATCAAACTGAATCTTCTTCCTCCACCTACTTTATAACATTAAGGGTGAATGTGTAATCAAACTGAATCTTCTTCCTTCACCTACTTTATAACATTAAGGGTGAATGTGTAATCAAACTGAATCTTCTTCCTTCACCTACTTTATAACATTAAGGGTGAATGTGTAATCAAACTGAATCTTCTTCCTTCACCTACTTTACAACATTAAGGGTGAATGCGTAATCAAACTGAATCTTTTTCCTTCACCTACTTTACAACATTAAGGGTGAATGCGTAATCAAACTGAATCTTTTTCCTTCACCTACTTTACAACATTAAGGGTGAATGTGTAATCAAACTGAATCTTCTTCCTTCACCTACTTTACAACATTAAGGGTGAATGTGTAATCAAACTGAATCATCTTCCTTCACCTACTTTACAACATTAAGGGTGAATATGTAATCAAACTGGATCTTCTTTCTTTACCTACTTTATAACATTAAGGGTGAAATATTTTCATTACATTTACTGCATATCACTAGATATTTGTTTTCCTTTTAACTTTGTATAAATTTCCTGTGTTATGTTGATGATTCTTTGTAACTAAACATTTTTTTTAGTTACACACCCTACATGCAACAAGGTGTCAAGAAAGACCCTTCATTGGTGATTAAACTCAGAGCAACCTTTCTGAAAGTAAGTTGTGTGTGTTTGTTTGAAAAGGATGTTATTGCCTGCAAATATTTTTCTTGATGAAGACTCTATTCAGCTAAAAGTGAAAATTTTACTGGATAATTGGATTATAACCTACATTTTATAAAGTACATGTTAGATAAGATTCCATTGTTTTCTGTAAATTTTAAACAGATTTTCTACTGTTGTAAGATTATAGTGAATAAATGGATTGACATGATTTTCAGTCAGTATAAGACATTTATTTATGTCTATCTTATCACAAAGGATTATTTTATTTGCTACATTTAGTCACTAGTTCATGTATTAGTTTGTTTGTAATTAATATAAGTGAATGAATACCTGATACTAACATGTTTTTCAGCTTGCTTCAGCTCTAGACCTTCCTTTACTACGTATTAATCAAGCTGTCAGTCCTGACCTCATGTCTGTATCTCAGTATTATTCTGGGGAACTAGTGGCTTATGTACAGAAAGTTTTACACATCATCCCAGAAACCATGTTTGGCCTTTTAGCTCGGATCATACAACTTCAGACCAGTCAGATCAAAGAAGTCCCAACTCGTTTGATGAAAGATCAATTGAAGACTTATGCACAGCTAGAGGAACGTTTTGAGGTGTGTCACATACTATTACCTTTATATCCTTATAGTTACTTTTAACATACTCTCTATTTCATATATCAGAATTCTGTTATGTTACCATCATCCACTTAATATTGTTGATTAATTAAACACACACCTTGGACAACTATGTCAGCCACGTGAATAAATATTGTTGATTAATTAAACGTGCACCTTGGACAACTGCGTCAGCCACGTGAATAAATAAATATTGTTGATTAATTAGACGTGCACCTTGGACAACTACATCAGCCACGTGAATAAATAAATATTGTTGATTAATTAGACATGCACCTTGGACAACTACGTCAGCCACGTGAATGAATAAATATTGTTGATTAATTAGACGTGCACCTTGGACAACTACGTCATCCACGTGAATAAATAAATATTGTTGATTAATTAGACGTGCACCTTGGACAACTATGTCAGCCACGTCAATAAATAAATATTGTTGATTAATTAGACGTGCACCTTGGACAACTACGTCAGCCACGTGAATAAACAAATATTGTTTATTAATTAGATGTGCACCTTGGATAACAGCTTTTTAGCACAATACTGTTTGAATAAACCTTATGTTCAGTTTCAGAGCATATCTTTTTGGACTGCAAGCCAGGCCTCCATTCACATATCCTTTAACATGCCTTTTTTTTACATTCTAAAAGCCTGTTTGTGAACATTCATTAGTATTATCAAAATTACACAAACTATTTAAAGTTTCTAGAATACCACCCACAAACATCTAATTTCTATTTCTTATGCTACACAAAAACGCTTATTCTGATCTCTTCAGTCCAGCTACCTGTAATATTGTTCAGTTGTTTCATTATATCACAGCATTTAGTATGTTATACTTTTGTTCATGTTCTTGATAGGTAGCTTGTTTAACTCACTCCATATCTGTGTTCACTGAGGGGATACTGATGATGAAACGAACGTTGGTCGGAATAATTCAACTAGATCCTAAACAGTTATTGGAAGATGGAATACGTAAGGAATTAGTTAAACAAGTGGCTTTTGCACTTCACCGAGGGTTAGTGTTTAATCCCAAAACAAAGGTGAGATATGTGTAAATACTTGAGAAAGAAAGATCACTGTAGAAAAATGATTATACTAGTTTAATTATAGATCATTTGTTGTAAACTTAATTATCATTGAAAACACTGAACACTCTTTACTTAAAGTAATCTGTCAATTTTCTAACTTCAGCCAATAAAGTTTAGTAACTTTATAACCGATAATATATTTAGATCAAAGGGCTTGACATTCAAGAAATATTTATGTATTTCCTTTTTTTTTTTTCCAAGAAATTCATCATTCACTATCTCTAAAGCAATCCTGTAATAAGTAATTTTTTTCTCCTATCTTTAAATGTACTTTTTACATTTCTCCAGTTGTCAGGTACAAGATTTTCCCACTTTGTTCAACACACTGCTGATTACTTACAAAACTGATGCAAGTCTAATAACACAATATTTTGAGATGAAAAGTCTGAGACTGAAAACAAAATTATTTCACATATTAAATAAGAAACCTTTGTTACAAATCACAGCAAGTTAGCTTCTCTGATAAGAAACATATCTGTAAATCATGCTTGGCTGAAAGCCAGTGATGAAAATCACCACAGGGTGGTATTTGATGGCAAGGAAGAATTTTGTTGGCCATTTGTCAACAAATTGATAATACTGAAACATGACATGAAAAACTTGTTAACTTTGTGAAAGAATAATGTATCTCACTGAATTCAGAGTTCTGTTGTGGAAAATTATTAGTGTTTTTTTATAGTTATTAGTGCACAAGTATATGGGATAGAAATTTAAGTGCAGTAAGTTTAATATTTGCAGTCATGAATAACTAAATATTAAGTTAAATGAACTAAACTTCCTGTCAAAAAAAAAATTAATGTATTGCTTAGCAACTCTCTCCAGGCTGTGTGTTATTGGTCATGGCCTTAGCTTACTCGCAGATAAATATATTGCTTAGCAACTCTCTCCAGACTGTGTGTTATTGGTCATGGCCTTAGCTTACTTACAGATAAATATATTGCTTAGCAACTCTCTCCAGACTGTGTGTTATTGGTCATGGCCTTAGCTTACTTGCAGATAAATGTATTGCTTAGCAACTCTCTCCAGACTGTGTGTTATTGGTCATGGCCTTAGCTTACTTGCAGATAAATGTATTGCTTAGCATCTCTCTCCATACTGTGATATTGGTCATGGACTTAGTTTACTCACAGATAAATGTATTGCTTAGCATCTCTCTCCAGACTGTGATATTGGTCATGGCCTTAGTTTACTCACAGATAAATGTATTGCTTAGCATCTCTCTCCAGACTGTGATATTGGTCATGGACTTAGCTTACTCACAGATAAATGTATTGCTTAGCATCTCTCTCCAGACTGTGATATTGGTCATGGACTTAGCTTACTCACAGATAAATGTATTGCTTAGCATCTCTCTCCAGACTGTGATATTGGTCATGGACTTAGCTTACTCACAGATAAATGTATTGCTTAGCATCTCTCTCCAGACTGTGATATTGGTCATGGACTTAGTTTACTCACAGATAAATGTATTGCTTAGCATCTCTATCCAGACTGTGATTTTGGTCATGGACTTAGTTTACTCACAGATAAATGTATTGCTTAGTATCTCTATCCAGACTGTGACATTGGTCATGGACTTAGTTTACTCACAGATAAATGTATTGTTTAGCATCTCTCTCCAGACTGTGATATTGGTCATGGACTTAGTTTATTTACAGATAAATCTTCAGATTTTTTTTGTCTGATCTGTTTTCATCCACGATTTGTTTAATTGTTTCTCTTTGATGTTATAATGGTCCCAAGAGTCCAGCAGTGTTGGTCAGATACATTATTATCAAGTGTCATATTAGTCCCAAATGTCCAGTAAGCAAAGAATGTTAGCTACCACATGTCCCTCTGTTTTAACATATCAGGAATGATTTTATCAGAAAAGTTGTCATAATAAAACAAGTTCTGTAACACAGAAAATTTAATGTATACAATCCAGTTCCTTTATTTGTCATACAGTATGGTAGGAAGTGTTTTATTATTTCTGGAGACTCAATGTATCATACTTTTGTTTTTCCAATAACCACTTTATTGTCCATACTTGTGTAATAAACTTTCTTAAAGAGTATTTGCATAGCACCATAACTGCACTATCTATTGACTGTTAAAATTCATTTTTCATTTATTGTTATGTAAAGACCATCCATACCATTGGGTATGATACTCAATGTATCATACTTTTGTTTTTCCAATAACCACTTTATTGTCCATACTTGTGTAATAAACTTTCTTAAAGAGTATTTGCATAGCACCATAACTGCACTATCTATTGACTGTTAAAAATTCATTTTTCATTTATTGTTATGTAAAGACCATCCATACCATTGGGTATGATACTCAATGTATCATACTTTTGTTTTTCCAATAACCACTTTATTGTCCATACTTGTGTTATAAACTTTCTTAAAGAGTATTTGCATAGCACCATAAATGCACTATCTATTGACTATTAAAAATTCATTTTTCATTTATTGTTATGTAATGACCATCCACCTTTCAATTCTTGTGATGTCATTTAGGGTTGACTGTTAAACATTCAGTCATGACATTTATTGTTATGTAAAAACCATCCACCTTTCTACTCATGATCACATATTCTGTCAGAATATGACTTACAGTTTTATTTAAGTGCTGCACTTTGAACCAATACCAATGATAATTATTCTAGAACTTGCTATGTATGTATCCATTTCTAATTACAATTAACATTAAACCTACATCTAACATTGAAGTATAATTCTATTCATTATATTCTTTTTACAATATTGGTGGCACTTTAATAAACTTCATCAGTAATTTGATATACAGAACCACATATGATTTCCTAAGAATTATTGAATTCTTTAGTCTAGTGACCTTGTCCCTAAATTAGAAGCACTGGGCCAAGTTATGGATGGGTTCCGTCGTTCATTTGAATACATTCAGGACTATGTCAGCATCTATGGTTTAAAGATATGGCAAGAAGAGGTTTCCAGAATTATCAACTACAATGTAGAACAGGAATGCAATGCTTTCTTGAGACACAAGGTGAAATTGTTGCAATAATTATTTTAATTTTTTGAATGTGCTTCACATGTGTAGTTCATAATTTATGTGAAGCTCAAACACATTTAAATACAGTTATACATGTAATATGTAGCCTTTCAGTAAATATACAACTAATCAAACTTCCTCTTGCTATGATGATAAATTTAAAGAAATCTAGTATAAGCTCATAAAATGTGTTTCAATACAGTAATTATTAATTATTAATAATTATTTTATGAACTTAAATATTAAAATTTGTATTTTTCTTAAATGATAACAGAATGATACATTGTTTTATTATTGTTACAACAATTAACATCTTTTAATAGGTTCAAGATTGGCAAAGTGTATACCAGTCCAAAAATATTCCCATACCTAAATTCCCTGCTTTGGATAATTCATCTGTTAACTTCATTGGTAGACTAGCAAGAGAATTGTTAAGAATAACAGATCCAAAGTAAGTTTTCATGCATTTAGTTTGAGGTTGCACAATATTTCCAGCCTTAGCTAATGTTAAGCAAAAGTAAAACAGATTTAGCTTTTATATAACCTTACATAAACTGCAAATATTCTACAGTACTTTTATAAAATATTTATAAAGATTTAGTTAGTTTGGCATTATATAAAAGTAAAATAAGAGTTGGTTAACTCACACTGCATATCACGATACTGTAATGAATGTTTTGGTTAACTCACACTGCATATCACGATACTGTAATGAATGTTTTGGTTAACTCACACTGCATATCACGATACTGTAATGAATGTTTTGGTTAACTTCACACTGCATATCACGATACTGTAATGAATGTTTTTATTTAATTTCATTGAAACAAGAATTTAAATGTTTGCATATTCCTTTCAGAACTTGACATTTCTTGTTTGACCCAGTAGCTATGGCTGTGAAACTTCAGTATACCTCTTCTGAGATTCCTCAGTCACATCATTGACATAATTTTGAAGCTTCAATTGATATTTCAATCTTTTATTTCTCTTTGTACTTCAGAATTTCACAGCAGGTAGTATTTAATCAGGGAGTCAAATTTATTCCAGATATTGGGTATCTCAGTTCTCTGTTGACATTGTAATTTGGTCAGAGAGTCAAACTTATTCCAGATATTGGGTATATAATTTCTTTGTTGACATCATAATTTAGTCAGGGAGTCAAATGTATTCCAGATATTAGGTATCTAACCTCTCTGTTGACGTTGTAATTTAGCCAGGGAGTCAAACGTATTCCAGATATTGGTTATCACACTTCTTATTTAATGTTGCAATTTTGTCAGAGAGTCAAACATTTTTCAGATATTGGGTATCTCACTTTTCTGTTGACGTTGCAATTTAGTCAGGGAGTTAAACTTATTCCAAATGTTTGGTATCTCACTTCTCTCTTGACATTGTACAGTTGGAGGGTGGGACCATGGCCATTGATTTGGATTTTCAAAACAATGAATTTGATTTGTCAACTTTTTCTTTTCTTAGTAGAGGTGAATGAAAGAACCTTTTATGTTATGTTGGCCAAAACCCAACTTTAGATTTCATTAACCATTTCACTACAGACAGGACAAAGGGCATGCATCAATATGTTTCAATATGTATATTTTCAAACTTAAATTAAACAATTTTGTTATTGAACACCAAAATACCCAGCTTCACTCAAGTTATTAGATACATATTTTATAATTGTGCAGTGTGTGTGTTTGTATTTTGAATGTACTTTAGGTAGAAGATAGAGCCAACTAATGTATAATAAAACTCTTTCCTTTAAGTTAAGAATTATTTATTTTCATCTTAGTACTTTATCACTGCAATAATTTCACATCACATTTTATCAGTTTTCTGTAAATTACACTGGTTTACAAAGAAATTGAGGCAAGCACAAAAATAGCTGTTTTAACCTAATTTGGGGGTGCTGAATTCAGATTTGAAATCCGTTTTTACTCATCACCTCTAGTTTTTTAGATATGCATACTGTACATTTTGTACACATACTGTACATAAAGGCGTATATGCATTCAGGGTTAATTTCTAATATTGTGTGACTTGTGTCTTATTTTTTAGTTATTATGCAATAAATGTAAGTGATGGCATTACATTATATATATATATAGCTATATATCAAGACAGATTTTGGCAGTTAAGCGTAGCCAACACGTCTCAATCAACAGCCAGTAGTGCACTGGCAGTCAGCGCAGGAGGTTGGTGTCCCTCGACAATTGTGTTACACAATCTTTTGGGTATATATTTGTATTACAATTTCCAACGACGCACATAATTATTATTGCCTTACATATGATTTAATTTTACAAAGTACTGTTGCTTTCTCTGTCTCTGGGATAGTCGAGCTGTATCCCAGCATTACAAGCAGAAAGACTGGGGGTCTAGAAGCACTTTCGTTCCTGGCGAACACAGCGTCAAGGAGAATCCTCTGGTTGACATGAAGAAGGTGCTTCTTCTTCCTCTTCACACCAAGCTTGGTTTGATGAAGAATTTCGTGAAGGCCATGGACAAAAATGGTGCTGCCTTCCAACACTTGTCTACTGTGTTCCCAGGTCTCAGTGCTGCTAAGCTCAAAGAGGGCATCTTTGTGGGACCTCAAATCCGAGAAGTGCTGAAGGATACTGATTTTGAGGAGCTTCTTACCTTAAAGGAACTGAGAGCATGGGAAGCATTTAAGTCAGTCTGTAGTGGCTTCCTTGGTAACACGCAGCTGTACCAAATTACCAAGCCTGTATTGAGAAGTTGCTAAAGACTTATGAGGATATGGGATGCCGAATGTCACTCAAAATTCATTTTCTTCATTCCCACCTCAACTTCTTCCCTCCAAACCTTGGAGCAGTGAGTGATGAGCACGGAGAAGATTCCACCAAGACATTACGAAGATGGAGAGCAACTACCAAGGCAAGTGGAACCCCAGCATGATGGGAGACTTCTGCTGGATTCTCTTGCATTGACATCCAGAGGCAAAATACACCAGATCATCTAAGAAAACACACTTCTAACTGTCTGCGGTACTATGAATTGTGTGCATTGTGTCATCCAAGTATATTTATTCCGTCAATGTTCTTTATCTATTCTGTTTTATCTGTAATAAGCTGCTGCAACTGTTGAAATAAGCACGTATATACTCTGTATATACTAAAATGAGACTGTTTAAAAGCCAGAAAACTAGAGGCGATAGAGCAAAACTGTTTATAAATTTGAATTCAGCACACCCAAATTAGTAAAAAACACCTATTCACATTCTTGCCTCAGACAAAAAATATTTTTTTGTAAACCAGTGTTATTTATCATTGCGGTGTCTCTGGATAGACATCATTAGTTGGCAGTAAGTTAACTTCTTCGTGGTTTTACCTTCAACATTTTATTCTTTCATTATTGGTTGCCAGTACCAGTTCCTGAACTTATAAAAACAAATGCAAAATTGTACATTCAAATTTTATAAAACAGACTATTTTAAGTATTTGTCCTATTTTATAAAACAGACTATTTAGCAAGTGTTTGTCCTATTTTATAAAACAGACTATTTTACAAGTGTTTGTCCTATTTTATAAAACAGACTATTTTACAAATGTTTGTCCTATTTTATAAAACAGACTATTTAGCAAGTGTTTGTCCAATTTGATAAAGCAGATTGTTTTACAAGTGTTTGTCCTATTTGATAAAGCAGATTGTTTTACAAGTGTTTGTCCTATTTGATAAAGCAGATTGTTTTACAAGTGTTTGTCCTATTTGATAAAGCAGATTGTTTTACAAGTGTTTGTCCTATTTTATAAAACAGACTATTCAGCAAGTGTTTGTCCAATTTGATAAAGCAGATTGTTTTACAAGTGTTTGTCCTATTTGATAAAGCAGACTATTTTACAAGTGTTTGTCCAATTTGATAAAGCAGATTGTTTTACAAGTGTTTGTCCAATTTGATAAAGCAGATTGTTTTGTCCTTAAATTGTGTAACTGCAAAGAAAATTTAAAATTTTCAAATCTCTTGTGTTTTACCAAAATTCTTTAACCATTTTGTTTTGAAGTCAATTTCCCAAACATTTATTTAAACCTTTTCTTGTATCCTGATGGTCTGTTCCATGTGACCTGGGAGGTCATGATGCCATTGCTTCTCTTCATGTTGCCTTTAACTGGCTAAGAAATATTTGCCCCATATCTTATTGAATTTTGTTTATTTTTGGCAAATTTTTTTACCTTTTCTGTTTCAACATTATTTGGTAGAAAACATCCACATATTGTTCATTCAGTATACAAGAAATAGGAAAAAATATAATACTTTGTATAGACCTTCAGGAAGCATAGGGAGTTATATGGCAAAAAGGTTTTTTAATTCTAATCTTAAAAATAATACCTAGGCCTACAGATTCCCTCAGTATGTGTGAGAAGTTCCAGATCTTTCAGTTCTTTCCTGTTGGAGTGGTCACACTCACACACAGAGACGGGCTATTTTATTATTATTATTATCATAGATGTATGAATTGTAGTTTGTAATGTAATATTATATATATGTTTTATTTCCTTAAACTGAAAGAAAATTGTTAAATATCCTTTCTTATGTGTGACATTGCCTTCTGTCCTCATCTTAAATTGGTCAGAGCATATTGTATTACACCTACCATACAGCATCTTTAGTGGTTGAAAAGCTAGAAACTCTCACAGTTGGATTGAAGGGAAAACCTGGATTTATAAGGGAAATATTAAGTCTATTGATTAAGTTGTTTCTCTGAATAGAAATAAATTTTTGTTTTAGTAACTTGCATGTAGATTAGTTAGAAAGCCAGGTAAGTTAGTGATTTTATGAATACTAGTGTAGTTATTTGATCATATTTTGTTTTTATAAGATGAATTATTTAAATCTACTAAAAGTAATTTGTCCACAAATTATAGTGAGGCTTAGCTAGTATGACACACGACTACAAAACCAGTTGAATGACGTACTGTAAAAGGTCTTGACATTTGCACTTCGACCTTACTTGTATATATATATAGGGTTAATTTAAGGTTGTCTAAAGGAAACAATAATTCCTTGTTTGGTTAACTGTGAGCAATATAATGTATTTTGAAGCTTCACTGACTTAGTTATTTACTAAATAATTATTGTACATTTGAAGAACTTGAACATTACCAGTAATTATTTTAATTGTTTCAGAACTACTGTATACATTGATCAGATGAGTGGTTGGTATGATTCCAAAACCCACAGTGAAATCATCAACATGAGAATATTTTCTCTCATACAGGTAAGTTCTGATGAAACTTAAGGTAGGGTGAATAAAAGTTTTAGCATATATCTTATAATATTAATATGCAAGTTTTTATTTATTATTTCTATATATACATGTGTATTCATTATTTTGAGGGAGTATACACTGTATTGTGTGCAATAAATGTGTGGAATAAGATAATTTGTTTCAATTATTTTTAAATAGTAGAAATAAGGTATTGAATAAAAAGAACAACAGAGGGAAATATAAATACCTAAACACAACCAGGAAGTACTGTAGTTCCTGTTCCTATAACCTCATTAACCTAAACTTGTATGTATTGATGTTTGGTAGTTGATTTCATTACCTTATTTGTAACAAGTTTTTATTTTTGGTATCTTTCTGCTACTGTCTTTAATTTTCAATAAGAGTTCTATATCAAGAAATTGGCTTTTTTTGGTTACTTTCAAATTCTTGGGAGAATGTTATATAAAGAGTTGCTAACAAGTTCCATGCTTATCTAAGAAATCAGTAACAGAAAAACAATATTATTTTCTGAATGGTGAGCTTTGTAATATTTATCTTTCTATAAATGGTGCTGGGCATGCCCATACCCTTGCTTTAAATACATGGGTTGACAGTTTGTGCTGTCATTCCACAAAACATGCACTGTAGTGTACTTTGGTGTTTGTGTATGAGAATGGTTTTTATATCCCACTATTCAGTCATACACGAGTAGCCATAAAGTTAATGGTGGGTAGGTTGACTTCCTTCTATTTCTTATTTTTAAGCTAGAGAAGACCATACAGCTAATTCTTGTATAGCTTTGCACAAAAACACCACATATAATATTCCATATTTTATTGATTTTAAAGTATTATTGTCATAGAGGTTACTTAACTTGTACATCTATTTTTATCAGTAAAAGTTTTAGTTCTGTATTTATTTAAGATATTTAGTATTTTTAGCTACTTTTGTAAAAAAGGATTGTCTTTGTAAGTTATAAATTACTATTAAAATTATTCAAATTCTGATCTATATATTTGGCTACTTTCAGTTAAAAGTTTTATAACAGCAAAATAAATAACAAATGTTAACATTTCCAGAGGAGTGTTGGAACTCCAGGATTGACTGGGCTTGACAAACTTTTGTCCTTTATGATTGTCACTGAACTTCAAACCATAGTTGCTGCTATAGAGAAGTCAGTATTAAAGGACAAGACATGGATGGACACTCTGAACGCTCTTCACAGCTGCATTAAAGGAGGTCACTGTCTTGTCGGTAAGTCTTCAGTCATACTACATTGAGTGTCAGTAGTTTTGTTACTTCATCAAATTTGTATAAATTTCTTGAATGATTCTTTATACTCATGGTTTTCACAAACTGGATGGTATGTTGGACTCTTTTAGTTGTAACTAAATTTTTGTTGATTCATTTTTAAGATTTACTTAAGTCCTGAGTATTCTTGTTAACTGCCACATTTGTGTCGATGATAGCCTAAAACTTATATTATTTTGTTTTTAAGATAAAGTAACGGCATGCATTATCTAGTTTTACTATTATACTTCTCTAATAGAAGTTGTTTTGCATATTAATGTATGAACTTGTGGCAAATCTACAACTAAGTTATCTAAGCTTGTGAGATACTGTGATAAATACTCCTAATGAAATAATGCATTTTATAAGTTAATAAAACTATATTTAATAAACTATGCTCTGTACCACATTCATTTGTTATATTTTCTCTGGATAAATAACTTGCTCTGATTATAAATTAATATTATCTCTATGATTCCATTAAAGATGGATATTTCTGTTCATAAGTTCTGTACTTAGTTTATTAAAAAAGAAATGTGCTAATGACACACTAAGCACTTTCCTTAATTTGTTTACATTTAATCATATTTATTCTGTCCCAAAATCAGCCCCTAGATAATTTCATTACACCCCACAGCTTTAATAAACCTGTGATCAATATTTAAAGATATTTCACATACAAAACAAATCTTTAAATTCATATTACCTTTATGAGATTATATACATTAAGTAAATCTGTGGAATTATATTTCAGTTTCAAATAACATTACTTTTGTTTCATAATGGAAGTGAGCTGATGAGACCAGCATCAGCTATTGTAATTTACTTTTTATTTAAGATCAAGCAATTACTAGTGTAACTAGTTAGTTTATAGTACAACTACCAGAGTCCATGTTAGTTAGTTTATACTAGAACTACCAGGGTCCAGGTTAGTTAGTCTCTAGCAGAGTTACCAGATAAAAGAACTACACTGCACAACTACATAGTTTCTCTGTGATTCATGATCATACAGCCTGCTGCAGTAACATTTTATAACTGTATTTTGTATTTCATATGGAAGGTGTATGTACATATATGTATGTCTATTTTTGCTGATGAAATTTTTTATATTGAAGGTCAGCCGGCAAGAGTGTATGGTCAGGCCATGACAAAAGCTGCAAAATCACTGACTCCGTTTTTAGAAAGTATTCAGAAGGTAAGTGTTCAAAGTATGAATTTATTTCTATCAGAGTTTCATGCACCAACATAATATTGAGTATGATGTCAGAGTTATAAACATTTAATGTTACTGTACATTACAGTATCAGTTTACAAGGATGTTAAAACTTTAGACAAGCTCTACAACTTTCCTAAATGCATGTGTAAACTTATAACAGACAAAAGTATTTTTATTTTCCAGATGAACACCATTTTGTACACAGTTTCTTCCAGTAAAGTTGGAAATACAATTGACATTATTTCTACAGTTCCAGATTGAACTGTCTGTGTGCTCATTCAGTTCAGTGATTACCTGCTGTTTTATTTTACCAAAAGACATATAATGACACTTTGTTTTCAGGACAGAGCTTTGTCTCTAGTTTGAAAGATTAAGTATAGGGAAGTATTTTAAGGCTTTTATACCACAGAAAACCAGTTAAATTGTTATTATTGTTATAGAAGTTTGTGGAAAGAGAAAGACTAACATTATAAAACTTATTGTGCACAAAAAACCAGTTAAATTATTATTATTATTATTATTATAATAGAAGTTGGTGAAAAGAGTAAGGCTTACATTATAATACTTATTGTGCACAATAAACCAGTTAAATTATTATTATTATTATTATAATAGAAGTTTGTGAAAAGAGTAAGGCTTACATTATAATACTTATTGTGCACAATAAACCAGTTAAATTGTTATTATTATTATTATCGAAGTTTGTGAAAAGAGTAAGGCTTACATTATAATACTTATTGTGCACAATAAACCAGTTAAATTGTTATTATTATTATTATCGAAGTTTGTGAAAAGAGTAAGGCTTACATTATAATACTTATTGTGCACAATTAAGCACTTAAATTCTTATTATTATAGAAGTTTGTGAAAAGAGCACGGCTTACATTATAATACTTATTGTGCACAATTAAGCACTTAAATTATTATTGTTATAGAAGTTTGTGAAAAGAGCACGGCTTACATTATAATACTTATTGTGCACAATAAACCAGTTAAAGTATTATTATTATTATTATTATAGAACTTTGTGGAAAGAGCAAGGTTTACATAATAATATTTATTGTGCACAATAAACCGGTTAAATTGTTATTATTATTATTATAGACGTTTGTGAAAAGAGCAAGGTTTACATTATAATACTTATTGTGCACAATTAACCGGTTAAATTGTTATTATTATTATTATAGACGTTTGTGAAAAGAGCAAGGTTTACATTATAATACTTATTGTGCACAATTAACCAGTTAAATTATTTTTATTATAGAATTTTATGAAAAGAGGACGGCTTGCATTATAATATTGTGCACAATAAACTGGTTAAATTGTTATTATTATTACAGAAGTTTGTGAAAAGAGTAAGGCTTACATTATAATACTTATTGTGTACAATTAAGTAGTTAAATTATTATTATTATAGAACTTTGTGGAAAGAGTAAGACTAACATTATAAAACTTATTGTGCACAATAAACCAGTTAAATTATTATTATTATTATTATAATAGAAGTTTGTGAAAAGAGTAAGGCTTACATTATAATACTTATTGTGCACAATAAACCAGTTAAATTGTTATTATTATTATTATCGAAGTTTGTGAAAAGAGTAAGGCTTACATTATAATACTTATTGTGCACAATTAAGCACTTAAATTTTTATTATTATAGAAGTTTGTGAAAAGAGCACGGCTTACATTATAATACTTATTGTGCACAATAAACCAGTTAAATTGTTATTATTATTATTATTATTATTATAATAGAAGTTTGTGAAAAGAGCACGGCTTACATTATAATACTTATTGTGCACAATAAACCAGTTAAAGTATTATTATTATTATTATAGAACTTTGTGGAAAGAGCAAGGTTTACATAATAATATTTATTGTGCACAATAAACCGGTTAAATTGTTATTATTATTATTATTATAGACGTTTGTGAAAAGAGCAAGGTTTACATTATAATACTTATTGTGCACACTTAACCGGATAAATTGTTATTATTATTATTATAGACGTTTGTGAAAAGAGCAAGGTTTACATTATAATACTTATTGTGCGCAATTAACCAGTTAAATTATTTTTATTATAGAATTTTATGAAAAGAGCACGGCTTGCATTATAATACTTATTGTGCACAATAAACTGGTTAAATTGTTATTATTATTATTACAGAAGTTTGTGAAAAGAGTAAGGCTTACATTATAATACTTTTTGTGTACAATTAAGTAGTTAAATTATTATTATTATAGAACTTTGTGAAAAGAGCACAGCTTGCATTATAATACTTATTGTGCACAATAAACCAGTTAAATTGTTATTATTATTATTATAGAACTTTGTGGAAAGAGCACGGCTTACATTATAATACTTATTGTGCACAATAAACCAGTTAAATTGTTATTATTATTATTATAGAACTTTGTGGAAAGAGCACGGCTTGCATTATAATACTTATTGTGCACAATAAACCAGTTAAATTGTTATTATTATTATTATAGAACTTTGTGGAAAGAGCACGGCTTGCATTATAATACTTATTGTGCACAATAAACCAGTTAAATTGTTATTATTATTATTATAGAAGTTTGTGAAAAGAGTAAGGCTTGCATTATAATACTTATTGTGCACAATAAACCAGTTAATTTGTTGTTATTATTATTATTATAGAACTTTGTGGAAAGAGCAAGGTTTACATAATAATACTTATTGTGCACAATAAACCGGTTAAATTGTTATTATTATTATTATAGACGTTTGTGAAAAGAGCAAGGTTTACATTATAATACTTATTGTGCACAATTAACCAGCTGAATTGTTATTATTATTATTATAGAAGTTTGTGAAAAGAGCATGGCTTCCATTATAATACTTATTGTGCACAATAAACCAGCTGAATTGTTATTATTATTATAGAAGTTTGTGAAAAGAGCACGGCTTGCATTATAATACTTATTGTGTACAATAAACCAGTTAAATTGTTATTATTATTATATAAGTTTGTGAAAAGAGCACGGCTTACATTATAATACTTATTGTGCACAATAAACCAGTTAAATTGTTATTATTATTATAGAAGTTTGTGAAAAGAGCACGGCTTACATTATAATACTTATTGTGCAGAATAAACCAGTTAAATTGTTATTATTATTATTATAGAACTTTGTGGAAAGAGCACGGCTTGCATTATAATACTTATTGTGCACAATAAACCAGTTAAATTGTTATTATTATTATTATAGAAGTTTGTGAAAAGAGTAAGGCTTACATTATAATACTTATTGTGCAAAATTAACCAGTTAAATTATTTTTATTATTATAGAGGTTTGTGAAAAGAGTAAGGCTTACATTATAATACTTATTGTGCACAATAAACCAGTTAAATTATTATTATTATTATTATAATAGAAGTTTGTGAAAAGAGTAAGGCTTACATTATAATACTTATTGTGCACAATAAACCAGTTAAATTGTTATTATTATTATTATCGAAGTTTGTGAAAAGAGTAAGGCTTACATTATAATACTTATTGTGCACAATAAACCAGTTAAATTGTTATTATTATTATTATCGAAGTTTGTGAAAAGAGTAAGGCTTACATTATAATACTTATTGTGCACAATTAAGCACTTAAATTCTTATTATTATAGAAGTTTGTGAAAAGAGCACGGCTTACATTATAATACTTATTGTGCACAATTAAGCACTTAAATTATTATTGTTATAGAAGTTTGTGAAAAGAGCACGGCTTACATTATAATACTTATTGTGCACAATAAACCAGTTAAAGTATTATTATTATTATTATTATAGAACTTTGTGGAAAGAGCAAGGTTTACATAATAATATTTATTGTGCACAATAAACCGGTTAAATTGTTATTATTATTATTATAGACGTTTGTGAAAAGAGCAAGGTTTACATTATAATACTTATTGTGCACAATTAACCGGTTAAATTGTTATTATTATTATTATAGACGTTTGTGAAAAGAGCAAGGTTTACATTATAATACTTATTGTGCACAATTAACCAGTTAAATTATTTTATTATAGAATTTTATGAAAAGAGGACGGCTTGCATTATATATATTGTGCACAATAAACTGGTTAAATTGTTATTATTATTACAGAAGTTTGTGAAAAGAGTAAGGCTTACATTATAATACTTATTGTGTACAATTAAGTAGTTAAATTATTATTATTATAGAACTTTGTGGAAAGAGTAAGACTAACATTATAAAACTTATTGTGCACAATAAACCAGTTAAATTATTATTATTATTATTATAATAGAAGTTTGTGAAAAGAGTAAGGCTTACATTATAATACTTATTGTGCACAATAAACCAGTTAAATTGTTATTATTATTATTATAGAAGTTTGTGAAAAGAGTAAGGCTTACATTATAATACTTATTGTGCACAATTAAGCACTTAAATTTTTATTATTATAGAAGTTTGTGAAAAGAGCACGGCTTACATTATAATACTTATTGTGCACAATAAACCAGTTAAATTGTTATTATTATTATTATTATTATTATAATAGAAGTTTGTGAAAAGAGCAAGGTTTACATTATAATACTTATTGTGCGCAATTAACCAGTTAAATTGTTATTATTATTATTATTATAGACGTTTGTGAAAAGAGCAAGGTTTACATTATAATACTTATTGTGCGCAATTAACCAGTTAAATTATTTTTATTATAGAATTTTATGAAAAGAGCACGGCTTGCATTATAATACTTATTGTGCACAATAAACTGGTTAAATTGTTATTATTATTATTACAGAAGTTTGTGAAAAGAGTAAGGCTTACATTATAATACTTTTTGTGTACAATTAAGTAGTTAAATTATTATTATTATAGAACTTTGTGAAAAGAGCACAGCTTGCATTATAATACTTATTGTGCACAATAAACCAGTTAAATTGTTATTATTATTATTATAGAACTTTGTGGAAAGAGCACGGCTTGCATTATAATACTTATTGTGCACAATAAACCAGTTAAATTGTTATTATTATTATTATAGAACTTTGTGGAAAGAGCACGGCTTGCATTATAATACTTATTGTGCACAATAAACCAGTTAAATTGTTATTATTATTATTATAGAACTTTGTGGAAAGAGCACGGCTTGCATTATAATACTTATTGTGCACAATAAACCAGTTAAATTGTTATTATTATTATTATAGAAGTTTGTGAAAAGAGTAAGGCTTGCATTATAATACTTATTGTGCACAGTAAACCAGTTAATTTGTTGTTATTATTATTATTATAGAACTTTGTGGAAAGAGCAAGGTTTACATAATAATACTTATTGTGCACAATAAACCGGTTAAATTGTTATTATTATTATTATAGACGTTTGTGAAAAGAGCAAGGTTTACATTATAATACTTATTGTGCACAATTAACCAGCTGAATTGTTATTATTATTATTATAGAAGTTTGTGAAAAGAGCATGGCTTGCATTATAATACTTATTGTGCACAATAAACCAGCTGAATTGTTATTATTATTATAGAAGTTTGTGAAAAGAGCACGGCTTGCATTATAATACTTATTGTGTACAATAAACCAGTTAAATTGTTATTATTATTATATAAGTTTGTGAAAAGAGCACGGCTTACATTATAATACTTATTGTGCACAATAAACCAGTTAAATTGTTATTATTATTATAGAAGTTTGTGAAAAGAGCACGGCTTACATTATAATACTTATTGTGCAGAATAAACCAGTTAAATTGTTATTATTATTATTATAGAACTTTGTGGAAAGAGCACGGCTTGCATTATAATACTTATTGTGCACAATAAACCAGTTAAATTGTTATTATTATTATTATAGAAGTTTGTGAAAAGAGTAAGGCTTACATTATAATACTTATTGTGCAAAATTAACCAGTTAAATTATTTTTATTATTATAGAGGTTTGTGAAAAGAGTAAGGCTTACATTATAATACTTATTGTGCACAATAAACCAGTTAAATTATTATTATTATTATTATATAGAAGTTTGTGAAAAGAGTAAGGCTTACATTATAATACTTATTGTGCACAATAAACCAGTTAAATTGTTATTATTATTATTATCGAAGTTTGTGAAAAGAGTAAGGCTTACATTATAATACTTATTGTGCACAATAAACCAGTTAAATTGTTATTATTATTATTATCGAAGTTTGTGAAAAGAGTAAGGCTTACATTATAATACTTATTGTGCACAATTAAGCACTTAAATTATTATTATTATAGAAGTTTGTGAAAAGAGCACGGCTTACATTATAATACTTATTGTGCACAATAAACCAGTTAAATTGTTATTATTATTATTATTATGATAGAAGTTTGTGAAAAGAGCACGGCTTACATTATAATACTTATTGTGCACAATAAACCAGTTAAAGTATTATTATTATTATTATAGAACTTTGTGGAAAGAGCAAGGTTTACATAATAATATTTATTGTGCACAATAAACCGGTTAAATTGTTATTATTATTATTATTATAGACGTTTGTGAAAAGAGCAAGGTTTACATTATAATACTTATTGTGCACACTTAACCGGATAAATTGTTATTATTATTATTATAGACGTTTGTGAAAAGAGCAAGGTTTACATTATAATACTTATTGTGCGCAATTAACCAGTTAAATTATTTTTATTATAGAATTTTATGAAAAGAGCACGGCTTGCATTATAATACTTATTGTGCACAATAAACTGGTTAAATTGTTATTATTATTACAGAAGTTTGTGAAAAGAGTAAGGCTTACATTATAATACTTATTGTGTACAATTAAGTAGTTAAATTATTATTATTATAGAACTTTGTGAAAAGAGCACGGCTTGCATTATAATACTTATTGTGCACAATAAACCAGTTAAATTGTTATTATTATTATTATAGAACTTTGTGGAAAGAGCACGGCTTGCATTATAATACTTATTGTGCACAATAAACCAGTTAAATTGTTATTATTATTATTATAGAACTTTGTGGAAAGAGCACGGCTTGCATTATAATACTTATTGTGCACAATAAACCAGTTAAATTGTTATTATTATTATTATAGAACTTTGTGGAAAGAGCACGGCTTGCATTATAATACTTATTGTGCACAATAAACCAGTTAAATTATTATTATTATTATTATAGAAGTTTGTGAAAAGAGTAAGGCTTGCATTATAATACTTATTGTGCACAGTAAACCAGTTAATTTGTTATTATTATTATTATAGAACTTTGTGGAAAGAGCAAGGCTTACATTATAATACTTATTGTGCACAATAAACCGGTTAAATTGTTATTATTATTATTATAGACGTTTGTGAAAAGAGCAAGGTTTACATTATAATACTTATTGTGCACAATTAACCAGCTGAATTGTTATTATTATTATTATAGAAGTTTGTGAAAAGAGCATGGCTTGCATTATAATACTTATTGTGCACAATAAACCAGTTAAATTGTTATTATTATTATAGAAGTTTGTGAAAAGAGCACGGCTTGCATTATAATACTTATTGTGTACAATAAACCAGTTAAATTGTTATTATTATTATATAAGTTTGTGAAAAGAGCACGGCTTACATTATAATACTTGTTGTGCACAATAAACCAGTTAAATTGTTATTATTATTATAGAAGTTTGTGAAAAGAGCACGGCTTACATTATAATACTTATTGTGCAGAATAAACCAGTTAAATTGTTATTATTATTATTATAGAACTTTGTGGAAAGAGCACGGCTTGCATTATAATACTTATTGTGCACAATAAACCAGTTAAATTGTTATTATTATTATTATAGAAGTTTGTGAAAAGAGTAAGGCTTACATTATAATACTTATTGTGCACAATTAACCAGTTAAATTGTTATTATTATTATTATAGAGGTTTGTGAAAAGAGTAAGGCTTACATTATAATACTTATTGTGCACAATAAACCAGTTAAAATTATTATTATTATTATAATAGAAGTTTGTGAAAAGAGTAAGGCTTACATTATAATACTTATTGTGCACAATAAACCAGTTAAATTGTTATTATTATTATTATAGAAGTTTGTGAAAAGAGTAAGGCTTACATTATAATACTTATTGTGCACAATAAACCAGTTAAATTGTTATTATTATTATTATCGAAGTTTGTGAAAAGAGTAAGGCTTACATTATAATACTTATTGTGCACAATTAAGCACTTAAATTCTTATTATTATAGAAGTTTGTGAAAAGAGCACGGCTTACATTATAATACTTATTGTGCACAATTAAGCACTTAAATTATTATTGTTATAGAAGTTTGTGAAAAGAGCACGGCTTACATTATAATACTTATTGTGCACAATAAACCAGTTAAATTGTTATTATTATTATTATTATGATAGAAGTTTGTGAAAAGAGCACGGCTTACATTATAATACTTATTGTGCACAATAAACCAGTTAAAGTATTATTATTATTATTATAGAACTTTGTGGAAAGAGCAAGGTTTACATAATAATATTTATTGTGCACAATAAACCGGTTAAATTGTTATTATTATTATTATTATAGACGTTTGTGAAAAGAGCAAGGTTTACATTATAATACTTATTGTGCACACTTAACCGGATAAATTGTTATTATTATTATTATAGACGTTTGTGAAAAGAGCAAGGTTTACATTATAATACTTATTGTGCGCAATTAACCAGTTAAATTATTTTATTATAGAATTTTATGAAAAGAGCACGGCTTGCATTATAATACTTATTGTGCACAATAAACTGGTTAAATTGTTATTATTATTACAGAAGTTTGTGAAAAGAGTAAGGCTTACATTATAATACTTATTGTGTACAATTAAGTAGTTAAATTATTATTATTATAGAACTTTGTGAAAAGAGCACGGCTTGCATTATAATACTTATTGTGCACAATAAACCAGTTAAATTGTTATTATTATTATTATAGAACTTTGTGGAAAGAGCACGGCTTGCATTATAATACTTATTGTGCACAATAAACCAGTTAAATTGTTATTATTATTATTATAGAACTTTGTGGAAAGAGCACGGCTTGCATTATAATACTTATTGTGCACAATAAACCAGTTAAATTGTTATTATTATTATTATAGAACTTTGTGGAAAGAGCACGGCTTGCATTATAATACTTATTGTGCACAATAAACCAGTTAAATTATTATTATTATTATTATAGAAGTTTGTGAAAAGAGTAAGGCTTGCATTATAATACTTATTGTGCACAGTAAACCAGTTAATTTGTTATTATTATTATTATAGAACTTTGTGGAAAGAGCAAGGTTTACATAATAATACTTATTGTGCACAATAAACCGGTTAAATTGTTATTATTATTATTATAGACGTTTGTGAAAAGAGCAAGGTTTACATTATAATACTTATTGTGCACAATTAACCAGCTGAATTGTTATTATTATTATTATAGAAGTTTGTGAAAAGAGCATGGCTTGCATTATAATACTTATTGTGCACAATAAACCAGCTGAATTGTTATTATTATTATAGAAGTTTGTGAAAAGAGCACGGCTTGCATTATAATACTTATTGTGTACAATAAACCAGTTAAATTGTTATTATTATTATATAAGTTTGTGAAAAGAGCACGGCTTACATTATAATACTTGTTGTGCACAATAAACCAGTTAAATTGTTATTATTATTATAGAAGTTTGTGAAAAGAGCACGGCTTACATTATAATACTTATTGTGCACAATAAACCAGTTAAAGTATTATTATTATTATTTTAGAACTTTGTGGAAAGAGCAAGGTTTACATAATAATATTTATTGTGCACAATAAACCGGTTAAATTGTTATTATTATTATTATAGACGTTTGTGAAAAGAGCAAGGTTTACATTATAATACTTATTGTGCACAATTAACCGGTTAAATTGTTATTATTATTATTATAGACGTTTGTGAAAAGAGCAAGGTTTACATTATAATACTTATTGTGCACAATTAACCAGTTAAATTATTTTTATTATAGAATTTTATGAAAAGAGCACGGCTTGCATTATAATACTTATTGTGCACAATAAACTGGTTAAATTGTTATTATTATTACAGAAGTTTGTGAAAAGAGTCAGGCTTACATTATAATACTTATTGTGTACAATTAAGTAGTTAAATTATTATTATTATAGAACTTTGTGGAAAGAGTAAGACTAACATTATAAAACTTATTGTGCACAATAAACCAGTTAAATTATTATTATTATTATTATAATAGAAGTTTGTGAAAAGAGTAAGGCTTACATTATAATACTTATTGTGCACAATAAACCAGTTAAATTGTTATTATTATTATTATCGAAGTTTGTGAAAAGAGTAAGGCTTACATTATAATACTTATTGTGCACAATTAAGCACTTAAATTCTTATTATTATAGAAGTTTGTGAAAAGAGCACGGCTTACATTATAATACTTATTGTGCACAATAAACCAGTTAAATTATTATTATTATTATTATCATGATAGAAGTTTGTGAAAAGAGCACGGCTTACATTATAATACTTATTGTGCACAATAAACCAGTTAAATTGTTATTATTATTATTATTATGATAGAAGTTTGTGAAAAGAGCACGGCTTACATTATAATACTTATTGTGCACAATAAACCAGTTAAAGTATTATTATTATTATTATAGAACTTTGTGGAAAGAGCAAGGTTTACATAATAATATTTATTGTGCACAATAAACCGGTTAAATTGTTATTATTATTATTATAGACGTTTGTGAAAAGAGCAAGGTTTACATTATAATACTTATTGTGCACACTTAACCGGTTAAATTGTTATTATTATTATTATAGACGTTTGTGAAAAGAGCAAGGTTTACATTATAATACTTATTGTGCACAATTAACCAGTTAAATTATTTTTATTATAGAATTTTATGAAAAGAGCACGGCTTGCATTATAATACTTATTGTGCACAATAAACTGGTTAAATTGTTATTATTATTACAGAAGTTTGTGAAAAGAGTAAGGCTTACATTATAATACTTATTGTGTACAATTAAGTAGTTAAATTATTATTATTATAGAACTTTGTGGAAAGAGTAAGACTAACATTATAAAACTTATTGTGCACAATAAACCAGTTAAATTATTATTATTATTATTATAGAAGTTTGTGAAAAGAGTAAGGCTTACATTATAATACTTATTGTGCACAATAAACCAGTTAAATTGTTATTATTATTATTATCGAAGTTTGTGAAAAGAGTAAGGCTTACATTATAATACTTATTGTGCACAATTAAGCACTTAAATTCTTATTATTATAGAAGTTTGTGAAAAGAGCACGGCTTACATTATAATACTTATTGTGCACAATAAACCAGTTAAATTGTTATTATTATTATTATTATCATGATAGAAGTTTGTGAAAAGAGCACGGCTTACATTATAATACTTATTGTGCACAATAAACCAGTTAAATTGTTATTATTATTATTATTATGATAGAAGTTTGTGAAAAGAGCACGGCTTACATTATAATACTTATTGTGCACAATAAACCAGTTAAAGTATTATTATTATTATTATAGAACTTTGTGGAAAGAGCAAGGTTTACATAATAATATTTATTGTGCACAATAAACCAGTTAAATTGTTATTATTATTATTATAGACGTTTGTGAAAAGAGCAAGGTTTACATTATAATACTTATTGTGCACACTTAACCGGTTAAATTGTTATTATTATTATAGACGTTTGTGAAAAGAGCAAGGTTTACATTATAATACTTATTGTGCACAATTAACCAGTTAAATTATTTTTATTATAGAATTTTATGAAAAGAGCACGGCTTGCATTATAATACTTATTGTGCACAATAAACTGGTTAAATTGTTATTATTATTACAGAAGTTTGTGAAAAGAGTAAGGCTTACATTATAATACTTATTGTGTACAATTAAGTAGTTAAATTATTATTATTATAGAACTTTGTGGAAAGAGTAAGACTAACATTATAAAACTTATTGTGCACAATAAACCAGTTAAATTATTATTATTATTATTATAGAAGTTTGTGAAAAGAGTAAGGCTTACATTATAATACTTATTGTGCACAATAAACCAGTTAAATTGTTATTATTATTATTATCGAAGTTTGTGAAAAGAGTAAGGCTTACATTATAATACTTATTGTGCACAATTAACCACTTAAAATTTTATTATTATAGAACTTTGTGGAAAGAGTACCAGTTAAATTGTTATTATTTACATTATAAAACTTATTGTGCACAATAAACCAGTTAAATTATTATTATTATTATTATAATAGAACTTTGTGGAAAGAGTAAGACTAACATTATAAAACTTATTGTGCACAATAAACCAGTTAAATTATTATTATTATTATTATTATAGAAGTTTGTGAAAAGAGCAAGGCTTACATTATAATACTTATTGTGCACAATAAACCAGTTAAATTGTTATTATTATTATTATAGAAGTTTGTGAAAAGAGTAAGGCTTACATTATAATACTTATTGTGCACAATTAAGCACTTAAATTCTTCTTATTATAGAAGTTTGTGAAAAGAGCACGGCTTACATTATAATACTTATTGTGCACAATAAACCAGTTAAATTGTTATTATTATTATTATTATCATGATAGAAGTTTGTGAAAAGAGCACGGCTTACATTATAATACTTATTGTGCACAATAAACCAGTTAAATTGTTATTATTATTATTATTATGATAGAAGTTTGTGAAAAGAGCACGGCTTACATTATAATACTTATTGTGCACAATAAACCAGTTAAATTATTATTATTATTATTATAGAACTTTGTGGAAAGAGCAAGGTTTACATAATAATATTTATTGTGCACAATAAACCGGTTAAATTGTTATTATTATTATTATAGACGTTTGTGAAAAGAGCAAGGTTTACATTATAATACTTATTGTGCACACTTAACCGGTTAAATTGTTATTATTATTATAGACGTTTGTGAAAAGAGCAAGGTTTACATTATAATACTTATTGTGCACAATTAACCAGTTAAATTATTTTTATTATAGAATTTTATGAAAAGAGCACGGCTTGCATTATAATACTTATTGTGCACAATAAACTGGTTAAATTGTTATTATTATTACAGAAGTTTGTGAAAAGAGTAAGGCTTACATTATAATACTTATTGTGTACAATTAAGTAGTTAAATTATTATTATTATAGAACTTTGTGGAAAGAGTAAGACTAAC
This sequence comes from Tachypleus tridentatus, assembly GCF_004210375.1. Classification (NCBI taxonomy): domain Eukaryota; kingdom Metazoa; phylum Arthropoda; class Merostomata; order Xiphosura; family Limulidae; genus Tachypleus; species Tachypleus tridentatus. Next base: position 27,056,523 of record NW_027467777.1, on the reverse strand, counting down.
ATTATAAAACTTATTGTGCACAATAAACCAGTTAAATTATTATTATTATTATTATTATAGAAGTTTGTGAAAAGAGTAAGGCTTACATTATAATACTTATTGTGCACAATAAACCAGTTAAATTGTTATTATTATTATTATCGAAGTTTGTGAAAAGAGTAAGGCTTACATTATAATACTTATTGTGCACAATTAACCACTTAAATTGTTTATTATTATTATAGAAGTTTGTGAAAAGAGCACGGCTTACATTATAATACTTATTGTGCACAATAAACCAGTTAAATTGTTATTATTATTATTATTATTATTATAATAGAAGTTTGTGAAAAGAGCACGGCTTACATTATAATACTTATTGTGCACAATAAACCAGTTAAAGTATTATTATTATTATTATAGAACTTTGTGGAAAGAGCAAGGTTTACATAATAATATTTATTGTGCACAATAAACCAGTTAAATTGTTATTATTATTATTATAGACGTTTGTGAAAAGAGCAAGGTTTACATTATAATACTTATTGTGCACACTTAACCGGATAAATTGTTATTATTATTATTATAGACGTTTGTGAAAAGAGCAAGGTTTACATTATAATACTTATTGTGCGCAATTAACCAGTTAAATTATTTTTATTATAGAATTTTATGAAAAGAGCACGGCTTGCATTATAATACTTATTGTGCACAATAAACTGGTTAAATTGTTATTATTATTATTACAGAAGTTTGTGAAAAGAGTAAGGCTTACATTATAATACTTATTGTGTACAATTAAGTAGTTAAATTATTATTATTATAGAACTTTGTGAAAAGAGCACGGCTTGCATTATAATACTTATTGTGCACAATAAACCAGTTAAATTGTTATTATTATTATTATAGAACTTTGTGGAAAGAGCACGGCTTGCATTATAATACTTATTGTGCACAATAAACCAGTTAAATTGTTATTATTATTATTATAGAACTTTGTGGAAAGAGCACGGCTTACATTATAATACTTATTGTGCACAATAAACCAGTTAAATTGTTATTATTATTATTATAGAACTTTGTGGAAAGAGCACGGCTTGCATTATAATACTTATTGTGCACAATAAACCAGTTAAATTGTTATTATTATTATTATAGAAGTTTGTGAAAAGAGTAAGGCTTGCATTATAATACTTATTGTGCACAATAAACCAGTTAATTTGTTGTTATTATTATTATTATAGAACTTTGTGGAAAGAGCAAGGTTTACATTATAATACTTATTGTGCACAATAAACCAGTTAAATTGTTATTATTATTATTATAGACGTTTGTGAAAAGAGCAAGGTTTACATTATAATACTTATTGTGCACAATTAACCAGTTAAATTGTTATTATTATTATTATAGAAGTTTGTGAAAAGAGCATGGCTTACATTATAATACTTATTGTGCACAATAAACCAGTTAAATTGTTATTATTATTATAGAAGTTTGTGAAAAGAGCACGGCTTGCATTATAATACTTATTGTGCACAATAAACCAGTTAAATTGTTATTATTATTATATAAGTTTGTGAAAAGAGCACGGCTTACATTATAATACTTATTGTGCACAATAAACCAGTTAAATTATTATTATTATTATAGAAGTTTGTGAAAAGAGCACGGCTTACATTATAATACTTATTGTGCAGAATAAACCAGTTAAATTGTTATTATTATTATTATAGAACTTTGTGGAAAGAGCACGGCTTACATTATAATACTTATTGTGCACAATAAACCAGTTAAATTGTTATTATTATTATTATAGAAGTTTGTGAAAAGAGTAAGGCTTACATTATAATACTTATTGTGCACAATTAACCAGTTAAATTGTTTTTTATTATTATAGAGGTTTGTGAAAAGAGTAAGGCTTACATTATAATACTTATTGTGCACAATAAACCAGTTAAATTGTTATTATTATTATTATAGAAGTTTGTGAAAAGAGTAAGGCTTACATTATAATACTTATTGTGCACAATAAACCAGTTAAATTGTTATTATTATTATTATCGAAGTTTGTGAAAAGAGTAAGGCTTACATTATAATACTTATTGTGCACAATAAACCAGTTAAATTGTTATTATTATTATTATAGAAGTTTGTGAAAAGAGTAAGGCTTACATTATAATACTTATTGTGCACAATTAAACACAGTTAAATTATTATTATTATAGAAGTTTGTGAAAAGAGCACGGCTTACATTATAATACTTATTGTGCACAATAAACCAGTTAAATTGTTATTATTATTATTATTATGATAGAAGTTTGTGAAAAGAGCACGGCTTACATTATAATACTTATTGTGCACAATAAACCAGTTAAAGTATTATTATTATTATTATAGAACTTTGTGGAAAGAGCAAGGTTTACATAATAATATTTATTGTGCACAATAAACCGGTTAAAATTATTATTATTATTATTATAGACGTTTGTGAAAAGAGCAAGGTTTACATTATAATACTTATTGTGCACAATTAACCGGTTAAATTGTTATTATTATTATTATAGACGTTTGTGAAAAGAGCAAGGTTTACATTATAATACTTATTGTGCACAATTAACCAGTTAAATTATTTTATTATAGAATTTTATGAAAAGAGCACGGCTTGCATTATAATACTTATTGTGCACAATAAACTGGTTAAATTGTTATTATTATTACAGAAGTTTGTGAAAAGAGTAAGGCTTACATTATAATACTTATTGTGTACAATTAAGTACTTAAATTATTATTGTTATAGAAGTTTGTGAAAAGAGCACGGCTTACATTATAATACTTATTGTGCACAATAAACCAGTTAAATTGTTATTATTATTATTATAGAACTTTGTGGAAAGAGCACGGCTTGCATTATAATACTTATTGTGCACAATAAACCAGTTAAATTGTTATTATTATTATTATAGAACTTTGTGGAAAGAGCACGGCTTACATTATAATACTTATTGTGCACAATAAACCAGTTAAATTATTATTATTATTATTATAGAAGTTTGTGAAAAGAGTAAGGCTTGCATTATAATACTTATTGTGCACAATAAACCAGTTAAATTGTTATTATTATTATTATAGAACTTTGTGGAAAGAGCAAGGTTTACATTATAATACTTATTGTGCACAATAAACCAGTTAAATTGTTATTATTATTATTATAGACGTTTGTGAAAAGAGCAAGGTTTACATTATAATACTTATTGTGCACAATTAACCAGTTAAATTGTTATTATTATTATTATAGAAGTTTGTGAAAAGAGCATGGTTTACATTATAATACTTATTGTGCACAATAAACCAGTTAAATTGTTATTATTATAGAAGTTTATAGAAGTTTGTGAAAAGAGCACGGCTTACATTATAATACTTATTGTGCACAATAAACCAGTTAAATTGTTATTATTATTATATATAGAAGTTTGTGAAAAGAGCACGGCTTACATTATAATACTTGTTGTGCACAATAAACCAGTTAAATTGTTATTATTATTATTATAGAAGTTTGTGAAAAGAGCACGGCTTACATTATAATACTTATTGTGCAGAATAAACCAGTTAAATTGTTATTATTATTATTATAGAACTTTGTGGAAAGAGCACGGCTTACATTATAATACTTATTGTGCACAATAAACCAGTTAAATTGTTATTATTATTATTATAGAAGTTTGTGAAAAGAGCAAGGCTTACATTATAATACTTATTGTGCACAATTAACCAGTTAAATTATTATTATTATTATAGAAGTTTGTGAAAAGAGTAAGGCTTACATTATAATACTTATTGTGCACAATAAACCAGTTAAATTATTATTATTATTATAGAAGTTTGTGAAAAGAGTAAGGCTTACATTATAATACTTATTGTGCACAATTAACCAGTTAAATTATTTTTATTATTATAGAGGTTTGTGAAAAGAGTAAGGCTTACATTATAATACTTATTGTGCACAATAAACCAGTTAAATTGTTATTATTATTATTATAGAAGTTTGTGAAAAGAGTAAGGCTTACATTATAATACTTATTGTGCACAATAAACCAGTTAAATTGTTATTATTATTATTATAGAAGTTTGTGAAAAGAGTAAGGCTTACATTATAATACTTATTGTGCACAATTAACCAGTTAAATTATTTTTATTATAGAAGTTTGTGAAAAGAGCACGGCTTACATTATAATACTTATTGTGCACAATAAACCAGTTAAATTGTTATTATTATTATTATTATAGAACTTTGTGAAAAGAGCACGGCTTACATTATAATACTTATTGTGCACAATAAACCAGTTAAATTGTTATTATTATTATTATTATGATAGAAGTTTGTGAAAAGAGCACGGCTTACATTATAATACTTATTGTGCACAATAAACCAGTTAAAGTATTATTATTATTATTATAGAACTTTGTGGAAAGAGCAAGGTTTACATAATAATATTTATTGTGCACAATAAACCGGTTAAATTGTTATTATTATTATTATTATAGACGTTTGTGAAAAGAGCAAGGTTTACATTATAATACTTATTGTGCACACTTAACCGGATAAATTGTTATTATTATTATTATAGACGTTTGTGAAAAGAGCAAGGTTTACATTATAATACTTATTGTGCGCAATTAACCAGTTAAATTATTTTTATTATAGAATTTTATGAAAAGAGCACGGCTTGCATTATAATACTTATTGTGCACAATAAACTGGTTAAATTGTTATTATTATTACAGAAGTTTGTGAAAAGAGTAAGGCTTACATTATAATACTTATTGTGTACAATTAAGTAGTTAAATTATTATTATTATAGAACTTTGTGAAAAGAGCACGGCTTGCATTATAATACTTATTGTGCACAATAAACCAGTTAAATTGTTATTATTATTATTATAGAACTTTGTGGAAAGAGCACGGCTTGCATTATAATACTTATTGTGCACAATAAACCAGTTAAATTGTTATTATTATTATTATAGAACTTTGTGGAAAGAGCACGGCTTGCATTATAATACTTATTGTGCACAATAAACCAGTTAAATTGTTATTATTATTATTATAGAACTTTGTGGAAAGAGCACGGCTTGCATTATAATACTTATTGTGCACAATAAACCAGTTAAATTATTATTATTATTATTATAGAAGTTTGTGAAAAGAGTAAGGCTTGCATTATAATACTTATTGTGCACAATAAACCAGTTAAATTGTTATTATTATTATTATAGAACTTTGTGGAAAGAGCAAGGTTTACATTATAATACTTATTGTGCACAATAAACCAGTTAAATTGTTATTATTATTATTATAGACGTTTGTGAAAAGAGCAAGGTTTACATTATAATACTTATTGTGCACAATTAACCAGTTAAATTGTTATTATTATTATTATAGAAGTTTGTGAAAAGAGCAAGGCTTACATTATAATACTTATTGTGCACAATAAACCAGTTAAATTGTTATTATTATTATAGAAGTTTGTGAAAAGAGCACGGCTTGCATTATAATACTTATTGTGTACAATAAACCAGTTAAATTGTTATTATTATTATATAAGTTTGTGAAAAGAGCACGGCTTACATTATAATACTTGTTGTGCACAATAAACCAGTTAAATTGTTATTATTATTATAGAAGTTTGTGAAAAGAGCACGGCTTACATTATAATACTTATTGTGCAGAATAAACCAGTTAAATTGTTATTATTATTATTATAGAACTTTGTGGAAAGAGCACGGCTTGCATTATAATACTTATTGTGCACAATAAACCAGTTAAATTGTTATTATTATTATTATAGAAGTTTGTGAAAAGAGTAAGGCTTACATTATAATACTTATTGTGCAAAATTAACCAGTTAAATTATTTTTATTATTATAGAGGTTTGTGAAAAGAGTAAGGCTTACATTATAATACTTATTGTGCACAATTAACCGGTTAAATTGTTATTATTATTATTATAGACGTTTGTGAAAAGAGCAAGGTTTACATTATAATACTTATTGTGCACAATTAACCAGTTAAATTATTTTTATTATAGAATTTTATGAAAAGAGCACGGCTTGCATTATAATACTTATTGTGCACAATAAACTGGTTAAATTGTTATTATTATTACAGAAGTTTGTGAAAAGAGTAAGGCTTACATTATAATACTTATTGTGTACAATTAAGTAGTTAAATTATTATTATTATAGAACTTTGTGGAAAGAGTAAGACTAACATTATAAAACTTATTGTGCACAATAAACCAGTTAAATTATTATTATTATTATTATAATAGAAGTTTGTGAAAAGAGTAAGGCTTACATTATAATACTTATTGTGCACAATAAACCAGTTAAATTGTTATTATTATTATTATAGAAGTTTGTGAAAAGAGTAAGGCTTACATTATAATACTTATTGTGCACAATAAACCACTTAAATTATTATTATTATAGAAGTTTGTGAAAAGAGCACGGCTTACATTATAATACTTTTTGTGCACAATAAACCAGTTAAATTGTTATTATTATTATTATTATCATGATAGAAGTTTGTGAAAAGAGCACAGCTTACATTATAATACTTATTGTGCACAATAAACCAGTTAAATTGTTATTATTATTATTATGATAGAAGTTTGTGAAAAGAGCACGGCTTACATTATAATACTTATTGTGCACAATAAACCAGTTAAATTATTATTATTATTATTATAGAACTTTGTGGAAAGAGCAAGGTTTACATAATAATATTTATTGTGCACAATAAACCAGTTAAATTGTTATTATTATTATTATAGACGTTTGTGAAAAGAGCAAGGTTTACATTATAATACTTATTGTGCACAATTAACCAGTTAAATTGTTATTATTATTATTATAGACGTTTGTGAAAAGAGCAAGGTTTACATTATAATACTTATTGTGCACAATTAACCAGTTAAATTATTTTTATTATAGAATTTTATGAAAAGAGCACGGCTTGCATTATAATACTTATTGTGCACAATAAACTGGTTAAATTGTTATTATTATTACAGAAGTTTGTGAAAAGAGTAAGGCTTACATTATAATACTTATTGTGTACAATTAAGTAGTTAAATTATTATTATTATAGAACTTTGTGGAAAGAGTAAGACTAACATTATAAAACTTATTGTGCACAATAAACCAGTTAAATTATTATTATTATTATTATTATAGAAGTTTGTGAAAAGAGTAAGGCTTACATTATAATACTTATTGTGCACAATAAACCAGTTAAATTGTTATTATTATTATTATAGAAGTTTGTGAAAAGAGTAAGGCTTACATTATAATACTTATTGTGCACAATTAAGCACTTAAATTCTTCTTATTATAGAAGTTTGTGAAAAGAGCACGGCTTACATTATAATACTTATTGTGCACAATAAACCAGTTAAATTGTTATTATTATTATTATTATCATGATAGAAGTTTGTGAAAAGAGCACGGCTTACATTATAATACTTATTGTGCACAATAAACCAGTTAAATTGTTATTATTATTATTATTATGATAGAAGTTTGTGAAAAGAGCACGGCTTACATTATAATACTTATTGTGCACAATAAACCAGTTAAAGTATTATTATTATTATTATAGAACTTTGTGGAAAGAGCAAGGTTTACATAATAATATTTATTGTGCACAATAAACCGGTTAAATTGTTATTATTATTATTATAGACGTTTGTGAAAAGAGCAAGGTTTACATTATAATACTTATTGTGCACAATTTACCTGTTAAATTGTTATTATTATTATTATAGACGTTTGTGAAAAGAGCAAGGTTTACATTATAATACTTATTGTGCACAATTAACCAGTTAAATTATTTTTTATTATAGAATTTTATGAAAAGAGCACGGCTTGCATTATAATACTTATTGTGCACAATAAACTGGTTAAATTGTTATTATTATTATAGAAGTTTGTGAAAAGAGTAAGGCTTACATTATAATACTTATTGTGTACAATTAAGTAGTTAAATTATTATTATTATAGAACTTTGTGGAAAGAGTAAGGCTTACATTATAATACTTATTGTGCACAATAAACCAGTTAAATTATTATTATTATTATTATAGAAGTTTGTGAAAAGAGTAAGGCTTACATTATAATACTTATTGTGCACAATAAACCAGTTAAATTGTTATTATTATTATTATAGAAGTTTGTGAAAAGAGTAAGGCTTACATTATAATACTTATTGTGCACAATTAACCAGTTAAATTATTATTATTATTATAGAAGTTTGTGAAAAGAGCACGGCTTACATTATAATACTTATTGTGCACAATAAACCAGTTAAATTGTTATTATTATTATTATAGAAGTTTGTGAAAAGAGTAAGGCTTACATTATAATACTTATTGTGCACAGTAAACCAGTTAATTTGTTATTATTATTATTATAGAAGTTTGTGAAAAGAGCACGGCTTACATTATAATACTTATTGTGCACAATAAACCAGTTAAATTGTTATTATTATTATTATCGAAGTTTGTGAAAAGAGTAAGGCTTACATTATAATACTTATTGTGCACAATTAAGCACTTAAATTCTTATTATTATAGAAGTTTGTGAAAAGAGCACGGCTTACATTATAATACTTATTGTGCACAATAAACCAGTTAAAGTTATTATTATTATTATTATCATGATAGAAGTTTGTGAAAAGAGCACGGCTTACATTATAATACTTATTGTGCACAATAAACCAGTTAAATTGTTATTATTATTATTATTATGATAGAAGTTTGTGAAAAGAGCACGGCTTACATTATAATACTTATTGTGCACAATAAACCGGTTAAAGTATTATTATTATTATTATAGAACTTTGTGGAAAGAGCAAGGTTTACATAATAATATTTATTGTGCACAATAAACCGGTTAAATTGTTATTATTATTATTATAGACGTTTGTGAAAAGAGCAAGGTTTACATTATAATACTTATTGTGCACAATTAACCGGTTAAATTGTTATTATTATTATTATAGACGTTTGTGAAAAGAGCAAGGTTTACATTATAATACTTATTGTGCGCAATTAACCAGTTAAATTATTTTTATTATAGAATTTTATGAAAAGAGCACGGCTTGCATTATAATACTTATTGTGCACAATAAACTGGTTAAATTGTTATTATTATTACAGAAGTTTGTGAAAAGAGTAAGGCTTACATTATAATACTTATTGTGTACAATTAAGTAGTTAAATTATTATTATTATAGAACTTTGTGAAAAGAGCACGGCTTGCATTATAATACTTATTGTGCACAATAAACCAGTTAAATTGTTATTATTATTATTATAGAACTTTGTGGAAAGAGCACGGCTTACATTATAATACTTATTGTGCACAATAAACCAGTTAAATTGTTATTATTATTATTATAGAACTTTGTGGAAAGAGCACGGCTTACATTATAATACTTATTGTGCACAATAAACCAGTTAAATTGTTATTATTATTATTATAGAACTTTGTGGAAAGAGCACGGCTTACATTATAATACTTATTGTGCACAATAAACCAGTTAATTGTTATTATTATTATTATAGACGTTTGTGAAAAGAGCAAGGCTTACATTATAATACTTATTGTGCACAATAAACCAGTTAAATTGTTATTATTATTATAGAAGTTTGTGAAAAGAGCACGGCTTACATTATAATACTTATTGTGCAGAATAAACCAGTTAAATTGTTATTATTATTATTATAGAACTTTGTGGAAAGAGCACGGCTTGCATTATAATACTTATTGTGCACAATAAACCAGTTAAATTGTTATTATTATTATTATAGAAGTTTGTGAAAAGAGTAAGGCTTACATTATAATACTTATTGTGCACAATTAACCAGTTAAATTATTATTATTATTATAGAAGTTTGTGAAAAGAGTAAGGCTTACATTATAATACTTATTGTGCACAATTAACCAGTTAAATTATTTTTATTATAGAATTTTGTGAAAAGAGCACGGCTTGCATTATAATACTTATTGTGCACAATAAACCAGTTAAATTGTTATTATTATTATTATAGAAGTTTGTGAAAAGAGCACGGCTTACATTATAATACTTATTGTGCACAATAAACCAGTTAAATTGTTATTATTATTATTATTATAGAACTTTGTGAAAAGAGCACGGCTTACATTATAATACTTCTTGTGCACAATAAACCAGTTAAAGTATTATTATTATTATTATAGAACTTTGTGGAAAGAGCAAGGTTTACATAATAATATTTATTGTGCACAATAAACCGGTTAAATTGTTATTATTATTATAGACATTTGTGAAAAGAGCAAGGTTTACATTATAATACTTATTGTGCACACTTAACCGGATAAATTGTTATTATTATTATTATAGACGTTTGTGAAAAGAGCAAGGTTTACATTATAATACTTATTGTGCGCAATTAACCAGTTAAATTATTTTTATTATAGAATTTTATGAAAAGAGCACGGCTTGCATTATAATACTTATTGTGCACAATAAACTGGTTAAATTGTTATTATTATTACAGAAGTTTGTGAAAAGAGTAAGGCTTACATTATAATACTTATTGTGTACAATTAAGTAGTTAAATTATTATTATTATAGAACTTTGTGAAAAGAGCACGGCTTGCATTATAATACTTATTGTGCACAATAAACCAGTTAAATTGTTATTATTATTATTATAGAACTTTGTGGAAAGAGCACGGCTTGCATTATAATACTTATTGTGCACAATAAACCAGTTAAATTGTTATTATTATTATTATAGAACTTTGTGGAAAGAGCACGGCTTACATTATAATACTTATTGTGCAGAATAAACCAGTTAAATTGTTATTATTATTATTATAGAACTTTGTGGAAAGAGCACGGCTTGCATTATAATACTTATTGTGCACAATAAACCAGTTAAATTGTTATTATTATTATTAGTTAGATAGAAGTTTGTGAAAAGAGTAAGGCTTGCATTATAATACTTATTGTGCACAGTAAACCAGTTAATTTGTTATTATTATTATTATAGAACTTTGTGGAAAGAGCACGGCTTACATTATAATACTTATTGTGCAGAATAAACCAGTTAAATTGTTATTATTATTATTATAGAAGTTTGTGAAAAGAGCACGGCTTACATTATAATACTTATTGTGCACAATAAACCAGTTAAATTGTTATTATTATTATTATAGAAGTTTGTGAAAAGAGCACGGCTTACATTATAATACTTATTGTGCACAATAAACCAGTTAAATTTATTATTATTATTATAGAAGTTTGTGCACAATAAACCAGTTAAATTATTATTAAAAAGTGAAAGCAGGCTTACATTATAATACTTATTGTGCACAATAAACCAGTTAAATTGTTATTATTATTATTATAGCAAGGTTTACATAATAATAACTTTGTGGAAAGAGCAAGGTTTACATTATAATACTTATTGTGCACAATAAACCAGTTAAATTGTTATTATTATTATTATAGACGTTTGTGAAAAGAGCAAGGTTTACATTATAATACTTATTGTGCACAATTAACCAGTTAAATTATTATTATTATTATAGAAGTTTGTGAAAAGAGCAAGGCTTACATTATAATACTTATTGTGCACAATAAACCAGTTAAATTATTATTATTATATATAGAAGTTTGTGAAAAGAGTAAGGCTTACATTATAATACTTATTGTGCACAATAAACCAGTTAAATTATTATTATTATTACTTATTGTGCACAATAAACCAGTTAAATTGTTATTATTATTATTATAGAAGTTTGTGAAAAGAGCACGGCTTACATTATAATACTTATTGTGCACAATAAACCAGTTAAATTGTTATTATTATTATTTATAGAAGTTTGTGAAAAGAGCACGGCTTACATTATAATACTTATTGTGCACAATAAACCAGTTAAAGTGTTATTATTATTATTATTATAGAACTTTGTGGAAAGAGCAAGGCTTACATTATAATACTTATTGTGCACAATAAACCAGTTAAATTGTTATTATTATTATTATAGACGTTTGTGAAAAGAGCAAGGTTTACATTATAATACTTATTGTGCACAATTAACCAGTTAAATTGTTATTATTATTATTATAGACGTTTGTGAAAAGAGCAAGGTTTACATTATAATACTTATTGTGCACAATTAACCAGTTAAATTATTTTTATTATAGAATTTTATGAAAAGAGCACGGCTTGCATTATAATACTTATTGTGCACAATAAACTGGTTAAATTGTTATTATTATTACAGAAGTTTGTGAAAAGAGTAAGGCTTACATTATAATACTTATTGTGTACAATTAAGTAGTTAAATTATTATTATTATAGAACTTTGTGGAAAGAGTAAGACTTACATTATAATACTTATTGTGCACAATAAACCAGTTAAATTATTATTATTATTATTATAGAAGTTTGTGAAAAGAGTAAGGCTTACATTATAATACTTATTGTGCACAATAAACCAGTTAAATTGTTATTATTATTATTATAGAAGTTTGTGAAAAGAGTAAGGCTTACATTATAATACTTATTGTGCACAATTAACCAGTTAAATTATTATTATTATAGAAGTTTGTGAAAAGAGCACGGCTTACATTATAATACTTATTGTGCACAATAAACCAGTTAAATTGTTATTATTATTATTATTATCATGATAGAAGTTTGTGAAAAGAGCACGGCTTACATTATAATACTTATTGTGCACAATAAACCAGTTAAATTGTTATTATTATTATTATTATGATAGAAGTTTGTGAAAAGAGCACGGCTTACATTATAATACTTATTGTGCACAATAAACCAGTTAAATTATTATTATTATTATTATAGAACTTTGTGGAAAGAGCAAGGTTTACATAATAATATTTATTGTGCACAATAAACCAGTTAAATTGTTATTATTATTATTATAGACGTTTGTGAAAAGAGCAAGGTTTACATTATAATACTTATTGTGCACACTTAACCAGTTAAATTGTTATTATTATTATTATAGACGTTTGTGAAAAGAGCAAGGTTTACATTATAATACTTATTGTGCACAATTAACCAGTTAAATTATTATTATTATAGAATTTTATGAAAAGAGCACGGCTTGCATTATAATACTTATTGTGCACAATAAACCAGTTAAATTGTTATTATTATTATAGAAGTTTGTGAAAAGAGCAAGGCTTACATTATAATACTTATTGTGTACAATTAAGTAGTTAAAATTATTATTATAGAACTTTGTGGAAAGAGCAAGGCTTACATTATAATACTTATTGTGCACAATAAACCAGTTAAATTGTTATTATTATTATTATAGAAGTTTGTGAAAAGAGCAAGGCTTACATTATAATACTTATTGTGCACAATAAACCAGTTAAATTGTTATTATTATTATTATAGAAGTTTGTGAAAAGAGTAAGGCTTACATTATAATACTTATTGTGCACAATTAAACCAGTTAAATTATTATTATTATTATAGAAGTTTGTGAAAAGAGCACGGCTTACATTATAATACTTATTGTGCACAATAAACCAGTTAAATTGTTATTATTATTATTATAGAAGTTTGTGAAAGAGCAAGGCTTACATTATAATACTTATTGTGCACAATAAACCAGTTAAATTATTATTATTATTATTATAGAAGTTTGTGAAAAGAGAAAAGGCTTACATTATAATACTTATTGTGCACAATAAACCAGTTAAATTGTTATTATTATTATTATAGAAGTTTGTGAAAAGAGTAAGGCTTACATTATAATACTTATTGTGCACAATAAACCAGTTAAAATTATTATTATTATTATAGAAGTTTGTGAAAAGAGCACGGCTTACATTATAATACTTATTGTGCACAATAAACCAGTTAAATTGTTATTATTATTATTATTATAGAAGTTTGTGAAAAGAGTAAGGCATTATAATACTTATTGTGCACAATAAACCAGCACTATTAAATTATTATTATTATAGAAGTTTGTGAAAAGGCTTACATTATAATACTTATTGTGCACAATAAACCAGTTAAATTGTTATTATTTATTATTATTATAGAAGTTTGTGAAAAGAGCACGGCTTACATTATAATACTTATTGTGCACAATAAACCAGTTAAAGTTATTATTATTATTATTATAGAACTTTGTGGAAAGAGCAAGGTTTACATTATAATATTTATTGTGCACAATAAACCAGTTAAATTGTTATTATTATTATTATAGACGTTTGTGAAAAGAGCAAGGTTTACATTATAATACTTATTGTGCACAATTAACCGGTTAAATTGTTATTATTATTATTATAGACGTTTGTGAAAAGAGCAAGGTTTACATTATAATACTTATTGTGCACAATTAACCAGTTAAATTATTTTTATTATAGAATTTTATGAAAAGAGCACGGCTTACATTATAATACTTATTGTGCACAATAAACCAGTTAAATTGTTATTATTATTATTACAGAAGTTTGTGAAAAGAGTAAGGCTTACACTATAATACTTATTGTGCACAATTAAGTAGTTAAATTATTATTATTATAGAACTTTGTGAAAAGAGCACGGCTTGCATTATAATACTTATTGTGCACAATAAACCAGTTAAATTGTTATTATTATTATTATAGAACTTTGTGGAAAAGAGCGGCTTACATTATAATACTTATTGTGCACAATAAACCAGTTAAATTGTTATTATTATTATTATAGAACTTTGTGGAAAGAGCACGGCTTGCATTATAATACTTATTGTGCACAATAAACCAGTTAAATTGTTATTATTATTATTATAGAACTTTGTGGAAAGAGCACGGCTTGCATTATAATACTTATTGTGCACAATAAACCAGTTAAATTGTTATTATTATTATTATAGAACTTTGTGGAAAGAGCACGGCTTACATTATAATACTTATTGTGCACAATAAACCAGTTAAATTGTTATTATTATTATTATAAGTTTGTGAAAAGAGCAACGGCTTACATTATAATACTTATTGTGCACAATAAACCAGTTAAATTGTTATTATTATTATTATAGAACTTTGTGGAAAGAGCAAGGCTTACATTATAATACTTATTGTGCACAATAAACCAGTTAAATTGTTATTATTATTATTATAGAAGTTTGTGAAAAGAGCAAGGCTTACATTATAATACTTATTGTGCACAATAAACCAGTTAAATTTATTATTATTATTATAGAAGTTTGTGAAAAGAGTAAGGCTTACATTATAATACTTATTGTGCACAATAAACCAGTTAAATTGTTATTATTATTATTATAGAAGTTTGTGAAAAGAGCACGGCTTACATTATAATACTTATTGTGCACAATAAACCAGTTAAATTGTTATTATTATTATTAGTTTATAAGTTTGTGAAAAGAGCACGGCTTACATTATAATACTTATTGTGCACAATAAACCAGTTAAAATTATTATTATTATTATAGAAGTTTGTGAAAAGAGCACGGCTTACATTATAATACTTATTGTGCACAATAAACCAGTTAAAGTATTATTATTATTATTATAGAACTTTGTGGAAAGAGCAAGGTTTACATTATAATATTTATTGTGCACAATAAACCAGTTAAATTATTATTATTATTATAGACGTTTGTGAAAAGAGCAAGGTTTACATTATAATACTTATTGTGCACAATTAACCGGTTAAATTGTTATTATTATTATTATAGACGTTTGTGAAAGAGCAAGGTTTACATTATAATACTTATTGTGCACAATTAACCAGTTAAATTATTTTTATTATAGAATTTTATGAAAAGAGCACGGCTTGCATTATAATACTTATTGTGCACAATAAACTGGTTAAATTGTTATTATTATTATTACAGAAGTTTGTGAAAAGAGTAAGGCTTACATTATAATACTTATTGTGTACAATTAAGTAGTTAAATTATTATTATTATAGAACTTTGTGAAAGAGCACAGCTTGCATTATAATACTTATTGTGCACAATAAACCAGTTAAATTGTTATTATTATTATTATAGAACTTTGTGGAAAGAGCACGGCTTACATTATAATACTTATTGTGCACAATAAACCAGTTAAATTGTTATTATTATTATTATAGAACTTTGTGGAAAAGAGTGGAACGGCTTACATTATAATACTTATTGTGCACAATAAACCAGTTAAATTATTATTATTATTATTATAGAAGTTTGTGAAAGAGCACGGCTTACATTATAATACTTATTGTGCACAATAAACCAGTTAAATTGTTATTATTATTATTATTATAGAAGTTTGTGGAAAGAGCAAGGTTTACATTATAATACTTATTGTGCACAATAAACCAGTTAAATTGTTATTATTATTATTATAGAACGTTTGTGAAAAGAGCAAGGTTTACATTATAATATTTATTGTGCACAATTAACCAGTTAAATTGTTATTATTATTATTATAGAAGTTTGTGAAAAGAGCATGGCTTACATTATAATACTTATTGTGCACAATAAACCAGTTAGAATTGTTATTATTATTATTGTTAGAAGTTATTATTATTATTGTGTGAAAAGAGCACGGCTTACATTATAATACTTATTGTTACAATAAACCAGTTAAATTATTATTATTATAGAAGTTTGTGAAAAGAGCACGGCTTACATTATAATACTTATTGTGCACAATAAACCAGTTAAATTGTTATTATTATTATTATAGAAGTTTGTGAAAAGAGCAAGGCTTACATTATAATACTTATTGTGCACAATAAACCAGTTAAATTGTTATTATTATTATTATAGAAGTTTGTGAAAAGAGCAAGGCTTACATTATAATACTTATTGTGCACAATAAACCAGTTAAATTGTTATTATTATTATTATAGAAGTTTGTGAAAAGAGTAAGGCTTACATTATAATACTTATTGTGCACAATAAACCAGTTAAATTGTTATTATTATTATTATAGAAGTTTGTGAAAAGAGCAAGGCTTACATTATAATACTTATTGTGCACAATAAACCAGTTAAATTATTATTATTATTATTATA
>NW_027467777.1:26992109-27038930 GCF_004210375.1 Tachypleus tridentatus | reverse complement strand
GGCCTGGCCTGGCCTGGCCTGGCCTGGCCTGGCCTGGCCTGGCCTGGCCTGGCCTGGCCTGGCCTGGCCTGGCCTGGCCTGGCCTGGCCTGGCCTGGCCTGGCCTGGCCTGGCCTGGCCTGGCCTGGCCTGGCCTGGCCTGGCCTGGCCTGGCCTGGCCTGGCCTGGCCTGGCCTGGCCTGGCCTGGCCTGGCCTGGCCTGGCCTGGCCTGGCCTGGCCTGGCCTGGCCTGGCCTGGCCTGGCCTGGCCTGGCCTGGCCTGGCCTGGCCTGGCCTGGCCTGGCCTGGCCTGGCCTGGCCTGGCCTGGCCTGGCCTGGCCTGGCCTGGCCTGGCCTGGCCTGGCCTGGCCTGGCCTGGCCTGGCCTGGCCTGGCCTGGCCTGGCCTGGCCTGGCCTGGCCTGGCCTGGCCTGGCCTGGCCTGGCCTGGCCTGGCCTGGCCTGGCCTGGCCTGGCCTGGCCTGGCCTGGCCTGGCCTGGCCTGGCCTGGCCTGGCCTGGCCTGGCCTGGCCCTGGCCTGGCCTGGCCTGGCCTGGCCTGGCCTGGCCTGGCCTGGCCTGGCCTGGCCTGGCCTGGCCTGGCCTGGCCTGGCCTGGCCTGGCCTGGCCTGGCCTGGCCTGGCCTGGCCTGGCCTGGCCTGGCCTGGCCTGGCCTGGCCTGGCCTGGCCTGGCCTGGCCTGGCCTGGCCTGGCCTGGCCTGGCCTGGCCTGGCCTGGCCTGGCCTGGCCTGGCCTGCCTGGCCTGGCCTGGCCTGGCCTGGCCTGGCCTGGCCTGGCCTGGCCTGGCCTGGCCTGGCCTGGCCTGGCCTGGCCTGGCCTGGCCTGGCCTGGCCTGGCCTGGCCTGGCCTGGCCTGGCCTGGCCTGGCCTGGCCTGGCCTGGCCTGGCCTGGCCTGGCCTGGCCTGGCCTGGCCTGGCCTGGCCTGGCCTGGCCTGGCCTGGCCTGGCCTGGCCTGGCCTGGCCTGGCCTGGCCTGGCCTGGCCTGGCCTGGCCTGGCCTGGCCTGGCCTGGCCTGGCCTGGCCTGGCCTGGCCTGGCCTGGCCTGGCCTGGCCTGGCCTGGCCTGGCCTGGCCTGGCCTGGCCTGGCCTGGCCTGGCCTGGCCTGGCCTGGCCTGGCCTGGCCTGGCCTGGCCTGGCCTGGCCTGGCCTGGCCTGGCCTGGCCTGGCCTGGCCTGGCCTGGCCTGGCCTGGCCTGGCCTGGCCTGGCCTGGCCTGGCCTGGCCTGGCCTGGCCTGGCCTGGCCTGGCCTGGCCTGGCCTGGCCTGGCCTGGCCTGGCCTGGCCTGGCCTGGCCTGGCCTGGCCTGGCCTGGCCTGGCCTGGCCTGGCCTGGCCTGGCCTGGCCTGGCCTGGCCTGGCCTGGCCTGGCCTGGCCTGGCCTGGCCTGGCCTGGCCTGGCCTGGCCTGGCCTGGCCTGGCCTGGCCTGGCCTGGCCTGGCCTGGCCTGGCCTGGCCTGGCCTGGCCTGGCCTGGCCTGGCCTGGCCTGGCCTGGCCTGGCCTGGCCTGGCCTGGCCTGGCCTGGCCTGGCCTGGCCTGGCCTGGCCTGGCCTGGCCTGGCCTGGCCTGGCCTGGCCTGGCCTGGCCTGGCCTGGCCTGGCCTGGCCTGGCCTGGCCTGGCCTGGCCTGGCCTGGCCTGGCCTGGCCTGGCCTGGCCTGGCCTGGCCTGGCCTGGCCTGGCCTGGCCTGGCCTGGCCTGGCCTGGCCTGGCCTGGCCTGGCCTGGCCTGGCCTGGCCTGGCCTGGCCTGGCCTGGCCTGGCCTGGCCTGGCCTGGCCTGGCCTGGCCTGGCCTGGCCTGGCCTGGCCTGGCCTGGCCTGGCCTGGCCTGGCCTGGCCTGGCCTGGCCTGGCCTGGCCTGGCCTGGCCTGGCCTGGCCTGGCCTGGCCTGGCCTGGCCTGGCCTGGCCTGGCCTGGCCTGGCCTGGCCTGGCCTGGCCTGGCCTGGCCTGGCCTGGCCTGGCCTGCCTGGCCTGGCCTGGCCTGGCCTGGCCTGGCCTGGCCTGGCCTGGCCTGGCCTGGCCTGGCCTGGCCTGGCCTGGCCTGGCCTGGCCTGGCCTGGCCTGGCCTGGCCTGGCCTGGCCTGGCCTGGCCTGGCCTGGCCTGGCCTGGCCTGGCCTGGCCTGGCCTGGCCTGGCCTGGCCTGGCCTGGCCTGGCCTGGCCTGGCCTGGCCTGGCCTGGCCTGGCCTGGCCTGGCCTGGCCTGGCCTGGCCTGGCCTGGCCTGGCCTGGCCTGGCCTGGCCTGGCCTGGCCTGGCCTGGCCTGGCCTGGCCTGGCCTGGCCTGGCCTGGCCTGGCCTGGCCTGGCCTGGGCCTGGCCTGGCCTGGCCTGGCCTGGCCTGGCCTGGCCTGGCCTGGCCTGGCCTGGCCTGGCCTGGCCTGGCCTGGCCTGGCCTGGCCTGGCCTGGCCTGGCCTGGCCTGGCCTGGCCTGGCCTGGCCTGGCCTGGCCTGGCCTGGCCTGGCCTGGCCTGGCCTGGCCTGGCCTGGCCTGGCCTGGCCTGGCCTGGCCTGGCCTGGCCTGGCCTGGCCTGGCCTGGCCTGGCCTGGCCTGGCCTGGCCTGGCCTGGCCTGGCCTGGCCTGGCCTGGCCTGGCCTGGCCTGGCCTGGCCTGGCCTGGCCTGGCCTGGCCTGGCCTGGCCTGGCCTGGCCTGGCCTGGCCTGGCCTGGCCTGGCCTGGCCTGGCCTGGCCTGGCCTGGCCTGGCCTGGCCTGGCCTGGCCTGGCCTGGCCTGGCCTGGCCTGGCCTGGCCTGGCCTGGCCTGGCCTGGCCTGGCCTGGCCTGGCCTGGCCTGGCCTGGCCTGGCCTGGCCTGGCCTGGCCTGGCCTGGCCTGGCCTGGCCTGGCCTGGCCTGGCCTGGCCTGGCCTGGCCTGGCCTGGCCTGGCCTGGCCTGGCCTGGCCTGGCCTGGCCTGGCCTGGCCTGGCCTGGCCTGGCCTGGCCTGGCCTGGCCTGGCCTGGCCTGGCCTGGCCTGGCCTGGCCTGGCCTGGCCTGGCCTGGCCTGGCCTGGCCTGGCCTGGCCTGGCCTGGCCTGGCCTGGCCTGGCCTGGCCTGGCCTGGCCTGGCCTGGCCTGGCCTGGCCTGGCCTGGCCTGGCCTGGCCTGGCCTGGCCTGGCCTGGCCTGGCCTGGCCTGGCCTGGCCTGGCCTGGCCTGGCCTGGCCTGGCCTGGCCTGGCCTGGCCTGGCCTGGCCTGGCCTGGCCTGGCCTGGCCTGGCCTGGCCTGGCCTGGCCTGGCCTGGCCTGGCCTGGCCTGGCCTGGCCTGGCCTGGCCTGGCCTGGCCTGGCCTGGCCTGGCCTGGCCTGGCCTGGCCTGGCCTGGCCTGGCCTGGCCTGGCCTGGCCTGGCCTGGCCTGGCCTGGCCTGGCCTGGCCTGGCCTGGCCTGGCCTGGCCTGGCCTGGCCTGGCCTGGCCTGGCCTGGCCTGGCCTGGCCTGGCCTGGCCTGGCCTGGCCTGGCCTGGCCTGGCCTGGCCTGGCCTGGCCTGGCCTGGCCTGGCCTGGCCTGGCCTGGCCTGGCCTGGCCTGGCCTGGCCTGGCCTGGCCTGGCCTGGCCTGGCCTGGCCTGGCCTGGCCTGGCCTGGCCTGGCCTGGCCTGGCCTGGCCTGGCCTGGCCTGGCCTGGCCTGGCCTGGCCTGGCCTGGCCTGGCCTGGCCTGGCCTGGCCTGGCCTGGCCTGGCCTGGCCTGGCCTGGCCTGGCCTGGCCTGGCCTGGCCTGGCCTGGCCTGGCCTGGCCTGGCCTGGCCTGGCCTGGCCTGGCCTGGCCTGGCCTGGCCTGGCCTGGCCTGGCCTGGCCTGGCCTGGCCTGGCCTGGCCTGGCCTGGCCTGGCCTGGCCTGGCCTGGCCTGGCCTGGCCTGGCCTGGCCTGGCCTGGCCTGGCCTGGCCTGGCCTGGCCTGGCCTGGCCTGGCCTGGCCTGGCCTGGCCTGGCCTGGCCTGGCCTGGCCTGGCCTGGCCTGGCCTGGCCTGGCCTGGCCTGGCCTGGCCTGGCCTGGCCTGGCCTGGCCTGGCCTGGCCTGGCCTGGCCTGGCCTGGCCTGGCCTGGCCTGGCCTGGCCTGGCCTGGCCTGGCCTGGCCTGGCCTGGCCTGGCCTGGCCTGGCCTGGCCTGGCCTGGCCTGGCCTGGCCTGGCCTGGCCTGGCCTGGCCTGGCCTGGCCTGGCCTGGCCTGGCCTGGCCTGGCCTGGCCTGGCCTGGCCTGGCCTGGCCTGGCCTGGCCTGGCCTGGCCTGGCCTGGCCTGGCCTGGCCTGGCCTGGCCTGGCCTGGCCTGGCCTGGCCTGGCCTGGCCTGGCCTGGCCTGGCCTGGCCTGGCCTGGCCTGGCCTGGCCTGGCCTGGCCTGGCCTGGCCTGGCCTGGCCTGGCCTGGCCTGGCCTGGCCTGGCCTGGCCTGGCCTGGCCTGGCCTGGCCTGGCCTGGCCTGGCCTGGCCTGGCCTGGCCTGGCCTGGCCTGGCCTGGCCTGGCCTGGCCTGGCCTGGCCTGGCCTGGCCTGGCCTGGCCTGGCCTGGCCTGGCCTGGCCTGGCCTGGCCTGGCCTGGCCTGGCCTGGCCTGGCCTGGCCTGGCCTGGCCTGGCCTGGCCTGGCCTGGCCTGGCCTGGCCTGGCCTGGCCTGGCCTGGCCTGGCCTGGCCTGGCCTGGCCTGGCCTGGCCTGGCCTGGCCTGGCCTGGCCTGGCCTGGCCTGGCCTGGCCTGGCCTGGCCTGGCCTGGCCTGGCCTGGCCTGGCCTGGCCTGGCCTGGCCTGGCCTGGCCTGGCCTGGCCTGGCCTGGCCTGGCCTGGCCTGGCCTGGCCTGGCCTGGCCTGGCCTGGCCTGGCCTGGCCTGGCCTGGCCTGGCCTGGCCTGGCCTGGCCTGGCCTGGCCTGGCCTGGCCTGGCCTGGCCTGGCCTGGCCTGGCCTGGCCTGGCCTGGCCTGGCCTGGCCTGGCCTGGCCTGGCCTGGCCTGGCCTGGCCTGGCCTGGCCTGGCCTGGCCTGGCCTGGCCTGGCCTGGCCTGGCCTGGCCTGGCCTGGCCTGGCCTGGCCTGGCCTGGCCTGGCCTGGCCTGGCCTGGCCTGGCCTGGCCTGGCCTGGCCTGGCCTGGCCTGGCCTGGCCTGGCCTGGCCTGGCCTGGCCTGGCCTGGCCTGGCCTGGCCTGGCCTGGCCTGGCCTGGCCTGGCCTGGCCTGGCCTGGCCTGGCCTGGCCTGGCCTGGCCTGGCCTGGCCTGGCCTGGCCTGGCCTGGCCTGGCCTGGCCTGGCCTGGCCTGGCCTGGCCTGGCCTGGCCTGGCCTGGCCTGGCCTGGCCTGGCCTGGCCTGGCCTGGCCTGGCCTGGCCTGGCCTGGCCTGGCCTGGCCTGGCCTGGCCTGGCCTGGCCTGGCCTGGCCTGGCCTGGCCTGGCCTGGCCTGGCCTGGCCTGGCCTGGCCTGGCCTGGCCTGGCCTGGCCTGGCCTGGCCTGGCCTGGCCTGGCCTGGCCTGGCCTGGCCTGGCCTGGCCTGGCCTGGCCTGGCCTGGCCTGGCCTGGCCTGGCCTGGCCTGGCCTGGCCTGGCCTGGCCTGGCCTGGCCTGGCCTGGCCTGGCCTGGCCTGGCCTGGCCTGGCCTGGCCTGGCCTGGCCTGGCCTGGCCTGGCCTGGCCTGGCCTGGCCTGGCCTGGCCTGGCCTGGCCTGGCCTGGCCTGGCCTGGCCTGGCCTGGCCTGGCCTGGCCTGGCCTGGCCTGGCCTGGCCTGGCCTGGCCTGGCCTGGCCTGGCCTGGCCTGGCCTGGCCTGGCCTGGCCTGGCCTGGCCTGGCCTGGCCTGGCCTGGCCTGGCCTGGCCTGGCCTGGCCTGGCCTGGCCTGGCCTGGCCTGGCCTGGCCTGGCCTGGCCTGGCCTGGCCTGGCCTGGCCTGGCCTGGCCTGGCCTGGCCTGGCCTGGCCTGGCCTGGCCTGGCCTGGCCTGGCCTGGCCTGGCCTGGCCTGGCCTGGCCTGGCCTGGCCTGGCCTGGCCTGGCCTGGCCTGGCCTGGCCTGGCCTGGCCTGGCCTGGCCTGGCCTGGCCTGGCCTGGCCTGGCCTGGCCTGGCCTGGCCTGGCCTGGCCTGGCCTGGCCTGGCCTGGCCTGGCCTGGCCTGGCCTGGCCTGGCCTGGCCTGGCCTGGCCTGGCCTGGCCTGGCCTGGCCTGGCCTGGCCTGGCCTGGCCTGGCCTGGCCTGGCCTGGCCTGGCCTGGCCTGGCCTGGCCTGGCCTGGCCTGGCCTGGCCTGGCCTGGCCTGGCCTGGCCTGGCCTGGCCTGGCCTGGCCTGGCCTGGCCTGGCCTGGCCTGGCCTGGCCTGGCCTGGCCTGGCCTGGCCTGGCCTGGCCTGGCCTGGCCTGGCCTGGCCTGGCCTGGCCTGGCCTGGCCTGGCCTGCCTGGCCTGGCCTGGCCTGGCCTGCCTGGCCTGGCCTGGCCTGGCCTGGCCTGGCCTGGCCTGGCCTGGCCTGGCCTGGCCTGGCCTGGCCTGGCCTGGCCTGGCCTGGCCCTGGCCTGGCCTGGCCTGGCCTGGCCTGGCCTGGCCTGGCCTGGCCTGGCCTGGCCTGGCCTGGCCTGGCCTGGCCTGGCCTGGCCTGGCCTGGCCTGGCCTGGCCTGGCCTGGCCTGGCCTGGCCTGGCCTGGCCTGGCCTGGCCCTGGCCTGGCCTGGCCTGGCCTGGCCTGGCCTGGCCTGGCCTGGCCTGGCCTGGCCTGGCCTGGCCTGGCCTGGCCTGGCCTGGCCTGGCCTGGCCTGGCCTGGCCTGGCCTGGCCTGGCCTGGCCTGGCCTGGCCTGGCCTGGCCTGGCCTGGCCTGGCCTGGCCTGGCCTGGCCTGGCCTGGCCTGGCCTGGCCTGGCCTGGCCTGGCCTGGCCTGGCCTGGCCTGGCCTGGCCTGGCCTGGCCTGGCCTGGCCTGGCCTGGCCTGGCCTGGCCTGGCCTGGCCTGGCCTGGCCTGGCCTGGCCTGGCCTGGCCTGGCCTGGCCTGGCCTGGCCTGGCCTGGCCTGGCCTGGCCTGGCCTGGCCTGGCCTGGCCTGGCCTGGCCTGGCCTGGCCTGGCCTGGCCTGGCCTGGCCTGGCCTGGCCTGGCCTGGCCTGGCCTGGCCTGGCCTGGCCTGGCCTGGCCTGGCCTGGCCTGGCCTGGCCTGGCCTGGCCTGGCCTGGCCTGGCCTGGCCTGGCCTGGCCTGGCCTGGCCTGGCCTGGCCTGGCCTGGCCTGGCCTGGCCTGGCCTGGCCTGGCCTGGCCTGGCCTGGCCTGGCCTGGCCTGGCCTGGCCTGGCCTGGCCTGGCCTGGCCTGGCCTGGCCTGGCCTGGCCTGGCCTGGCCTGGCCTGGCCTGGCCTGGCCTGGCCTGGCCTGGCCTGGCCTGGCCTGGCCTGGCCTGGCCTGGCCTGGCCTGGCCTGGCCTGGCCTGGCCTGGCCTGGCCTGGCCTGGCCTGGCCTGGCCTGGCCTGGCCTGGCCTGGCCTGGCCTGGCCTGGCCTGGCCTGGCCTGGCCTGGCCTGGCCTGGCCTGGCCTGGCCTGGCCTGGGCCTGGCCTGGCCTGGCCTGGCCTGGCCTGGCCTGGCCTGGCCTGGCCTGGCCTGGCCTGGCCTGGCCTGGCCTGGCCTGGCCTGGCCTGGCCTGGCCTGGCCTGGCCTGGCCTGGCCTGGCCTGGCCTGGCCTGGCCTGGCCTGGCCTGGCCTGGCCTGGCCTGGCCTGGCCTGGCCTGGCCTGGCCTGGCCTGGCCTGGCCTGGCCTGGCCTGGCCTGGCCTGGCCTGGCCTGGCCTGGCCTGGCCTGGCCTGGCCTGGCCTGGCCTGGCCTGGCCTGGCCTGGCCTGGCCTGGCCTGGCCTGGCCTGGCCTGGCCTGGCCTGGCCTGGCCTGGCCTGGCCTGGCCTGGCCTGGCCTGGCCTGGCCTGGCCTGGCCTGGCCTGGCCTGGCCTGGCCTGGCCTGGCCTGGCCTGGCCTGGCCTGGCCTGGCCTGGCCTGGCCTGGCCTGGCCTGGCCTGGCCTGGCCTGGCCTGGCCTGGCCTGGCCTGGCCTGGCCTGGCCTGGCCTGGCCTGGCCTGGCCTGGCCTGGCCTGGCCTGGCCTGGCCTGGCCTGGCCTGGCCTGGCCTGGCCTGGCCTGGCCTGGCCTGGCCTGGCCTGGCCTGGCCTGGCCTGGCCTGGCCTGGCCTGGCCTGGCCTGGCCTGGCCTGGCCTGGCCTGGCCTGGCCTGGCCTGGCCTGGGCCTGGCCTGGCCTGGCCTGGCCTGGCCTGGCCTGGCCTGGCCTGGCCTGGCCTGGCCTGGCCTGGCCTGGCCTGGCCTGGCCTGGCCTGGCCTGGCCTGGCCTGGCCTGGCCTGGCCTGGCCTGGCCTGGCCTGGCCTGGCCTGGCCTGGCCTGGCCTGGCCTGGCCTGGCCTGGCCTGGCCTGGCCTGGCCTGGCCTGGCCTGGCCTGGCCTGGCCTGGCCTGGCCTGGCCTGGCCTGGCCTGGCCTGGCCTGGCCTGGCCTGGCCTGGCCTGGCCTGGCCTGGCCTGGCCTGGCCTGGCCTGGCCTGGCCTGGCCTGGCCTGGCCTGGCCTGGCCTGGCCTGGCCTGGCCTGGCCTGGCCTGGCCTGGCCTGGCCTGGCCTGGCCTGGCCTGGCCTGGCCTGGCCTGGCCTGGCCTGGCCTGGCCTGGCCTGGCCTGGCCTGGCCTGGCCTGGCCTGGCCTGGCCTGGCCTGGCCTGGCCTGGCCTGGCCTGGCCTGGCCTGGCCTGGCCTGGCCTGGCCTGGCCTGGCCTGGCCTGGCCTGGCCTGGCCTGGCCTGGCCTGGCCTGGCCTGGCCTGGCCTGGCCTGGCCTGGCCTGGCCTGGCCTGGCCTGGCCTGGCCTGGCCTGGCCTGGCCTGGCCTGGCCTGGGCCTGGCCTGGCCTGGCCTGGCCTGGCCTGGGCCTGGCCTGGCCTGGCCTGGCCTGGCCTGGCCTGGCCTGGCCTGGCCTGGCCTGGCCTGGCCTGGCCTGGCCTGGCCTGGCCTGGCCTGGCCTGGCCTGGCCTGGCCTGGCCTGGCCTGGCCTGGCCTGGCCTGGCCTGGCCTGGCCTGGCCTGGCCTGGCCTGGCCTGGCCTGGCCTGGCCTGGCCTGGCCTGGCCTGGCCTGGCCTGGCCTGGCCTGGCCTGGCCTGGCCTGGCCTGGCCTGGCCTGGCCTGGCCTGGCCTGGCCTGGCCTGGCCTGGCCTGGCCTGGCCTGGCCTGGCCTGGCCTGGCCTGGCCTGGCCTGGCCTGGCCTGGCCTGGCCTGGCCTGGCCTGGCCTGGCCTGGCCTGGCCTGGCCTGGCCTGGCCTGGCCTGGCCTGGCCTGGCCTGGCCTGGCCTGGCCTGGCCTGGCCTGGCCTGGCCTGGCCTGGCCTGGCCTGGCCTGGCCTGGCCTGGCCTGGCCTGGCCTGGCCTGGCCTGGCCTGGCCTGGCCTGGCCTGGCCTGGCCTGGCCTGGCCTGGCCTGGCCTGGCCTGGCCTGGCCTGGCCTGGCCTGGCCTGGCCTGGCCTGGCCTGGCCTGGCCTGGCCTGGCCTGGCCTGGCCTGGCCTGGCCTGGCCTGGCCTGGCCTGGCCTGGCCTGGCCTGGCCTGGCCTGGCCTGGCCTGGCCTGGCCTGGCCTGGCCTGGCCTGGCCTGGCCTGGCCTGGCCTGGCCTGGCCTGGCCTGGCCTGGCCTGGCCTGGCCTGGCCTGGCCTGGCCTGGCCTGGCCTGGCCTGGCCTGGCCTGGCCTGGCCTGGCCTGGCCTGGCCTGGCCTGGCCTGGCCTGGCCTGGCCTGGCCTGGCCTGGCCTGGCCTGGCCTGGCCTGGCCTGGCCTGGCCTGGCCTGGCCTGGCCTGGCCTGGCCTGGCCTGGCCTGGGCCTGGCCTGGCCTGGCCTGGCCTGGCCTGGCCTGGCCTGGCCTGGCCTGGCCTGGCCTGGCCTGGCCTGGCCTGGCCTGGCCTGGCCTGGCCTGGCCTGGCCCTGGCCTGGCCTGGCCTGGCCTGGCCTGGCCTGGCCTGGCCTGGCCTGGCCTGGCCTGGCCTGGCCTGGCCTGGCCTGGCCTGGCCTGGCCTGGCCTGGCCTGGCCTGGCCTGGCCTGGCCTGGCCTGGCCTGGCCTGGCCTGGCCTGGCCTGGCCTGGCCTGGCCTGGCCTGGCCTGGCCTGGCCTGGCCTGGCCTGGCCTGGCCTGGCCTGGCCTGGCCTGGCCTGGCCTGGCCTGGCCTGGCCTGGCCTGGCCTGGCCTGGCCTGGCCTGGCCTGGCCTGGCCTGGCCTGGCCTGGCCTGGCCTGGCCTGGCCTGGCCTGGCCTGGCCTGGCCTGGCCTGGCCTGGCCTGGCCTGGCCTGGCCTGGCCTGGCCTGGCCTGGCCTGGCCTGGCCTGGCCTGGCCTGGCCTGGCCTGGCCTGGCCTGGCCTGGCCTGGCCTGGCCTGGCCTGGCCTGGCCTGGCCTGGCCTGGCCTGGCCTGGCCTGGCCTGGCCTGGCCTGGCCTGGCCTGGCCTGGCCTGGCCTGGCCTGGCCTGGCCTGGCCTGGCCTGGCCTGGCCTGGCCTGGCCTGGCCTGGCCTGGCCTGGCCTGGCCTGGCCTGGCCTGGCCTGGCCTGGCCTGGCCTGGCCTGGCCTGGCCTGGCCTGGCCTGGCCTGGCCTGGCCTGGCCTGGCCTGGCCTGGCCTGGCCTGGCCTGGCCTGGCCTGGCCTGGCCTGGCCTGGCCTGGCCTGGCCTGGCCTGGCCTGGCCTGGCCTGGCCTGGCCTGGCCTGGCCTGGCCTGGCCTGGCCTGGCCTGGCCTGGCCTGGCCTGGCCTGGCCTGGCCTGGCCTGGCCTGGCCTGGCCTGGCCTGGCCTGGCCTGGCCTGGCCTGGCCTGGCCTGGCCTGGCCTGGCCTGGCCTGGCCTGGCCTGGCCTGGCCTGGCCTGGCCTGGCCTGGCCTGGCCTGGCCTGGCCTGGCCTGGCCTGGCCTGGCCTGGCCTGGCCTGGCCTGGCCTGGCCTGGCCTGGCCTGGCCTGGCCTGGCCTGGCCTGGCCTGGCCTGGCCTGGCCTGGCCTGGCCTGGCCTGGCCTGGCCTGGCCTGGCCTGGCCTGGCCTGGCCTGGCCTGGCCTGGCCTGGCCTGGCCTGGCCTGGCCTGGCCTGGCCTGGCCTGGCCTGGCCTGGCCTGGCCTGGCCTGGCCTGGCCTGGCCTGGCCTGGCCTGGCCTGGCCTGGCCTGGCCTGGCCTGGCCTGGCCTGGCCTGGCCTGGCCTGGCCTGGCCTGGCCTGGCCTGGCCTGGCCTGGCCTGGCCTGGCCTGGCCTGGCCTGGCCTGGCCTGGCCTGGCCTGGCCTGGCCTGGCCTGGCCTGGCCTGGCCTGGCCTGGCCTGGCCTGGCCTGGCCTGGCCTGGCCTGGCCTGGCCTGGCCTGGCCTGGCCTGGCCTGGCCTGGCCTGGCCTGGCCTGGCCTGGCCTGGCCTGGCCTGGCCTGGCCTGGCCTGGCCTGGCCTGGCCTGGCCTGGCCTGGCCTGGCCTGGCCTGGCCTGGCCTGGCCTGGCCTGGCCTGGCCTGGCCTGGCCTGGCCTGGCCTGGCCTGGCCTGGCCTGGCCTGGCCTGGCCTGGCCTGGCCTGGCCTGGCCCTGGCCTGGCCTGGCCTGGCCTGGCCTGGCCTGGCCTGGCCTGGCCTGGCCTGGCCTGGCCTGGCCTGGCCTGGCCTGGCCTGGCCTGGCCTGGCCTGGCCTGGCCTGGCCTGGCCTGGCCTGGCCTGGCCTGGCCTGGCCTGGCCTGGCCTGGCCTGGCCTGGCCTGGCCTGGCCTGGCCTGGCCTGGCCTGGCCTGGCCTGGCCTGGCCTGGCCTGGCCTGGCCTGGCCTGGCCTGGCCTGGCCTGGCCTGGCCTGGCCTGGCCTGGCCTGGCCTGGCCTGGCCTGGCCTGGCCTGGCCTGGCCTGGCCTGGCCTGGCCTGGCCTGGCCTGGCCTGGCCTGGCCTGGCCTGGCCTGGCCTGGCCTGGCCTGGCCTGGCCTGGCCTGGCCTGGCCTGGCCTGGCCTGGCCTGGCCTGGCCTGGCCTGGCCTGGCCTGGCCTGGCCTGGCCTGGCCTGGCCTGGGCCTGGCCTGGCCTGGCCTGGCCTGGCCTGGCCTGGCCTGGCCTGGCCTGGCCTGGCCTGGCCTGGCCTGGCCTGGCCTGGCCTGGCCTGGCCTGGCCTGGCCTGGCCTGGCCTGGCCCTGGCCTGGCCTGGCCTGGCCTGCCTGGCCTGGCCTGGCCTGGCCTGGCCTGGCCCTGGCCTGGCCTGGCCTGGCCTGGCCTGGCCTGGCCTGGCCTGGCCTGGCCTGGCCTGGCCTGGCCTGGCCTGGCCTGGCCTGGCCTGGCCTGGCCTGGCCTGGCCTGGCCTGGCCTGGCCTGGCCTGGCCTGGCCTGGCCTGGCCTGGCCTGGCCTGGCCTGGCCTGGCCTGGCCTGGCCTGGCCTGGCCTGGCCTGGCCTGGCCTGGCCTGGCCTGGCCTGGCCTGGCCTGGCCTGGCCTGGCCTGGCCTGGCCTGGCCTGGCCTGGCCTGGCCTGGCCTGGCCTGGCCTGGCCTGGCCTGGCCTGGCCTGGCCTGGCCTGGCCTGGCCTGGCCTGGCCTGGCCTGGCCTGGCCTGGCCTGGCCTGGCCTGGCCTGGCCTGGCCTGGCCTGGCCTGGCCTGGCCTGGCCTGGCCTGGCCTGGCCTGGCCTGGCCTGGCCTGGCCTGGCCTGGCCTGGCCTGGCCTGGCCTGGCCTGGCCTGGCCTGGCCTGGCCTGGCCTGGCCTGGCCTGGCCTGGCCTGGCCTGGCCTGGCCTGGCCTGGCCTGGCCTGGCCTGGCCTGGCCTGGCCTGGCCTGGCCTGGCCTGGCCTGGCCTGGCCTGGCCTGGCCTGGCCTGGCCTGGCCTGGCCTGGCCTGGCCTGGCCTGGCCTGGCCTGGCCTGGCCTGGCCTGGCCTGGCCTGGCCTGGCCTGGCCTGGCCTGGCCTGGCCTGGCCTGGCCTGGCCTGGCCTGGCCTGGCCTGGCCTGGCCTGGCCTGGCCTGGCCTGGCCTGGCCTGGCCTGGCCTGGCCTGGCCTGGCCTGGCCTGGCCTGGCCTGGCCTGGCCTGGCCTGGCCTGGCCTGGCCTGGCCTGGCCTGGCCTGGCCTGGCCTGGCCTGGCCTGGCCTGGCCTGGCCTGGCCTGGCCTGGCCTGGCCTGGCCTGGCCTGGCCTGGCCTGGCCTGGCCTGGCCTGGCCTGGCCTGGCCTGGCCTGGCCTGGCCTGGCCTGGCCTGGCCTGGCCTGGCCTGGCCTGGCCTGGCCTGGCCTGGCCTGGCCTGGCCTGGCCTGGCCTGGCCTGGCCTGGCCTGGCCTGGCCTGGCCTGGCCTGGCCTGGCCTGGCCTGGCCTGGCCTGGCCTGGCCTGGCCTGGCCTGGCCTGGCCTGGCCTGGCCTGGCCTGGCCTGGCCTGGCCTGGCCTGGCCTGGCCTGGCCTGGCCTGGCCTGGCCTGGCCTGGCCTGGCCTGGCCTGGCCTGGCCTGGCCTGGCCTGGCCTGGCCTGGCCTGGCCTGGCCTGGCCTGGCCTGGCCTGGCCTGGCCTGGCCTGGCCTGGCCTGGCCTGGCCTGGCCTGGCCTGGCCTGGCCTGGCCTGGCCTGGCCTGGCCTGGCCTGGCCTGGCCTGGCCTGGCCTGGCCTGGCCTGGCCTGGCCTGGCCTGGCCTGGCCTGGCCTGGCCTGGCCTGGCCTGGCCTGGCCTGGCCTGGCCTGGCCTGGCCTGGCCTGGCCTGGCCTGGCCTGGCCTGGCCTGGCCTGGCCTGGCCTGGCCTGGCCTGGCCTGGCCTGGCCTGGCCTGGCCTGGCCTGGCCTGGCCTGGCCTGGCCTGGCCTGGCCTGGCCTGGCCTGGCCTGGCCTGGCCTGGCCTGGCCTGGCCTGGCCTGGCCTGGCCTGGCCTGGCCTGGCCTGGCCTGGCCTGGCCTGGCCTGGCCTGGCCTGGCCTGGCCTGGCCTGGCCTGGCCTGGCCTGGCCTGGCCTGGCCTGGCCTGGCCTGGCCTGGCCTGGCCTGGCCTGGCCTGGCCTGGCCTGGCCTGGCCTGGCCTGGCCTGGCCTGGCCTGGCCTGGCCTGGCCTGGCCTGGCCTGGCCTGGCCTGGCCTGGCCTGGCCTGGCCTGGCCTGGCCTGGCCTGGCCTGGCCTGGCCTGGCCTGGCCTGGCCTGGCCTGGCCTGGCCTGGCCTGGCCTGGCCTGGCCTGGCCTGGCCTGGCCTGGCCTGGCCTGGCCTGGCCTGGCCTGGCCTGGCCTGGCCTGGCCTGGCCTGGCCTGGCCTGGCCTGGCCTGGCCTGGCCTGGCCTGGCCTGGCCTGGCCTGGCCTGGCCTGGCCTGGCCTGGCCTGGCCTGGCCTGGCCTGCCTGGCCTGGCCTGGCCTGGCCTGGCCTGGCCTGGCCTGGCCTGGCCTGGCCTGGCCTGGCCTGGCCTGGCCTGGCCTGGCCTGGCCTGGCCTGGCCTGGCCTGGCCTGGCCTGGCCTGGCCTGGCCTGGCCTGGCCTGGCCTGGCCTGGCCTGGCCTGGCCTGGCCTGGCCTGGCCTGGCCTGGCCTGGCCTGGCCTGGCCTGGCCTGGCCTGGCCTGGCCTGGCCTGGCCTGGCCTGGCCTGGCCTGGCCTGGCCTGGCCTGGCCTGGCCTGGCCTGGGCCTGGCCTGGCCTGGCCTGGCCTGGCCTGGCCTGGCCTGGCCTGGCCTGGCCTGGCCTGGCCTGGCCTGGCCTGGCCTGGCCTGGCCTGGCCTGGCCTGGCCTGGCCTGGCCTGGCCTGGCCTGGCCTGGCCTGGCCTGGCCTGGCCTGGCCTGGCCTGGCCTGGCCTGGCCTGGCCTGGCCTGGCCTGGCCTGGCCTGGCCTGGCCTGGCCTGGCCTGGCCTGGCCTGGCCTGGCCTGGCCTGGCCTGGCCTGGCCTGGCCTGGCCTGGCCTGGCCTGGCCTGGCCTGGCCTGGCCTGGCCTGGCCTGGCCTGGCCTGGCCTGGCCTGGCCTGGCCTGGCCTGGCCTGGCCTGGCCTGGCCTGGCCTGGCCTGGCCTGGCCTGGCCTGGCCTGGCCTGGCCTGGCCTGGCCTGGCCTGGCCTGGCCTGGCCTGGCCTGGCCTGGCCTGGCCTGGCCTGGCCTGGCCTGGCCTGGCCTGGCCTGGCCTGGCCTGGCCTGGCCTGGCCTGGCCTGGCCTGGCCTGGCCTGGCCTGGCCTGGCCTGGCCTGGCCTGGCCTGGCCTGGCCTGGCCTGGCCTGGCCTGGCCTGGCCTGGCCTGGCCTGGCCTGGCCTGGCCTGGCCTGGCCTGGCCTGGCCTGGCCTGGCCTGGCCTGGCCTGGCCTGGCCTGGCCTGGCCTGGCCTGGCCTGGCCTGGCCTGGCCTGGCCTGGCCTGGCCTGGCCTGGCCTGGCCTGGCCTGGCCTGGCCTGGCCTGGCCTGGCCTGGCCTGGCCTGGCCTGGCCTGGCCTGGCCTGGCCTGGCCTGGCCTGGCCTGGCCTGGCCTGGCCTGGCCTGGCCTGGCCTGGCCTGGCCTGGCCTGGCCTGGCCTGGCCTGGCCTGGCCTGGCCTGGCCTGGCCTGGCCTGGCCTGGCCTGGCCTGGCCTGGCCTGGCCTGGCCTGGCCTGGCCTGGCCTGGCCTGGCCTGGCCTGGCCTGGCCTGGCCTGGCCTGGCCTGGCCTGGCCTGGCCTGGCCTGGCCTGGCCTGGCCTGGCCTGGCCTGGCCTGGCCTGGCCTGGCCTGGCCTGGCCTGGCCTGGCCTGGCCTGGCCTGGCCTGGCCTGGCCTGGCCTGGCCTGGCCTGGCCTGGCCTGGCCTGGCCTGGCCTGATGACCTCTATCAATATAATTAATGTAAATATGAAAGAACAAAAGCCCAAGCACTGACGCTCAGGAACTCCACAAATAACAAGGATGCAGTTTAAATGAAGGCACTCAAGTGATCAATGTTTCTCTGAAGAGTTTATATAGTCTGAAACCAGGTTCCTATACATGTAAGCCTTATATATGTAAAAAAACCACTATTACACAAGTACTTAATTTATACACGAATTTCCAGAAACAAAATGCCATTCCTATACTGGTTGACTTGCCAACCCTTTATCTTTATTGATAATTACTTTCACTTTCATTTCTTTCCTGGCCTATTATCAATATTTCCAGCTGTTATTTTATTTGGTTGGTCAAAAATAACAGTTCTTTTCTGATGAATGATAAAACTGATATAATATGGATGTTCTACCTTATGTGAGTACTCTTTTCCCAACAAACATTTTAGTTATGTTTATTCATTCTAAATTTTAAGTTTCTTTCAGTTTGATCTATGTATAAAAAAAACTAAGCTAAAACTATGGCTTGTCAAAATTCCATCACTTTTTTATTTACTAGTATTCTACAGCTTTCCTCACTACCAAAGTTAGAATAACTTGACTAAATTTCATTAAACAATGCTTATATGTCATCTTTTTTTTTAACTATACATGTTCCAGACACTTTGTATTAGCCAAGAAAGATTACATACAGATATCTTGTTCCTAAGCAAATAAGGGATCAGCACGATTGGTAGCAGAGATTCAAACCTGGAACCTGTATGGCTACAAATTGAGTTTCTCTGCCTGGCCTACTAGGTTAACATGTTAATTCTACTATTATGTACCAAATACACTGTTAGCGTGTAAAATTATCCAAGGGATTAGTAGGATAAAGCCTTGTAATATCTTTGCTATATTGTAGAACACAAGAAGGGCCTTATGTTAGAAATTTAAAAAAAGAAAATGTCAAGATACCTGCAAAACTTGTTTTTATAATTGTGGTTGGTTTATGAAATAGGTTATTGTTATCACTAGTAGAGGGCAGCACATTCTCAGATAAGAAATGGTTTAACCTGAAGCCTTCAGGAACAAATGACACCTTGTTTGTGCTTGTTTTGTGTTTTTTTAAGCTTCTATTTTTGATAAATTACTTGAGCAACCTATTTCATGGCCCTGGCCACCCTGAGCCTGGCCTACTGAGCCTGGCCTGGCTGATTCAGCCCTGTATTGTTACCTGAGCCTGGCCTGGCCATGGGCCTGGCCTCTGGCCTGGCCTCTGCCTGAGCCTGGCCTGGCCCTGGCCTGGCCCTGGCCTGGCCTGGCCTGGCCCCTGAGCCCTGGCCTGGCCTGAAGCCTGGCCCTGGCCTGGCCTGAGGCCTGGCCTGAGCCTGAGCCTGGCCTGGCCTGGCCTGAGCCTGAGAGCCTGGCCTGGCCTGGCCTGACCTGGCCCTGAGCCCTGACCTGGCCCTGACCTGGCCCTGGCCTGGCCTGAGCCTGGCCTGGCCTGGCCTGGCCTGGCCCCAGCCTGGGCCTGGCCTGGCCTGGCCTGGCCTGGCCCTGAGCCCTGGCCTGGCCTGAGCCTGAGCCTGAGCCTGGCCCCTGGCCCTGAGCCCTGAGCCTGGCCTGACCCCTGGCCTGAGCCTGGCCCTGGCCTGAGACCTGACCTGGGCCTGGCCTGGCCCTGAGGCCTGGCCTGGCCTGAGGCCCTGGCCTGGCCTGACCTGGCCCCTGGCCTGGCCTGAGCCTGGCCTGGCCTGGCCTGACCCTGGCCTGGCCTGCAGCCTGGCCTGAGCCCCTGACCTGGCCCTGACCTGGCCTGGCCCTGAGCCTGGCCTGGCCTGGCCCTGACCTGGCCTGACTGAGGCCTGGCCTGGGTGAGCCTGGCCTGAGCCTGGCCTGGCCTGGCCTGGCCTGGCCCTGCCTGGCCTGGCCTGGCCTGGCCTGGCCTGGCCCTGGCCCTGACCCTGGCCTGAGCCTGGACCTGAGCCCTGGCCTGGCCTGGGCCTGACCTGGCCTGACCTGGCCTGAGCCTGGCCTGACCCTGGTACCTTGACTGGCCTGACCTGCAGGCTGGCCTGACCTGGAGCCTGACCCCTGGAGCCCCTGGCCTGGGCCTGACCTGGCCTGGCCTGGCCTGGCCTGGCCTGACCTGGCCTGAGCCCTGAGGCCTGGCCTGGCCTGGCCCTGGGCCTGAGCCTGGCCTGGCCTGGCCTGAGCCCTGGCCCTGGCCTGGCCCTGGCCTGGCCTGGGCCTGGCCTGACCCTGACCTGGCCTGGCCTGAGCCTGCCCTGAAGCCTGGCCTGACCCTGACCTGAGCCTGGCCCTGAGACCTGGCCCCTGGCCTGAGCCTGGCCTGGCCTGAGGCCTGGCCTGGCCTGGCCTGGGCCTGAGGCCTGAGGCCCTGGCCTGACCTGACCTGGCCCTGGCCTGGCCTGAGCCCTGGCCTGAGCCTGACCTGAGCCTGGCCTGGCCTGGCCTGACCTGCCTGGCCTGGCCTGACGGCCCCTGGCCTGAGCCTGACCTGGCCTGGGCCTGGCCTGGCCTGACCTGAGCCTGACCTGACCTGGCCTGAGCCCTGGCCTGACCTGGGCCCTCAGGCCTGGCCTGGCCCTGAGCCTGGCCTGAGCCCTGAGCCTGGCCTGGCCTGGCCTGACCTGAGCCTGAGCCTGGCCTGAGACCTGGCCTGCCTGACCTGGCCTGGCCTGACCTGACCTGGCCTGGCCCCTGGGCCTGGCCTGGACCTGGCCTGGCCTGAGCCTGGCCTGAGCCCTGGCCTGACCTGGACCTGGCCTGGCCTGGCCTGGCCTGGCCTGGCCTGAGACCTGGCCTGACCTGGCCTGGGCCTGGCCTGACCTGAGCCTGACCTGCCTGGCCTGACCTGAGCCTGGGCCCTGGCCTGGCCTGGCCTGGCCTGGCCTGGCCCTGGCCTGAGCCTGAGCCTGGGCCTGGCCTGGCCTGGCCTGGCCTGGCCTGGCCTGGCCTGAGCCTGGCCTGGGCCTGGCCTGGGCCTGGCCTGGCCTGGCCTGGCCTGGCCCCCTGGCCTGGGCCTGGGACCTGGCCTGTTGGACCTGGCCTGGCCTGAGCCTGGCCTGGGCCTGGCCCTGGCCTCAGCCTGGGCCCTGACCTGGCCTGGCCTGGCCTGAGCCTGACCTGGCCTGGCCTGGCCTGCCTGGCCTGGCCTGGCCTGAGCCTGGCCTGGCCTGGCCTGGGCTGGCCTGGCCTGGCCTGGCCCTGGCCCTGGCCTGGCCTGGCCTGGGCCTGAGCCTGGCCTGAGCCTGAAGCCTGAGCCTGGCCTGGCCCTGGCCTGGCCTGAGCCTGGCCTGGCCTGCCTGCCTGACCTGGCCTGGCCTGGCCTGGGCCTGGGGCCTGGCCTGGCCTGGCCTGGCCCTGGCCTGGCCTGAGCCTGGCCTGGCCTGGGCCTGGGCCCTGGCCTGGCCTGTTCCTGACCTGGCCTGACCCTGGCCCCTGAGCCTGGCCTGGGCCCTGGGCCCTGGCCCTGGCCTGGCCTGGGCCTGAGCCTGGGCCTGACCTGGCCTGAGCCTGGCCTGGCCTGGCCTGGGCCTGGCCTGAGCCTGGCCTGGGCCTGGCCTGGGCCTGAGCCCCTGGCCCTGAGCCTGGCCTGGCCTGGCCTGGCCTGAAAGCCCTGGCCTGGCCTGGCCCTGGCCTGGCCTGGCCTGGCCTGACCTGGCCTGGCCTGAGCCTGACCTGGCCTGGCCTGAGCCTGGCCTGTGGCCTGGCCTGCCCTGAGCCTGTTACCTGGGCCCTGGGGCCTGGCCTGGCCTGGCCCTGGCCCTGGGCCTGGCCTGAGCCTGACCTGGGCCCTGGCCTGAGCCTGGGCCTGGCCTGGCCTGGCCTGACCCTGAGGCCTGGGACCTGGCCTGACCTGAGGCCTGGCCTGACCTGGCCTGAGCCTGAGCCCTGGCCTGGCCTGGGCCCTGGCCTGCCCTGGCCTGGGCCTGGCCTGGCCCTGGCCTGGCCTGGCCTGGCCCTGGCCTGGCCTGACCCTGGGCCTGGGCCTGACCTGGCCTGAGCCTGAGCCTGGCCTGGCCTGAGCCTGGCCCTGGCCTGGCCTGGCCCTGGCCTGGACCTGGCCTGAGCCCTGACCTGGCCCTGGCCCTGGCCTGAGCCTGACCCTGGCCTGAGCCCTGGCCTGGAGCCTGACCTGGCCTGACCCTGGCCCCTGGCCTGGCCTGGCCCTGGCCTGGCCCTGGCCTGGGCCTGGCCCTGGCCTGGCCTGGCCTGGCCTAGCCTGGGGCCTGGCCTGTTTCCTGCCTGGCCCTGAGCCTGGCCTGAGCCCCTGGCCTGGCCTGGGCCTGGCCTGGCCTGGCCTGAAGCCCTGAGCCTGGCCCCTGACCTGGCCTGGAGCCTGGCCTGGCCTGGCCTGAGCCTGGCCTGGCCCTGGCCTGGGCCTGAGCCTGGCCCTGGCCCTGGCCTGACCTGGCCTGGCCTGGCCCTGGCCTGGCCTGGCCTGGCCTGACCTGAGCCCTGGCCTGACCTGGGCCCTGGCCTGCGCCTGGCCTAACCTGACCTTAACCCAAACCCTAACCCTAACCTAGGCCTACTCCTAACCTAACCTGCTGAAATATAAGCAAACCTGGCTGCAGTGGAATCTGAATCCACTGAGTAATTATCAGAATTGGGACATAATTAAAATGTTTTTTTATCTATTTAGCATAATCTAAAACTTATATTTTATTTACCTTTATAATAATAAATAATACACATTAAAACCAGAAATATAGTACTTAAATGGGTATCTTTATCAACTCTCAATTAAAACTAACTATTATTATAATGGTATTACTTCAAGAAATGATT
The DNA here is from genome assembly GCF_004210375.1 of Tachypleus tridentatus. Taxonomy (NCBI): domain Eukaryota; kingdom Metazoa; phylum Arthropoda; class Merostomata; order Xiphosura; family Limulidae; genus Tachypleus; species Tachypleus tridentatus. The sequence goes on along the minus strand of NW_027467777.1, from coordinate 27,018,491 downwards.
GTTCGCTAATCAAAAATATAACAAATCATACAAAATAACATACTGAAAACACACATTGCCCTCGGACTATACAAATTTTCAGGCTTTCTTACTATTTAATAAACCCAATAAAAATTTAGCTAAGTTTGCCAATGTGTTTCCTGTTGGAATAAAATTTGCACTGGAAACAAAATAGACAAATTGATATACAGAAAACAATGTAACATAATATGCAGTGTGTTAGATTAAATATTTGGATTTCTATTGGTTATAAGTAATATAGTTTTAACTATCAATAAGAATAAATACTGAAAGCTCGTGAAAGAGAAAATGTGATGTGTGGGTGTGGCTAAAGGGACTTGATTTTCTAGTTTATCACTCTGTAATCAAATAAGGTTGTAGGCTATAAAAGATTATACTTGTCTGAGTAATAACTATATTATAATGAGCAACTTGTTAAATTTTGTACTTCTTGTAGATGTGGTAAATAAATAAGAAAAGGGAAATACTAATATATCACAATTCTGAAACAATGGATAATTGAAGACATTTTTTAAATGTTGTCTTATAAAACTAGCAAATTAAAACTATATAGTTTCCAAATTTGTATTACAAGCTAAGTTTTATTACCAAGTTTATATTCCATGATAATAAAAGTAATCTAATTAAATTTTGAATATAACAGTAAACTCTCATGACATGCCTCTATCAATATAATTAATGTAAATATGAAAGAACAAAAGCCCAAGCACTGACGCTCAGGAACTCCACAAATAACAAGGATGCAGTTTAAATAAGGCACTCAAGTGATCAATGTTTCTCTGAAAGTTTATATAGTCTCAAACCAGGTACTATACATGTAAACCTTATATATGTAAAAGCCACTAATCACACAAGTACTTAATTTATACACTGAAATTTCAGAAACAAAATGCCATTCATATACTGGTTGACTTGCCAACCCTTTATCTTTATTGATAATTACTTTCACTTTCATTTCTTTCGTATATTATCCAATATTTCCAGCTGTTATTTTATTTAGTTGGTCAAAATAACAGTTCTTTTCTAGTGAATGATAAAACTGATATAATATGGATGTTCACATAATGTAGGAAATACTTTTTTTTTCCCAACATTTTAGTTATGTTTATTCATTCTAAATTTTAAGTTTCTTTCAGTTTGATCTATGTATAAAAAAAAAACTAAGCTAAAACTATGGCTTGTCAAAATTCCATCACTTTTTATTTACTAGTATTCTACAGCTTTCCTCACTACCAAAGTTAGAATAACTTGACTAAATTTCATTAAACAATGCTTATATGTCATCTTTTTTTTAACTATACATGTTCAGACACTTTGTATTAGCCAAGAAAGATTACATACAGATATCTTGTTCCTAAAACAAATAAAGGATCAGCACGATTGGTAGCAGGGATTCAAACCTGGAACCTGTATATTACAAATTGAGTTTCTCTGCCTGAACTACTAGTTAACATGTTAATTCTACTATTATGTGCCAAATACACTGTTAGCATGTAAAATTATCCAAGGGATTAGTAGGATAAAAGCTTGTAATATCTTTGCTATATTGTGAACACAAGAAGGCATTATGTTAGAAATTTAAAAAAAAAATGTCAAGATACCAGCAAAACTTGTTTTTTATAATTGTGATTGGTTTATGAAATGAGTTATTGTTATCACTAGTAGAGGGCAGCACATTCTCAGATAAAATATTTAACTACAGCCTTCCAGGAACAAATAACACCTTGTTGTGCTTATTTTATGTTTTAATCAACTATTTTGATAAATTACTTTTTTTAACCTATTTCATAGCTTTAAAGCCACCCTAAATGTTACTTTTAAACTATATAACTATTCAATGTATTATATTTGTTTCTAAATTCCATCTCTTTTCTCTGTATTAAGTCATCTGCATCAGTTCTTCTGCAAATGTTAGGCTGAGACCTGAACCTAACCTAACCTAACCTAAGCCTAACCTGACCTAACCTGCCTGAGCCTGAAGCCCTGGCCACCTAAGCCTAGGCCTAACCTAACCTGACCTAACCTGGACCTGAGCCTGAACCTGGCCTGGCCTGAGCCCTGGCCTGACAGCCCTGACCTGGCCTGGAGCCCTAAGCCCAAGCCTGGCCCTGGCCTGACCCTGGCCTGACTGGCCTGGCCTGGCCTGACCTGGCCTGGCCTGGCCTGACCTGAGCCTGGGCCTGGAGCCCTGGCCTGAGCCTGGCCTGGCCTGACCTGGCCTGGCCAAAGGCCTAACCTGACCTGACCTGACCTGGCCCCTGACCTGACCTGGGCCTAGCCTGGCCTGACCTAGACCTGGCCTGGCCTGTTACCTGAGCCTGAAGCCTGGCCCTGGCCTGGCCTGGCCTGGACCTGGCCTGGCCCTGGCCTGGCCTGGGAGCCTGAGCCTGACCTGGCCTGGCCTGGACCTGGCCTGGCCTGGCCTGACCTGGCCTGAGCCCTGAGCCTGACCCTGGCCTGGCCCTGGCCTGGCCTGGAGCCTGGCCCTGGCCTGACCCCTGGCCTGGCCCTGAGCCTGACCTGACCTGACCCCTGGCCTGGCCTGGCCTGGCCTGGCCTGAGCCCTGGCCTGGCCTACGGAACCTGAGCCTGGCCTGAGCCTGGCCTGGCCTGGCCTGGCCTGAGACCTGGCCTGAAGCTGGCCTGACCCTGGCCCTGAGCCCTGGCCTGGCCTGACCTGGCCTGGCCTGCCCTGCCTGGCCAGGCCTGGCCTGACCTGACCTGGCCCTGGGCCTGGGGCCCTGAGCCTGGAGCCTGGGCCTGGCCTGACCCTGACCTGGCCTGCCCTGAGCCTGGCCTGAGCCTGAGCCTGGCCTGGCCTGGCCTGGTTTCCTGACCTGAGCCTGGCCTGGCCAGCCTGGCCTGGGGCCTGGCCTGGGCCTGGCCTGAGGCCTGGCCTGAAGCCTGACCTGACCTGGCCTGGCCTGGGCCTGAAGCCAACCTGACCTGGCCTGGACCTGGAAAACCTAAACCTAACCTGGGCCTAACCTGTAACCCCAACCTGGCCTGGCCTAGCCCTGGCCCTAACCAGCAACCTAACCTAACCTAACCTAACCTAACCCGACCTTAACCCAAACCCACCCAACCCTAACCTAACCTAAACTACTCCTAACCTAACCTACTGAAATATAAGCAAACCTGGCTACAGTGGAATCTGAATCCACTGAGTAATTATCAGAATTGGAGACATAATTAAAATGTTTTTTATCTATTTAGCATAATCTAAAACTTATATTTTATTTACCTTTATAATAATAAATAATACACATTAAAAACCAGAAATATAGTACTTAAATGGGTATCTTTTATCAACTCTCAATTAAAACTAACTATTATTATAATGGTATTACTTCAAGAAATGATTGTTCGCTAATCAAAAATATAACAAATCATACAAAATAACATACTGAAAACACACATTGCCCTCGGACTATACAAATTTTCAGGCTTTCTTACTATTTAATAAACCCAATAAAAATTTAGCTAAGTTTGCCAATGTGTTTCCTGTTGGAATAAAATTTGCACTGGAAACAAAATAGACAAATTGATATACAGAAAACAATGTAACATAATATGCAGTGTGTTAGATTAAATATTTGGATTTCTATTGGTTATAAGTAATATAGTTTTAACTATCAATAAGAATAAATACTGAAAGCTTGTGAAAGAGAAAATGTGATGTGTGGGTGTGGCTAAAGGGACTTGATTTTCTAGTTTATCACTCTGTAATCAAATAAGGTTGTAGGCTATAAAGATTATACTTGTCTGAGTAATAACTATATTATAATGAGCAACTTGTTAAATTTTGTACTTCTTGTAGATGTGGTAAATAAATAAGAAAAGGGGAAATACTAATATATCACAATTCTGAAACAATGGATAATTGAAGACATTTTTAAATGTTGTCTTATAAAACTAGCAAATTAAAACTATATAGTTTCCAAATTTGTATTACAAGCTAAGTTTTATTACCAAGTTTATATTCCATGATAATAAAAGTAATCTAATTAAATTTTGAATATAACAGTAAACTCTCATGACATGCCTCTATCAATATAATTAATGTAAATATGAAAGAACAAAAGCCCAAGCACTGACGCTCAGGAACTCCACAAATAACAAGGATGCAGTTTAAATAAGGCACTCAAGTGATCAATGTTTCTCTGAAAGTTTATATAGTCTCAAACCAGGTACTATACATGTAAACCTTATATATGTAAAAAGCCACTAATCACACAAGTACTTAATTTATACACTGAAATTTCAGAAACAAAATGCCATTCATATACTGGTTGACTTGCCAACCCTTTATCTTTATTGATAATTACTTTCACTTTCATTTCTTTCGTATATTATCCAATATTTCCAGCTGTTATTTTATTTAGTTGGTCAAAAATAACAGTTCTTTTCTAGTGAATGATAAAACTGATATAATATGGATGTTCACATAATGTAGGAAATACTTTTTTTTTTCCCAACATTTTAGTTATGTTTATTCATTCTAAATTTTAAGTTTCTTTCAGTTTGATCTATGTATAAAAAAACTAAGCTAAAACTATGGCTTGTCAAAATTCCATCACTTTTATTTACTAGTATTCTACAGCTTTCCTCACTACCAAAGTTAGAATAACTTGACTAAATTTCATTAAACAATGCTTATATGTCATCTTTTTTTAACTATACATGTTCAGACACTTTGTATTAGCCAAGAAAGATTACATACAGATATCTTGTTCCTAAAGCAAATAAAGGATCAGCACGATTGGTAGCAGGGATTCAAACCTGGAACCTGTATATTACAAATTGAGTTCCCCTGCCTGAACCACTAGTTAACATGTTAATTCTACTATTATGTGCCAAATACACTGTTAGCATGTAAAATTATCCAAGGGATTAGTAGGATAAAAGCTTGTAATATCTTTGCTATATTGTGAACACAAGAAGGCATTATGTTAGAAATTTAAAAGAAAAATGTCAAGATACCAGCAAAACTTGTTTTTATAATTGTGATTGGTTTATGAAATGAGTTATTGTTATCACTAGTAGAGGGCAGCACATTCTCAGATAAAAATATTTAACTACAGCCTTCCAGGAACAAATAACACCTTGTTGTGCTTATTTTATGTTTTTAATAAACTATTTTGATAAATTACTTTTTAACCTATTTCATAGCTTTAAGCCACCCTAAATGTTACTTTAAACTATATAACTATTCAATGTATTATATTTATTTCTAAATTCCATCTCTTTTCTCTGTATTAAGTCATCTGCATCAATTCTTCACAAATGTTAAACTGAAGACCTGACCTAACCTAACCCAAACCCTAAACTAACCCAAACCCAACCTAACGTAACCTCACCTAAAACCTAACCTAACCTAACCTAAACCTAACGTAACCTAACCTAACCTAACCTAAACCTAACCTAACCTAAAACCTAACCTAACCTAAACCTAACCTAAAACCTAACCTAAACCTAACCTAACCTAACCTGACCTAACCTTAACCTAACCTAACCTGACCTAACCTAACCTAAACTACTCCTAACCTAACCTACTGAAATATAAGCAAACCTGGCTACAGTGGAATCTGAATCCACTGAGTAATTATCAGAATTGGAGACATAATTAAAATGTTTTTTATCTATTTAGCGTAATCTAAAACTTATATTTTATTTACCTTTATAATAATAAATAATACACATTAAAAACCAGAAATATAGTACTTAAATGGGTATCTTTTATCAACTCTCAATTAAAACTAACTATTATTATAATGGTATTACTTCACGAAATGATTGTTCGCTAATCAAAAATATAACAAATCATACAAAATAACATACTGAAAACACACATTGCCCTCGGACTATACAAATTTTCAGGCTTTCTTACTATTTAATAAACCCAATAAAAAATTTAGCTAAGTTTGCCAATGTGTTTCCTGTTGGAATAAAATTTGCACTGGAAACAAAATAGACAAACTGCTATACAGAAAACAATGTAACATAATATGCAGTGTGTTAGATTAAATATTTGGATTTCTATTGGTTATAAGTAATATAGTTTCAACTATCAATAAGAATAAATACTGAAAGCTTGTGAAAGAGAAAATGTAATGTGTGGGTGTGGCTAAAGGGACTTGATTTTCTAGTTTATCACTCTGTAATCAAATAAGGTTGTAGGCTATAAAGATTATACTTGTCTGAGTAATAACTATATTATAATGAGCAACTTGTTAAATTTTGTACTTCTTGTAGATGTGGTAAATAAATAAGAAAAGGGGAAATACTAATATATCACAATTCTGAAACAATGGATAATTGAAGACATTTTTAAATGTTGTCTTATAAAACTAGCAAATTAAAACTATATAGTTTCCAAATTTGTATTACAAGCTAAGTTTTATTACCAAGTTTATATTCCATGATAATAAAAGTAATCTAATTAAATTTTGAATATAACAGTAAACTCTCATGACATGCCTCTATCAATATAATTAATGTAAATATGAAAGAACAAAAGCCCAAGCACTGACGCTCAGGAACTCCACAAATAACAAGGATGCAGTTTAAATAAGGCACTCAAGTGATCAATGTTTCTCTGAAAGTTTATATAGTCTCAAACCAGGTACTATACATGTAAACCTTATATATGTAAAAAGCCACTAATCACACAAGTACTTAATTTATACACTGAAATTTCAGAAACAAAATGCCATTCATATACTGGTTGACTTGCCAACCCTTTATCTTTATTGATAATTACTTTCACTTTCATTTCTTTCGTATATTATCCAATATTTCCAGCTGTTATTTTATTTAGTTGGTCAAAATAACAGTTCTTTTCTAGTGAATGATAAAACTGATATAATATGGATGTTCACATAATGTAGGAAATACTTTTTTTTTTCCCAACATTTTAGTTATGTTTATTCATTCTAAATTTTAAGTTTCTTTCAGTTTGATCTATGTATAAAAAAACTAAGCTAAAACTATGGCTTGTCAAAATTCCATCACTTTTATTTACTAGTATTCTACAGCTTTCCTCACTACCAAAGTTAGAATAACTTGACTAAATTTCATTAAACAATGCTTATATGTCATCTTTTTTTAACTATACATGTTCAGACACTTTGTATTAGCCACAAAGATTACATACAGATATCTTGTTCCTAAAGCAAATAAAGGATCAGCACGATTGGTAGCAGGGATTCAAACCTGGAACCTGTATATTACAAATTGAGTTCCTCTGCCTGAACTACTAGTTAACATGTTAATTCTACTATTATGTGCCAAATACACTGTTAGCATGTAAAATTATCCAAGGGATTAGTAGGATAAAAGCTTGTAATATCTTTGCTATATTGTGAACACAAGAAGGCATTATGTTAGAAATTTAAAAGAAAAATGTCAAGATACCAGCAAAACTTGTTTTATAATTGTGATTGGTTTATGAAATGAGTTATTGTTATCACTAGTAGAGGGCAGCACATTCTCAGATAAAAATATTTAACTACAGCCTTCCAGGAACAAATAACACCTTGTTGTGCTTATTTTATGTTTTAATAAACTATTTTGATAAATTACTTTTAACCTATTTCATAGCTTTAAGCCACCCTAAATGTTACTTTAAACTATATAACTATTCAATGTATTATATTTATTTCTAAATTCCATCTCTTTTCTCTGTATTAAGTCATCTGCATCAATTCTTCACAAATGTTAAACTGAAGACCTGACCTAACCTAACCCAACCCAAACCCTAAACTAACCCAAACCCAACCTAACGTAACCTCACCTAAAACCTAACCTAACATGACCTAAACGTAACCTAACCTAAACCCAAACCTAACGTAAACCCTATCCTAAACTACTCCTAACCTAACCTACTGAAATATAAGCAAACCTGGCTACAGTGGAATCTGAATCCACTGAGTAATTATCAGAATTGGAGACATAATTAAAATGTTTTTTATCTATTTAGCGTAATCTAAAACTTATATTTTATTTACCTTTATAATAATAAATAATACACATTAAAACCAGAAATATAGTACTTAAATGGGTATCTTTATCAACTCTCAATTAAAACTAACTATTATTATAATGGTATTACTTCACGAAATGATTGTTCGCTAATCAAAAATATAACAAATCATACAAAATAACATACTGAAAACACACATTGCCCTCGGACTATACAAATTTTCAGGCTTTCTTACTATTTAATAAACCCAATAAAAATTTAGCTAAGTTTGCCAATGTGTTTCCTGTTGGAATAAAATTTGCACTGGAAACAAAATAGACAAACTGCTATACAGAAAACAATGTAACATAATATGCAGTGTGTTAGATTAAATATTTGGATTTCTATTGGTTATAAGTAATATAGTTTCAACTATCAATAAGAATAAATACTGAAAGCTTGTGAAAGAGAAAATGTAATGTGTGGGTGTGGCTAAAGGGACTTGATTTTCTAGTTTATCACTCTGTAATCAAATAAGGTTGTAGGCTATAAAGATTATACTTGTCTGAGTAATAACTATATTATAATGAGCAACTTGTTAAATTTTGTACTTCTTGTAGATGTGGTAAATAAATAAGAAAAGGGGAAATACTAATATATCACAATTCTGAAACAATGGATAATTGAAGACATTTTTAAATGTTGTCTTATAAAACTAGCAAATTAAAACTATATAGTTTCCAAATTTGTATTACAAGCTAAGTTTTATTACCAAGTTTATATTCCATGATAATAAAAGTAATCTAATTAAATTTTGAATATAACACAGTAAACTCTCATGACATGCCTCTATCAATATAATTAATGTAAATATGAAAGAACAAAAGCCCAAGCACTGACGCTCAGGAACTCCACAAATAACAAGGATGCAGTTTAAATAAGGCACTCAAGTGATCAATGTTTCTCTGAAAGTTTATATAGTCTCAAACCAGGTACTATACATGTAAACCTTATATATGTAAAAAGCCACTAATCACACAAGTACTTAATTTATACACTGAAATTTCAGAAACAAAATGCCATTCATATACTGGTTGACTTGCCAACCCTTTATCTTTATTGATAATTACTTTCACTTTCATTTCTTTCGTATATTATCCAATATTTCCAGCTGTTATTTTATTTAGTTGGTCAAAATAACAGTTCTTTTCTAGTGAATGATAAAACTGATATAATATGGATGTTCACATAATGTAGGAAATACTTTTTTTTTTCCCAACATTTTAGTTATGTTTATTCATTCTAAATTTTAAGTTTCTTTCAGTTTGATCTATGTATAAAAAAAACTAAGCTAAAACTATGGCTTGTCAAAATTCCATCACTTTTTATTTACTAGTATTCTACAGCTTTCCTCACTACCAAAGTTAGAATAACTTGACTAAATTTCATTAAACAATGCTTATATGTCATCTTTTTTTTAACTATACATGTTCAGACACTTTGTATTAGCCAAGAAAGATTACATACAGATATCTTGTTCCTAAAGCAAATAAAGGATCAGCACGATTGGTAGCAGGGATTCAAACCTGGAACCTGTATATTACAAATTGAGTTCCCCTGCCTGAACCACTAGTTAACATGTTAATTCTACTATTATGTGCCAAATACACTGTTAGCATGTAAAATTATCCAAGGGATTAGTAGGATAAAAGCTTGTAATATCTTTGCTATATTGTGAACACAAGAAGGCATTATGTTAGAAATTTAAAAGAAAAATGTCAAGATACCAGCAAAACTTGTTTTTATAATTGTGATTGGTTTATGAAATGAGTTATTGTTATCACTAGTAGAGGGCAGCACATTCTCAGATAAAAATATTTAACTACAGCCTTCCAGGAACAAATAACACCTTGTTGTGCTTATTTTATGTTTTTAATAAACTATTTTGATAAATTACTTTTTAACCTATTTCATAGCTTTAAGCCACCCTAAATGTTACTTTAAACTATATAACTATTCAATGTATTATATTTATTTCTAAATTCCATCTCTTTTCTCTGTATTAAGTCATCTGCATCAATTCTTCACAAATGTTAAACTGAAGACCTGACCTAACCTAACCCAACCCAAACCCTAAACTAACCCAAACCCAACCTAACGTAACCTCACCTAAAACCTAACCTAACATGACCTAAACGTAACCTAACCTAAACCCAAACCTAACGTAAACCCTATCCTAAACTACTCCTAACCTAACCTACTGAAATATAAGCAAACCTGGCTACAGTGGAATCTGAATCCACTGAGTAATTATCAGAATTGGAGACATAATTAAAATGTTTTTTATCTATTTAGCGTAATCTAAAACTTATATTTTATTTACCTTTATAATAATAAATAATACACATTAAAAACCAGAAATATAGTACTTAAATGGGTATCTTTTATCAACTCTCAATTAAAACTAACTATTATTATAATGGTATTACTTCACGAAATGATTGTTCGCTAATCAAAAATATAACAAATCATACAAAATAACATACTGAAAACACACATTGCCCTCGGACTATACAAATTTTCAGGCTTTCTTACTATTTAATAAACCCAATAAAAATTTAGCTAAGTTTGCCAATGTGTTTCCTGTTGGAATAAAATTTGCACTGGAAACAAAATAGACAAACTGCTATACAGAAAACAATGTAACATAATATGCAGTGTGTTAGATTAAATATTTGGATTTCTATTGGTTATAAGTAATATAGTTTCAACTATCAATAAGAATAAATACTGAAAGCTTGTGAAAGAGAAAATGTAATGTGTGGGTGTGGCTAAAGGGACTTGATTTTCTAGTTTATCACTCTGTAATCAAATAAGGTTGTAGGCTATAAAGATTATACTTGTCTGAGTAATAACTATATTATAATGAGCAACTTGTTAAATTTTGTACTTCTTGTAGATGTGGTAAATAAATAAGAAAAGGGGAAATACTAATATATCACAATTCTGAAACAATGGATAATTGAAGACATTTTTAAATGTTGTCTTATAAAACTAGCAAATTAAAACTATATAGTTTCCAAATTTGTATTACAAGCTAAGTTTTATTACCAAGTTTATATTCCATGATAATAAAAGTAATCTAATTAAATTTTGAATATAACACAGTAAACTCTCATGACATGCCTCTATCAATATAATTAATGTAAATATGAAAGAACAAAAGCCCAAGCACTGACGCTCAGGAACTCCACAAATAACAAGGATGCAGTTTAAATAAGGCACTATATTATATTTTGGGATATTTACAAGTGATCAATGTTTCTCTGAAAGTTTATATAGTCTCAAACCAGGTACTATACATGTAAACCTTATATATGTAAAAAGCCACTAATCACACAAGTACTTAATTTATACACTGAAATTTCAGAAACAAAATGCCATTCATATACTGGTTGACTTGCCAACCCTTTATCTTTATTGATAATTACTTTCACTTTCATTTCTTTCGTATATTATCCAATATTTCCAGCTGTTATTTTATTTAGTTGGTCAAAAATAACAGTTCTTTTCTAGTGAATGATAAAACTGATATAATATGGATGTTCACATAATGTAGGAAATACTTTTTTTTTTCCCAACATTTTAGTTATGTTTATTCATTCTAAATTTTAAGTTTCTTTCAGTTTGATCTATGTATAAAAAAAACTAAGCTAAAACTATGGCTTGTCAAAATTCCATCACTTTTTATTTACTAGTATTCTACAGCTTTCCTCACTACCAAAGTCAGAATAAGTTGACTAAATTTCATTAAACAATGCTTATATGTCATCTTTTTTTTAACTATACATGTTCAGACACTTTGTATTAGCCAAGAAAGATTACATACAGATATCTTGTTCCTAAAGCAAATAAAGGATCAGCACGATTGGTAGCAGGGATTCAAACCTGGAACCTGTATATTACAAATTGAGTTCCTCTGCCTGAACTACTAGTTAACATGTTAATTCTACTATTATGTGCCAAATACACTGTTAGCATGTAAAATTATCCAAGGGATTAGTAGGATAAAAGCTTGTAATATCTTTGCTATATTGTGAACACAAGAAGGCATTATGTTAGAAATTTAAAAGAAAAATGTCAAGATACCAGCAAAACTTGTTTTTATAATTGTGATTGGTTTATGAAATGAGTTATTGTTATCACTAGTAGAGGGCAGCACATTCTCAGATAAAAATATTTAACTACAGCCTTCCAGGAACAAATAACACCTTGTTGTGCTTATTTTATGTTTTTAATAAACTATTTTGATAAATTACTTTTTAACCTATTTCATAGCTTTAAGCCACCCTAAATGTTACTTTAAACTATATAACTATTCAATGTATTATATTTATTTCTAAATTCCATCTCTTTTCTCTGTATTAAGTCATCTGCATCAATTCTTCACAAATGTTAAACTGAAGACCTGACCTAACCTAACCCAACCCAAACCCTAAACTAACCCAAACCCAACCTAACGTAACCTCACCTAAAACCTAACCTAACATGACCTAAACGTAACCTAACCTAAACCCAAACCTAACGTAAACCCTATCCTAAACTACTCCTAACCTAACCTACTGAAATATAAGCAAACCTGGCTACAGTGGAATCTGAATCCACTGAGTAATTATCAGAATTGGAGACATAATTAAAATGTTTTTTATCTATTTAGCGTAATCTAAAACTTATATTTTATTTACCTTTATAATAATAAATAATACACATTAAAAAACCAGAAATATAGTACTTAAATGGGTATCTTTTATCAACTCTCAATTAAAACTAACTATTATTATAATGGTATTACTTCACGAAATGATTGTTCGCTAATCAAAAATATAACAAATCATACAAAATAACATACTGAAAACACACATTGCCCTCGGACTATACAAATTTTCAGGCTTTCTTACTATTTAATAAACCCAATAAAATTTAGCTAAGTTTGCCAATGTGTTTCCTGTTGGAATAAAATTTGCACTGAAACAAAATAGACAAACTGCTATACAGAAAACAATGTAACATAACATGCAGTGTGTTAGATTAAATATTTGGATTTCTATTGGTTATAAGTAATATAGTTTCAACTATCAATAAGAATAAATACTGAAAGCTTGTGAAAGAGAAAATGTAATGTGTGGGTGTGGCTAAAGGACTTGATTTTCTAGTTTATCACTCTGTAATCAAATAAGGTTGTAGGCTATAAAGATTATACTTGTCTGAGTAATAACTATATTATAATGAGCAACTTGTTAAATTTTGTACTTCTTGTAGATGTGGTAAATAAATAAGAAAAGGGAAATACTAATATATCACAATTCTGAAACAATGGATAATTGAAGACATTTTAAATGTTGTCTTATAAAACTAGCAAATTAAAACTATATAGTTTCCAAATTTGTATTACAAGCTAAGTTTTATTACCAAGTTTATATTCCATGATAATAAAAGTAATCTAATTAAATTTTGAATATAACACAGTAAACTCTCATGACATGCCTCTATCAATATAATTAATGTAAATATGAAAGAACAAAAGCCCAAGCACTGACGCTCAGGAACCCACAAATAACAAGGATGCAGTTTAAATAAGGCACTCAAGTGATCAATGTTTCTCTGAAAGTTTATATAGTCTCAAACCAGGTACTATACATGTAAACCTTATATATGTAAAAAGCCACTAATCACACAAGTACTTAATTTATACACTGAAATTTCAGAAACAAAATGCCATTCATATACTGGTTGACTTGCCAACCCTTTATCTTTATTGATAATTACTTTCACTTTCATTTCTTTCGTATATTATCCAATATTTCCAGCTGTTATTTTATTTAGTTGGTCAAAAATAACAGTTCTTTTCTAGTGAATGATAAAACTGATATAATATGGATGTTCACATAATGTAGGAAATACTTTTTTTTTTCCCAACATTTTAGTTATGTTTATTCATTCTAAATTTTAAGTTTCTTTCAGTTTGATCTATGTATAAAAAAAACTAAGCTAAAACTATGGCTTGTCAAAATTCCATCACTTTTTATTTACTAGTATTCTACAGCTTTCCTCACTACCAAAGTCAGAATAAGTTGACTAAATTTCATTAAACAATGCTTATATGTCATCTTTTTTTTAACTATACATGTTCAGACACTTTGTATTAGCCAAGAAAGATTACATACAGATATCTTGTTCCTAAAGCAAATAAAGGATCAGCACGATTGGTAGCAGGGATTCAAACCTGGAACCTGTATATTACAAATTGAGTTCCTCTGCCTGAACTACTAGTTAACATGTTAATTCTACTATTATGTGCCAAATACACTGTTAGCATGTAAAATTATCCAAGGGATTAGTAGGATAAAAGCTTGTAATATCTTTGCTATATTGTGAACACAAGAAGGCATTATGTTAGAAATTTAAAAGAAAAATGTCAAGATACCAGCAAAACTTGTTTTTTATAATTGTGATTGGTTTATGAAATGAGTTATTGTTATCACTAGTAGAGGGCAGCACATTCTCAGATAAAAATATTTAACTACAGCCTTCCAGGAACAAATAACACCTTGTTGTGCTTATTTTATGTTTTTAATAAACTATTTTGATAAATTACTTTTTAACCTATTTCATAGCTTTAAGCCACCCTAAATGTTACTTTAAACTATATAACTATTCAATGTATTATATTTATTTCTAAATTCCATCTCTTTTCTCTATATTAAGTCATCTCCATCTATTCTTCACAAATGTTAAACTGAAGATAAAAAAGTGAAAAACAACATTCACTTATTAATAAGACAGGAATATGAAAATGTACTACACATTAAAATATACATTTGGAAAGAAATCTCATTTCCTATTCAGCCTTATTCAAAACTTAGATAATTTAAACTGAAGCAAATTACTTTCACCCGCTTTGCTTAATTATTAATAAAGACAACTTAAACTTCCAAGACTCAATCAATAACTCAGAGTGTGGTATGTGACTAACATTGAAATTTTGGTTTTTTACTTACCTTAATATGGTAATAAATAAATGCTGGTTAAATTAAACTGCTGAATGGTACAGTTTTATTCACAAATACTTTAGACCTTATAATTGTGAATCATTCATTCAGTATATGTCAAGAATTAAAACCAATCCAGACTTTCATGTTTCTTTAAATGTGAACGAGTTTCTCCAGTAGACAACCTACCTATTGATTTTTTACTCCAAATCCTATGATTGTAGTTGTTAACTAATTATCATTTCTCCACATACTAATTACTCATGTCTTGTTTTTCGTACAATTTTCTTAGTGGTTTACTTACTGCAATCTTTTTATCTTACCTTTTTATGATATTACAGAATTTGACCTGAACAACGACCACGACTTGTGAGTAACTTTCAGATGTAGAGTTCACACATTTATATTAAATATTAAACTGTAAGCAAGAAATAATTCTAAGTCTGTATGAACAGTTTTACTCAGAAATACTTTGTAATTTATAACACATCCATTTGTGACATCCATTGAGTGTTAAGTCACAAAGAAAAAAGGAAATCCAATCCAGTTTGGACAGAGAACGTTATCTACTACGTTTTATACAACATACTGTGAACCGTGGTGTCCGTTAATCTGTCTCCTGTTTATGTTGAGAATGAAAAGCTACACCAACGTGTTATGAATTAATAACACTATGATTCACACATCAACATGTGATATAACGGTATGTTATTGTTGAGTGGTTCTTAACATGACTGAAATACTCAATCATTACTTCTTGTAGTTGTTGGTATAAGGAATATAGGTTCAGAAAGTTTGATTAATAACACCAAAATATACCAATCATTCAAATTAACATAGAATTTTGTCTAATGAACAATTAATTTTATGTTTAAGGACATTAAAGTCATTTGTTGAAACACTACACACAAAGAGATAAAGAGAACTTTAAAACGGATTATTTGAAAAATTCTGTTTCGTATTCTATCTGAGATGTTTACCAACTTTAGGTTCCAGTTACATACAGATAATTTGAACACATTTAATCCTAGCATTTCGTTACCATTATATCACAAATATTACGCTTTATATATTTTAATATAATTCATTCCCGATATGGTACAGCATTTATTGTACAGAGTTACAACGTTAAAATCATGGTTTAAATTATTCTCAGTTAACAGATAGCCAGATATGGCTTTACTACAGAAATAATACACACATAATATAATTTAATTTTATTTGATGTTGTACTTGGAAAAATGCTTGTTTCACAATATATTTTTCAACAAATTATTTACTAATATTTTTATTCAGATATTTTGTACTCGATATAAAGTTACTAAGTCCTGATTTTATTTAAATATTGATTTCAGATATTATTGCATTATTATTTGTCATGTAAAATGTTGAGTTTTGTTTACATAGTTGTATTCATAGTTAATGGTTTGTTTTGATTTACAGAATTCTACCAAATATACTGCAGTATAATTATCTGAGATAACTTGAAATTACTGGTTCAAGTGTTAGTGGAAACTATAAGAAGATACGAAGGAGAAAAGATATTTCTGTTTGTCTGCCACATTAATTGGATGAATTCAGAGTATTAGAAATGTTTGATTGGCAGACACAAACTTTATTTTGGAAGGACAATGTAATAAGATTCGCAAAATGTTTTTTCATGTATCGTTTTGAAAAATATTTAAAACTATACACTCATAGAAGATTATACCAGATTATTGTACATAGTCTAAAATATCTAGTTTCATACTATTTTCGATAGAATATCTTTTTGTTCTCACATAACAGCTATTATTGTTCAGTGTAGTCTTCAATATGCGAAAATATTTTTGGTTCCACTAGCCTTGAAATTCTCATGTACCGCACGTTTCAACAATGGTTCATCTTCGTTGTAGCATGTAAATAAACAAGCACAACGCTTCACTGGAACATACTCTACTATCAAAGCTGGAAGCTGGCTTCCTATTTACTGTAGAACACAGTCTTCAAAGTTGACAGAAAAGAAGTACCAGAAGTGTGAGGAGAGTAAAGTATCAATGGGAAATATATTTTCACTGTAAGAAAACATCAACTTTGACTCGATATCTTACCTAAAAATAACAGGAATCACATTGAGAAGCTCATATTGACTTGGTGGAGGAACCTAGATGAGCAGTCCTCGGAAAGTGTCCACAAGATGCCCTCGGAGTGTGACTTCTCTTCTTGGAGGAACGCACTTGTGGGATAACGTGTAAATAACTAAGTACACTCTTTTTCCTATGTTGAAAGTACGGGTCACGACGCTGGGTGTAAATTGACATTTTTAACTGTAGATATCAGGCTGATCCACCTTCTTTTCCATGTTGGGGGAAGGGACATCTTAGCAGATACAGTACATATAAAGTTGTCCATCTTTTTTTCGCATGATAGAGTGGGGAACATCTTAGTAAACACAATACATATAAATTAGTCCACCTTCTCTCCCATGACAGAGTGGGGAGTATCTTAGTAAACACAATACATATAAATTAGTCCACCTTCTTTCCCATGGTAGAGTGGGGAGCATCTTAGTAAACACAATACATATAAATTAGTCCACCTTCTTTCCCATGGTAGAGTGGGGAGCATCTTAGTAAACACAATACATATAAATTAGTCCACCTTTTTTTCCCATGGTAGAGTGGGGAGCATCTTAATGAACACAATACATATAAATTAGTCCACCTTCTTTCCCATGATAGAGTGGGGAGTATCATAGTAAACACAATACTATGATAGAGTATACTATCAGTGATGTCGAGAAACCCACTTGTTGAGAAATATATATGCAAAAACGGCTCGTTTGGGTTGAGAAGATATTTTACATAGAAGAGCGAACAACGTTTCGATCTTCTTCGGTCATCGTCAGGTTCACAAAGAAAGAGGTAACTGACCGGAAGTTGACCACATGTTTGGAAGGGGTTGTGTAACTGAGTGTCGGAATGTAGAGGGCGGTGTTAGATGTTTGAATATATAATTTTATTTATTTTATTATATTAATATAGGTATAAAGGCGTTCCTTTATATTGGTTTATTTTGGGTTTTAGTTGTTGTATAAGTAAGGTTTCTTTAATTTTGCGTTTGTTTGTGTTTGTTTTTTTATTTAGTATTTGAGTGTTTCTATGGTTATGTTGTGTTTATTTGACTTGCAGTGGTCGAAAACGTGTGAAGGTGACTTTTTATGTTCTTTGACACTGGTTTCCATTTTTTTATTTGTTTCTCCAATATAGAAATTGTGGCAGTTATCACATTGTATTTTATAAATGATGTTGGTGTGGTGTTTGTCAGTGTAGTTTTTACATGGTATTGACCTCAGTTTTGTGCCTGGTTTTTGAATAAATTTGGTATTAACTGGAATGTCGTATTTTGTTACCAGTTTTTGCCAAATGTTGGTTATTTGTTTGCTGATGTCAGGAATATATAGTATACAGCAGTATATGGTTTCGTGATTTTTTGATTCGTGAGATGTATTTACTTTAGTTGGTTGATTTTGCTTTCTGTCTAGGTGTTTGCGTATAATGTTTTCTACGGTTTGTGGAGGAAATTTATTGATATTGATGAAGTATTGTTTTATTTTGTCTCATTCATCGTTAATTTTATCTGTTTAGCATAGTTTTATGGCTGTGTTTAATTGGTTTCTTTGTATGTTGAGTTTTTATTTTATTTCATGTGCTGAGTCCCAAGGAATGTATAGTCCGGTATGGTAGATTTCTGTTTTAAATTGTGTGTCGGTTCTTGTAATTTTGAGGTTAAGAAATGATATTTGATTGCCTTCTTCCTGTTTATTGCGTTCTTTATGTCTATACTATGTAAAAACTACACTGACAAACACCACACGAACGTTATTTATAAAATACAATGTGATAACTGCCACTACTTCTATATTGGAGAAACAATTAGAAAAATGGAAACCAGATTAAAAGAACATAAAAAGTCACCTTCACACGTTTTCGAACACTGCAAGTCAAATAAACACAACATAACCATAGAAAACACTCAAATACTAAATAAAGAAACAAACATAAACAAACGCAAAATTAAAGAAGCCTTACTTATACAACAAAGTAAACCCAAAATACACCAATATAAAGGAACGCCTTTATACCAAAATTAAATGTAATAAAATTAAATTATATTATGTATTCAAACATCTAACACTGCCCTCCACATTCCAACACCCAGTTACACAACCCCTTCCAAAGATGTGGTCAGCTTCCGGTCAGTTACCTCTTTCTTTGTGAACCTAACGATGACAGAAGATCGAAACGTTGTTCGCTCTTCTATGTGAAATATTTTCTCAACCCAAACGAGCCGTTTTTGCATATATATAACAATACATATAAATTAGTCCACCTTCTTTCCCATGGTAGAGTGGGGAGCATCTTAGTAAACACAATACATATAAATTAGTCCACCATCTTTCCCATGGTAGAGTGGGGAGCATCTTAGTAAACACAATACATATAAATTAGTCCACCTTCTTTTCCATGGTAGAGTGGGGAGGATCTTAGTAAACACAATACATATAAATTAGTCCACCTTCTTTCCCATAATTGGGTGGGGAGCATTCTTCTCAACGCGATACATCTAACGGGTCCACCTTCTTTCCCATAATTGGGTGGGGAGCATTCTTCTCAACGCGATACATCTAACGGGTCCACCTCCTTTCCTATGATAGGGTGGGAAACATCCGAGCTAAAACATTACATCTAAAGTGGTCCACCTTCTTTCCCATGATTGGGTGGGGGGCATCCTAGCCAACACAATACATCTAAACTGGTCCACCTCCTTTCCATACCAGATCTCCAAAGAACCAGCCTGCAGAAGATGGTATGAATGGAGTTTCTCGGCCGACTGGTATATTCATTGGCTGCTACAGCTCCTTCTGAAACAAGATAAACCTTTTAACACAGTTAAGATGTCTTCTCCGTTCGTTTACCTTAGAGATTTTTCTCTTTAGACAATTGCCATCTTGGCTCATGAGATTTTTCATAATTCAGCATGTGTCTTCCAACAATCTTAGAAACACTAACTTCCTATTTTCTCGTTCTCGCCGTGGTATTTAAAAACTGTTTTGTAGATTTACTAGTTTTTAATAACATAGATTTGCTTTGTTTTTTGAATTACATTTTTTTTTCTATTTATTAACGTAGAAGTCCATATCACTATTTCTCTATCCTTTGTGAGATAAGAATGTTTACACATCAGTGAAATTTCAACAGTGGCGAGGAGATGAAAGTTACGTATTGATGACGTGACAGCCACTTTTCATATATTAGTGAACACCATTATGTAGTCTGTAACTTTATTCACATATATTTGACATGATAGCCACTTTTCATATATTAGTGAACACCATCATGTAGTCTGCAACTTCATTCACATCTATTTGACATGACAGCCACTTTTCATATATTAGTGAACACCATTATGTAGTCGGTAACTTCATTCACATCTATTTGATGTGACAGCCACTTTTCATATATTAGTGAACACCATCATGTAGTCTGTAACTTCATTCACATCTATTTGACATGACAGCCACTTTTCATATATTAGTGAACACCATCATGTAGTCTGCAACTTCATTCACATCTATTTGACATGACAGCCACTTTTCATATATTAGTGAACACCATTATGTAGTCTGCAACTTCATTCACATCTATTTGACATGACAGCCACTTTTCATATATTAGTGAACACCATTATGTAGTCGGTAACTTCATTTACATCTATTTGATGTGACAGCCACTTTTCATATATTAGTGAACACCATCATGTAGTCTGTAACTTTATTCACATCTATTTGACTCTCTTTCATCCCTTCGATTTCAATAGGAAATTCAGCAGAAGGTCAGCTTGTTTGTTTACGTTTATATACTTCTAAGGCTATGTGAACTTCCCACTGAAGACAGTATTCGACCATCCTCTCATTATGTGGGCTTAATTTCTCATATATATTCCATTCCAGGTCTTTTTCCCTCTTTCACAATCCCGATTGTATAAATCTGATCCTGATGTATTACTTGTTTTTCCTCATTTACTTACATCTGCATACATACTGATTTCTTTTTACACCAACTACATTTCCAGGATTATATGTCTGGTCCCTTGTAGTCTTACTGATTCATTGATTAAGAATTATAGTTATTTTTTACATGCACTATCTAGATTCACAAACTGTGGTATAAATTTTGAATTTTTGGAAAGCTGACCCATTTATTCAGTTCAACTACCCAGTACACAATTACCCTGTCTTTTCCTGAACCTTCTTTGTTTGCCTCCTTGCACTTTACGTCTTCATTTCATGTCAGAAATACTTCATAGAGATGCTGTTCCATTTGGAATGATTCTTGTTCCATTCTGTTTTCTGCTGTGGCTTGTTCTATACAATGTTTCTTCCTCTGGTCCCACATGTCAAATAACGGATGGATTACAACCATTCTTACACATAGGATTTCTCTCCAGTTCTTTTCTCTCTAACGATCAGTTCTAAACCTGTTCAATTTCATCCACTTTGAAATCTATTCTGTTTTCTTTAGGTGTGAAGAAATTTACCAATCATCTTACAAGGTTTTACTTGATGTCCTTAAAAAGACACGGAAGGGATTTAGTTATTAATCTGTCCAAAGTTTTCATTTAGAAAGGTCTCTTCACTCGTTGGACCATTATTCCATATTCAGGTCTATATTACAAACGCCTTTCCTCCTATTCCCATCACAGAGTTCTCTAGATGCTTCCTTTTCTTCATCCACTGATGTTATAATTTATTGTTTCAAACACTACATTGTCTCCTATAATTTCAATCACGTGGTCAAAGCGTGTGCTCTGCATCTCCGTTGACTTGGTCTGTGGTTTTGTTATTACATGCAAGATAGCCTTCTGTTTTCATACCCATGGAAAGAGTCCTCCAGTCATATCTTTGATGGTAGAAACCCGTTTTGGATGAATTGACAAAATGCTCAAATCCTTACTCACTCCAACCCAATATTTTATCCTCTTGACCCAACCATTTTCCCTGTTTCCTACTGTGCTCGAGAAACTCGTTGTGGCTAGATAATCTATTACCACTGTTTTGGTTCCTTCACTTTGAATCGTACCAAACCCACACCTCTTCAGAAATGTTATGTTTACTGGTTGTGATACATCATTGAACAACAATCTCATCTTAAACATATGTACCGGCATAAGCAATTCTTCCACATCAGTGTGCCTGACCTCTGTTCTGTTCATTGGACATGTTTGTATTCCTTACCACTGCTAGTGAATTGTTTGATTATGATCCATTTTGATAAATTCGTGGTGATTTTTTTACATCAATTATAGAGCAGGTATCAGATCTTTAATTCCTTTTTAAAACACTCGACCGTCATGATTCGGCATCCATCCAATGGATTTGCTGTATAGATTCTCATGTATTTGAAGCGATTAATTTGAGAACAGATCATTTGTATCATGATCTGCCTATCAAATAGCCACTTCACTCACAAGTTTTCTGATGCGTATGTGTTCATTACGACTTATTTTCTCTTTAGTAATAAAATTTCATGAGTGGAGCAGTATAGAGGGAGCTATTAAACAATAACATCATTAATCATTAATAAGAATCACGTGAGTTCAGATTGAAGTTGCCTAAAAACCACTGGTGTCATGCAGGTATTCAAGGCAGATGTTCACAGAAGATATAATCTCTGTGTGAAATGGTAAGTGTTTAATGGAAACACATTTTCATGTAAGAAAATGTTAACTTTTTCCAAAACCAGATGTCTTTTGAACTAACCAGTTGGAGACAATAAAATGGGGGTTACAATCTTCATCTCTACATTTGACACAATAGTTTTATGATGTGTTAAAATTTTTCCTTCTTGTTTTTTTTTACTTTAACGTTTTTCATGCTGTTTATTACTTTATATTTTGTACAGTTATTAAGTAACTTGTTTCAAAATTCACTCCATTTAAACACGAATCTTAAATTTCGTGTTACTGTTCATACACTTTTCACCTGGGATATTTTTCAAAACATTTTTCAATCGGTCTGAATTTTTCTTTCTTTCGTTTAGATTGATGCATTCTTAATCTGTCTACTAGTGAGTAATTTCTTTACTGGAGGTAATAGCTGTAATGGAAGTCCTTATGGCTTTGAGTCACTCACTTTCATCTGTTACTGAGTATAACAGAATCAATGGAATCTGGTATCCATTACTCAATACCTATAAGATCCTTTGTACAGTGTGTTCTTTCAATACCCAAGAGTTCTGATAGTTATCTAATCAGTGAAATACTCAACCTCTGTACACATTTACCACCCATCTCAGAAAGAACAGTCATAACTTTTTGTCCCCAATACCACATCGTTTTGCTTAGATAGTAAATTAATTCTATTTAGTTAGACCAAGTTACTTATATATGTTTCCTTTTCAAGATTTATACGTCACTCAGTCCACACCTGCATCTGTCCTTTGATAACACATTTATGGCCAGCTCAAACTTAATTTCCAGTCCCATCCTTCTTCACAAAATACTCCCTCTAAGTACTTCCCCTTAAATATCACTCATTCATCAGACTCGGTGTCAAATTATCATTCCACTATCACCACTCTCCGGTTTGAAACGTGGCTTTTGGATTAACTGTACATGTAGCTTATTTACTTTTCATTTCTGTATATCATTTTTCCTGTACTATACTACACTAGAGAATGTTATAACTGTACAATCTCCTGCTGGTTAGTTTGTGGTAAAACTGGTTTTAGAAAAGTACTGGACCAACCAAGTAGTATTAGTTGGTTACGAAAACCCTGTCATATCTTCTTCAAGGTTGATTCTCAGGTGGTCTGGTATAGAAAGGAGACAGACTAGTCTAGATGCACTGTGTTGGTTAGGATATCACACATTACCATGGGAAAGGTGGACCAACCATCATATCTACAATTAAGGATGTCATCTCTTTCTTTGACACCCAGTTTAGTGAAACGTACTGTCAACATGGGCGAAGACTGTATCTGGTTATGAGCGTTGTCCCACATGTGTTTTTCTCTAGGTTGAGATGTTGCACTCCAATAGAGATGCATTTGGACACTTTCCGAAGGGTGCTCATCACTGTTTCCTCAACCAAGTCAGTGTGAGTTTAGGTAAGATATCGTAATATCGACTCACACTTCTGGTACTTCTTTTCTTGGAAGCGGCTGCGACAGTAGAAGTAGTCACTTTCCTGTTGAAACCTTGGGTAGGTGGAACTAGTGTCGACAGAACTAAACAGTAAAGCCATCTTATGAGAAGTGGTATCTATCGGAAATATATTTAGGGTGTATAAGAAATATTAAGTTTTCATAAATTCACAATCAACGTACAATAACTTTTTTTAAAGAAATATAGACACTACAGATGTAAAGCAAAGCTGAAAATCGACATTACCAAAACTGTATTCAACTTTTTTGTGTGTAATCTAGTGTATATACAAATAACTATAGATAAACGTATTTACTGGTCCTTCTGTTTGTAAGTTCAAAAGTAGAATTATTTGTTTTTATTCATGCAAAACACTTACCATCATAACTTATCAGTATGTTTAACCTGTAAAGGCAGATCGCAGATATAATGACACATTTAAATGATATAACAGTAATATCTGATTCCATGTAGTCCAAAACATCAATTATGGTAAGGATATTGTTGAAACATGTTATTGAGAAGAGATTCAAAGAGACTATATCCACATGTTCAGATTATTGATACGATAATTGAAATCATGTATATGTTTTTGCAATAAGATTTGATCAAAACTGTAGGTGTGCTGTATAAATAAAATTATAAAAAAAAGACAATTAAAAGACTGAATTATTTAAACAGTGAACAGACAGTTTGTCTGATATATTTTCATTACAACGGTTCTTAACCAATATGAAGAATTTCTTTACATTTGTTAATTTCAATACAACTACGTACTGAAAATACAAAGTACTAACTAATTTACATTTAATCGTATCTTTGTATAGTTCTACTATTATTAGATAGGCTTGTTTTAAAGATTCTAACAAACAAGTTTTAAATCTTCATAACATGTTCGATCCTACCTGATTCATTCAATACTAAATTATTATTTAACAGAAACTGATCAAGAAAACATTTCTATATTTACTAAAATATTAAAATTGTTCATGTATGATGATTAATACATTTTATATTTTAGTAGGATGCATTGGGTTCAAAGTGTTATATTAAAATAATTTTGAATAACCAAATCAACATCTCTTGAATATAAGGTTCCAGTGGTACAGTAGCAACATTATTTGTAATTTAGTATGTAGTTGGATGTCACTAATACTTTGTCACATTTGGAAAAGTATGTGATGGTCATGAAAAATAATCATGTACATGGATTGTGAAGATATGTTCACATGAAGGACTTTTCAAGATGGAGATAATCCTTAAACTTGAATTAAGAAACAAGGCAACATACATCAACATTTTCAACAACTTTCACTAACACTATATCATTGGTATACCTTCATTAACACTATATTAGTCCTGTATGACCAGATGAGTAGTCCCAATGTGAGGGTGACGGGTTCGAATCCCTGTCCCACCAAACATGCTTGTCCTTTCAGCCAAGTGACGATCAATCTCAGTCTTCATGACTAAAAGACCAGGTGAAGAGTTGGCGGCCTTTCACTGCTAAATTAGGAACGGCTAGCGGAGATAACTCTCATGTGACTTTGAACAAAGTTCAAGCTACACCAAACCAATTAACACAATATCACTGATATAATTTATTATGTAAGGGATATATTCGACTTTTATTTTGATATAGTTTCGTTGAAGTGGGTGTTTAATATAAGCTACTTTATTAATACCATTTTTACGATATCAACACCAATAACAGCTTCGCTTCAGTCACAGTGACACTTGTAGAGGTAACTGAAAGCGGAGCTAGTTTTACTATCTGGCATTTTGTGTGTAAATATGACGAGTTTCTGTGACGTTTATTGTATACAGGAAAACTTTGTGTTTATAGTTTTAACTGATGATTTACATAAGGTAAAATGTTAGTAATTTGGAATGTCTATGACGAACACCTATTCCAGCCTTGTAACAATAACCACAGACTTAGCTGCCGATACATTAGTTTTATTCAGAGAGACACAGTTATGGACATTCCAGACACAGAATATTTTCAGTTACTTCGGGTTCAGTGCCTCATATTGAAGGTATAAAAAGTTTAGATGTCTTGTAATAGGCTGGGTGTACAGTATCAGACTCGTTCATTTTGGTAATGTATAGTCGAAAGTAAAGAACTGGTATAAAATTGTTAAACTGGACCCAGATGTTCTA
>NW_027467777.1:26874690-26991609 GCF_004210375.1 Tachypleus tridentatus | reverse complement strand
GGAAAGTGTCCACAAGATGCCCTCGGGTGTGACTTCTCTTCTTGGAGGAACGCACTTGTGGGATAACGTGTAAATAACTAGGTACACTCTTTTCCTATGTTGAAAGTACGGGTCACGACGCTGGGTGTAAATTGACATTTTAACTGTAGATATCAAGGCTGATCCACCTTCTTTTCCATGTTGGGGGAGGGACATCTTGTAAGATACAGGTACATATAAAGTTGTCCATCTTTTTTTTCGCATGATAGAGTGGGGAACATCTTAGTAAACACAATACATATAAATTAGTCCACCTTCTCTCCCATGACTTGTAAACACAGAGTGGGGGGAGTATCTTAGTAAACACAATACATATAAATTAGTCCACCTTTAGTCCACTCTTCCCATGGTAGAGTGGGGAGCATCTTAGTAAACACAATACATATAAATTAGTCCACCTTCTTTCCCATGGTAGAGTGGGGAGCATCTTAGTAAACACAATACATATAAATTAGTCCACCTTTTTTCCCATGGTAGAGTGGGGAGCATCTTAATGAACACAATACATATAAATTAGTCCACCTTCTTTCCCATGATAGAGTGGGGGAGTATCATAGTAAACACAATACTATGATAGAGTATACTATCAGTGATGTCGAGAAACCCACTTGTTGAGAAATATATATGCAAAAACGGCTCGTTTGGGTTGAAGATATTTTACATAGAAGAGCGAACAACGTTTCGATCTTCTTCGGTCATCGTCAGGTTCACAAAGAAAGAGGTAACTGACGGAAGTTGACCACATGTTTGGAAGGGTTGTGTAACTGAGTGTCGGAATGTAGAGGGCGGTGTTAGATGTTTGAATATATAATTTTATTTATTTTATTATATTAATATAGGTATAAAGGCGTTCCTTTATATTGGTTTATTTTGGGTTTTAGTTGTTGTATAAGTAAGGTTTCTTTAATTTTGCGTTTGTTTGTGTTTGTTTTTTATTTAGTATTTGAGTGTTTCTATGGTTATGTTGTGTTTATTTGACTTGCAGTGGTCGAAAACGTGTGAAGGTGACTTTTTATGTTCTTTGAAACTGGTTTCCATTTTTTATTTGTTTCTCAATATATAGAAATTGTGGCAGTTATCACATTGTATTTTATAAATGATGTTGGTGTGGTGTTTGTCAGTGTAGTTTTACATGGTATTGACCTCAGTTTTGTGCCTGGTTTTTGAATAAATTTGGTATTAACTGAATGTCGTATTTTGTTACCAGTTTTGCCAAATGTTGGTTATTTGTTTGCTGATGTCAGGAATATATAGTATACAGCAGTATATGGTTTCGTGATTTTTTTGATTCGTGAGATGTATTTACTTTAGTTGGTTGATTTTGCTTTCTGTCTAGGTGTTTGCGTATAATGTTTTCTACGGTTTGTGGAGGAAATTTATTGATATTGATGAAGTATTGTTTTATTTTGTCTCATTCATCGTTAATTTTATCTGGTTAGCATAGTTTTATGGCTGTGTTTAATTGGTTTCTTTTGTATGTTGAGTTTTTATTTTATTTCATGTGCTGAGTCCCAAGGAATGTATAGTCGGTATGGTAGATTTCTGTTTTGAATTGTGTGTCGGTTCTTGTAATTTTGAGGTTAAGAAATGATATTTGATTGCCTTCTTCCTGTTTATTGCGTTCTTTATGTCTATACTATGTAAAACTACACTGACAAACACCACACGAACGTTATTTATAAAATACAATGTGATAACTGCCACTACTTCTATATTGAGAAACAATTAGAAAATGGAAACCAGATTAAAGAACAAAAAGTCACCTTCACACGTTTTCGAACACTGCAAGTCAAATAAACACAACATAACCATAGAAAACACTCAAATACTAAATAAAGAAACAAACATAAACAAACGCAAAATTAAAGAAGCCTTACTTATACAACAAAGTAAACCCAAAATACACCAATATAAAGGAACGCCTTTATACCAAAATTAAATGTAATAAAATTAAATTATATTATGTATTCAAACATCTAACACTGCCCTCCACATTCCAACACAGTTACACAACCCCTTCCAAAGATGTGGTCAGCTTCCGGTCAGTTACCTCTTTCTTTGAACCTAACGATGACAGAAGATCGAAACGTTGTTCGCTCTAATGTAAAATATTTTCTCAACCCAAACGAGCCGTTTTGCATATATATAACAATACATATAAATTAGTCCACCTTCTTTCCCATGGTAGAGTGGGGAGCATCTTAGTAAACACAATACATATAAATTAGTCCACCATCTCTTCCCATGGTAGAGTGGGAGCATCTTAGTAAACACAATACATATAAATTAGTCCACCTTCTTTCCCATGGTAGAGTGGGGAGGATCTTAGTAAACACAATACATATAAATTAGTCCACCTTCTTTCATAATTGGGTGAGGGAGCATTCTTAGTCAACGCGATACATCTAACAGGTCCACCTTCTTTCCCATATAGTGGGTGGGGAGCATTCTTCTAAACACGATACATCTAACGGGTCCACCTCCTTTTCCTATGATAGGGTGGGACTATCCGAGCTAAAACATTACATCTAAAGTGGGTCCACCTTCTTTCCCATGATTGGGTGGGGGGCATCCTAGCCAACACAATACATCTAAACTGGTCCACCTCCTTTCCATACCAGATCTCCAAAGAACCAGCCTGCAGAAGATGGTATGAATGGGTTTCTCGGCCGACTGGTATATTCATTGGCTGCTACAGCTCCTTCTGAAACAAGATAAACCTTTTAACACAGTTAAGATGTCTTCTCGTTCGTTTACCTTAGAGATTTTCTCTTTAGACAATTGCCATCTTGGCTCATGAGATTTTCATAATTCAGCATGTGTCTTCCAACAATCTTAGAAACACTAACTTCCTATTTTCTCGTTCTCCATGTGGTATTTAAAACTGTTTTGTAGATTTACTAGTTTTTTTAATAACAGAGATTTGCTTTGTTTTGAATTACATTTTTTTTTTCTATTTATTAACGTAGAAGTCCATATCACTATTTCTCTATCCTTTGTGAGATAAGAATGTTTACACATAAGTGAAATTTCAACAGTGGCGAGGAGATGAGAGTTACGTATTGATGACGTGACAGCCACTTTTCATATATAGTGAACACCATTTTGTAGTCTGTAACTTTATTCACATATATTTGACATGATAGCCACTTTTCATATATTAGTGAACACCATCAACTAATAGTCTGCAACTTCGGCATTCACATCTATTTGACTTTTCATATATTAGTGAACACCATTATGTAGTCGGTAACTTCATTCACATCTATTTGATCTTGACAGCCACTTTTCATATATTAGTGAACACCATCATGTAGTCTGTAACTTCATTCACATCTATTTGACATGACAGCCACTTTTCATATATTTGGTAGAACACATCATGTAGTCTGCAACTGTTCACATCTATTTGACATGACAGCCACTTTTCATATATTAGTGAACACCATTATGTAGTCCTGCATTCATTCACATCTATTTGACATGACAGCCACTTTTCATATATTAGTGAACACCATTATGTAGTCGGTAACTTCATTTACATCTATTTGATGTGACAGCCACTTTTCATATATTAGTGAACACCATCATGTAGTCTGTAACTTTATTCACATCTATTTGACTCTCTTTCATCCCTTCGATTTCAATAGGAAATTCAGCAGAGAAGGTCAGCTTGTTTGTTTACGTTTATATACTTCTAAGGCTATGTGAACTTCCCACTGAAGACAGTATTCGACCATCCTCTCATTATGTGGGCTTAATTTCTCATATATATTCCATTCCAGGTCTTTTCCCTCTTTCACAATCCCGTTTGTATAAATCTAATCCTGATGTATTACTTGTTTTTCCTCATTTACTTACATCTGCATACATACTGATTTCTTTTTACACCAACTACATTTCCAGGATTATATGTCTGGTCCTTGTAGTCTTACTGATTCATTGATTAAGAATTATAGTTATTTTTACATGCACTATCTAGATTCACAAACTGTGGTATAAATTTTGAATTTTTGGAAAGCTGACCCATTTATTCAGTTCAACTACCCAGTACACAATTACCCTGTCTTTTCCTGAACCTTCTTTGTTTGCCTCCTTGCACTTTACGTCTTCATTTCATGTCAGAAATACTTCATAGAGATGCTGTTCCATTTGGAATGATTCTTGTTCCATTCTGTTTTCTGCTGTGGCTTGTTCTATACAATGTTTCTTCCCTCTGGTCCCATGTCAAATAACGGATGGATTACAACCATTCTTACACATAGGATTTCTCTCCAGTTCTTTTCTCTCTAACGATCAGTTCTAAACCTGTTCAATTTCATCCACTTTGAAATCTATTCTGTTTTCTTTAGGTGTGAAGAAATTTACCAATCATCTTACAAGGTTTTACTTGATGTCCTTAAAAAGACACGGAAGGGATTTAGTTATTAATCTGTCCAAAGTTTTCATTTAGAAAAGGTCTCTTCACTTCGTTGGACCATTATTCCATATTCAGGTCTATATTACAAACGCCTTTCCTCCTATTCCCATCACAGAGTTCTCTAGATGCTTCCTTTTCTTCATCCACTGATGTTATAATTTATTGTTTCAAACACTACATTGTCTCCTATAATTTCAATCACGTGGTCAAAGCGTGCTCTGCATCTCCGTTGACTTGGTCTGTGGTTTCTGTTATTACATGCAAGATAGCCTTCTGTTTTCATACCCATGGAAAGAGTCCTCCAGTCATATCTTTGATGGTAGAAACCCGTTTTGGATGAATTGACAAAATGCTCAAATCCTTACTCACTCCAACCCAATATTTTATCCTCTTGACCCAACCATTTTCCCTGTTTCCTACTGTGCTCGAGAAACTCGTTGTGGCTAGATAATCTATTACCACTGTTTTGGTTCCTTCACTTTGAATCATACCAAACCCACACCTCTTCAGAAATGTTATGTTTACTGGTTGTGATACATCATTGAACAACAATCTCATCTTAAACATATGTACCAGCATAAGCAATTCTTCCACATCAGTGTGCCTGACCTCTGTTCTGTTCATTGGACATGTTTGTATTCCTTACCACTGCTGAGTGAATTGTTTGATTATGATCCATTTTGATAAATTCGTGGTGATTTTTTTTTACATCAATTATAGAGCAGGTATCAGATCTTTAATTCCTTTTAAAACACTCGACCGTCATGATTCGGCATCCATCCAATGGATTTGCTGTATAGATTCTCATGTATTTGAAGCGATTAATTTGAGAACAGATCATTTGTATCATGATCTGCCTATCAAATAGCCACTTCACTCACAAGTTTTCTGATGCGTATGTGTTCATTACGACTTATTTTCTCTTTAGTAATAAAATTTCATGAGGTGGAGCAGTATAGAGGGAGCTATTAAACAATAACATCATTATCATTAATAAGAATCACGTGAGTTCAGATTGAAGTTGCCTAAAAACTAGTGTCATGCAGATATTCAAGGCAGATGTTCACAGAAGATATAATCTCTGTGTGAGGTAAGTGTTAATGGAAACACATTTTCATGTAAGAAAATGTTAACTTTTTCAAAACCAGATGTCTTTTGAACTAACCAGTTGGAGATAATAAAATGGGGTTACAATCTTCATCTCTACATTTGACACAATAGTTTTATGATGTGTTAAAATTTTTCCTTCTTGTTTTTTTTTACTTTAACGTTTTTCATGCTGTTTATTACTTTATATTTTGTACAGTTATTAAGTAACTTGTTTCAAAATTCACTCCATTTAAACACGAATCTTAAATTTCGTGTTACTGTTCATACACTTTTCACCTGGGATATTTTTCAACACATTTCTCAATCGGTCTGAATTTTCTTTCTTTTTCGTTTAGATTGATGCAGTCTTAATCTGTCTACTAGTGAAGTAATTTCTTTACTGGAGGTAATAGCTGTAATGGAAGTCCTTATGGCTTTGAGTCACACTCACTTTCACATCTGTTACTGAGTATAACAGAATCAATGGAACCTGGTATCCATTACTCAATACCTATAAGATCCTTTGTACAGTGTGTTCTTTCAATACCCAAGTGTTCTGATAGTTATCTAATCAGTGAAATACTCAACCTCTGTACACATTTACCACCCATCTCAGAAAGAACAGTCATAACTTTTTGGTCCCCAATACCACATCGTTTTGCTTAGATAGTAAATTAATTCTATTTAGTTAGACCAAGTTACTTATATATGTTTCCTTTTCAAGGATTTATACGTCACTCAGTCCACACCTGCATCTGTCCTTTTGATAACACATTTATGGCCAGCTCAAACTTAATTTCCAGTCCTTATCCTTCTTCACAAAATACTCCCTCTAAGTACTTCCCCTTAAATATCACTCATTCATCAGACTCGGTGTCAAATTATCATTCCACTATCACCACTCTCCGGTTTCAAACGTGGCTTTTGGATTAACTGTACATGTAGCTTATTTACTTTTCATTTCTGTATATCATTTTTCCTGTACTATACTACACTAGAGAATGTTATAACTGTACAATCTCCTGCTGGTTAGTTTGTGGTAAAACTGGTTTTAGAAAAGTACTGGACCAACCAAGTAGTATTAGTTGGTTACGAAAACCCTGTCATATCTTCTTCAAAAGGTTGATTCTCAGGTGGTCTGGTATAGAAAGGAGACAGACTAGTCTAGATGCACTGTGTTGGTTAGGATATCACACATTACCATGGGAAAGGTGGACCAACCATCATATCTACAATTAAGGATGTCATCCTCTTTTTGACACCCAGTTTAGTGAAACGTACTGTCAACATGGGCGAAGACTGTATCTGGTTATGAGCGTTGTCCCACATGTGTTTTTCTCTAGGTTGAGATGTTGCACTCCAATAGAGATGCATTTGGACACTTTCCGAAGGGTGCTCATCACTGTTTCCTCAACCAAGTCAGTGTGAGTTTAGGTAAGATATCGTAATATCGACTCACACTTCTGGTACTTCTTTTCTTGGAAGCGGCTGCGACAGTAGAAGTAGTCACGTTCCTGTTGAAACCTTGGGTAGGTGGAACTAGTGTCGACAGAACTAAACAGTAAAGCCATCTTATGAGAAGTGGTATCTATCGGAAATATATTTACGGTGTATAAGAAATATTAAGTTTTCATAAATTCACAATCAACGTACAATAACTTTTTTTTTAAAGAAATATACACTACAGATGTAAAGCAAAGCTGAAAATCGACATTACCAAAACTGTATTCAACTTTTTGTGTGTAATCTAGTGTATATACAAATAACTATAGATAAACGTATTTACTGGTCCTTCTGTTTGTAAGTTCAAAAGTAGAATTATTTGGTTTTATTCATGCAAAACACTTACCATCATAACTTATCAGTATGTTTAACCTGTAAAGGCAGATCGCAGATATAATGACACATTTAAATGATATAACAGTAATATCTGATTCCATGTAGTCCAAAACATCAATTATGGTAAGGATATTGTTGAAACATGTTATTGAGAAGAGATTCAAAGAGACTATATCCACATGTTCAGATTATTTATTGATACGAATAATTGAAATCATGTATATGTTTTTTGCAATAAGATTTGATCAAAACTGTAGGTGTGCTGTATAAATAAAATTATAAAAAAAGAACAATTAAAGACTGAATTATTTAAACAGTGAACAGACAGTTTGTCTGATATATTTTCATTACAACGGTTCTTAACCAATATGAAGAATTTCTTTACATTTGTTAATTTCAATACAACTACGTACTGAAAATACAAAGTACTAACTAATTTACATTTAATCGTATCTTTGTATAGTTCTACTATTATTAGATAGGCTTGTTTAAAAGATTCTAACAAACAAGTTTTTAAATCTTCATAACATGTTCGATCCTACCTGATTCATTCAATACTAAATTATTATTTAACAGAAACTGATCAAGAAAACATTTCTATATTTACTAAAATATTAAAATTGTTCATGTATGATGATTTAATACATTTTATATTTTTAGTAGGATGCATTGGGTTCAGAATGTTATATTAAAATAATTTTGAATAACCAAATCAACATCTTGAATATAAGGTTCCAGTGGTACAGTAGCAACATTATTTGTAATTTAGTATGTAGTTGGATGTCACTAATACTTTGTCACATTTGGAAAAGTATGTGATGGTCATGAAAAATAATCATGTACATGGATTGTGAAGATATGTTCACATGAAGGACTTTTCAAGATGGAGATAATCCTTAAACTTGAATTAAGAAACAAGGCAACATACATCAACATTTTCAACAACTTTCACTAACACTATATTATTGGTATACCTTCATTAACACTATATTAGTCCTGTATGGCCAGATGAGTAGTCCCAATGTGAGGGTGACGGGTTCGAATCCCTGTCCCACCAAACATGCTTGTCCTTTCAGCCAAGTGACGATCAATCTCCAGTCTTCATGACTAAAAGACCAGGTGAAGAGTTGGCGGCCTTTCACTGCTAAATTAGGAACGGCTAGCGGAGATAACTCTCATGTGACTTTGAACAAAGTTCAAGCTACACCAAACCAATTAACACAATATCACTGATATAATTTATTATGTAAGGGATATATTCGACTTTATTTTGATATAGTTTCGTTGAAGTGGGTGTTTAATATAAGCTACTTTATTAATACCATTTTACGATATTAACACCAATAACAGCTTCGCTTCAGTCACAGTGACACTTGTAGAGGTAACTGAAAGCGGAGCTAGTTTTACTATCTGGCATTTTGTGTGTAAATATGACGAGTTTCTGTGACGTTTATTGTATACAGGAAAACTTTGTGTTTATAGTTTTAACTGATGATTTACATAAGGTAAAATGTTAGTAATTTGGAATGTCTATGACGAACACCTATTCCAGCCTTGTAACAATAACCACAGACTTAGCTGCCGATACATTAGTTTTATTCAGAGAGACACAGTTATGGACATTCCAGACACAGAATATTTTCAGTTACTTAGGGTTCAGTGCCTCATATTGAAGGTATAAAAGTTTAGATGTCTTGTAATAGGCTGGGTGTACAGTATCAGACTCGTTCATTTTGGTAATGTAGTCGAAAGTAAAGAACTGGTATAAAAATTGTTAAACTGGACCCAGATGTGTTCTATATAATCACCTGTACTTACTTAGCAGTATTTCATGTGTGCTGATGGGTGATATCTTTCTTTACCTAAAGAGAGTCAAATTGTTTGTCAGGTTGTTCGATAACGTTTACCACATTTTTGTGTTAGACCTATATTGTTTGTTTTGAAATTTCTCGCAAAGCTACACAAGGACTATCTGAGCTAGCCGTCTCTAATTGAGTAGCTTAAGAAACGAGGAAGGCACCCACCTCCAACGTTGGGCTACTATTTTATCAACGAGTACTGGGATTCACTCATTTTATAACGACACCTCGACTGAAAACGCGAGCATGCTTGTTGTGACAGGGAGTCGACCCGTTTTCTTCAGATTACAAGTCGAGTACCCTAACCACCTGGCTATGCCGGTACATTAGACCTGGAATCTAGATCTAATTGTTTATCTACACAACGCTTGTATTGTAATGATACGCTACATGTACACATTTTTAACTTACAGATCATATACTAGTAAAGTTTTTAATGTGTGATTTGATCAAAATATTCACATTTCGCGTAAAACAAGCACCACCTTCAGGCTGCTAAATATACTTACAGTTTCTGAGATAATATAATGTGTTGATGATATATGTGTAATTAATTTGTAAAAATGACTCAAAACTTACAAAAGTTCTATCTTCATATTGGTGAACTACTAATTCTGTTTGACAAGAAAATAGTGAAAACATTAGGACCAACACGGTGGTGATTAACTTACCAGTAGTTCACATATGAACAAAAGTTTATATATTAAGGGTGTATTTCACATGCTACCCTATATAACTTATGGTTAGGATAGAGTATTGTTTTAGTTGGACTTGGTTGGGTCTGTATCACAAAATGTCTGTTTTTGAAGCTTTTGTGATTCTAATATTAATATTCGCGATGTACTCCGATAAAACAGTGGTGCACCTTCAGATGTCATCTCTAGAATCAGTGGTTCGATTCTCTCGGTAGACGCAGGAGATAGCCCAATATTCATGATAATTTCATTCTCCGAAAGAAAATGATGGTGTTACTCACGTGCAGCAGCCACATTATTCTACATGGAGACACCAACAAAGATAACCAAAGGTCAACCATGTATTTTTTCAACCAACAGCATCACAACCAACTAG
This sequence comes from Tachypleus tridentatus, assembly GCF_004210375.1. Lineage (NCBI taxonomy): Eukaryota > Metazoa > Arthropoda > Merostomata > Xiphosura > Limulidae > Tachypleus > Tachypleus tridentatus. The sequence continues at coordinate 26,981,292 of NW_027467777.1, read as the reverse complement.
TATTATTACACGATTCAATTCTAAGTATTTAACTGAAAATAGGGTTTCTATTATTATTATTATTTTGTTATTAGGTCCAATACAGCGGAATTAACAAAGTCGACCAGGTGCATGAAGTCACGTGCCTAACCTTCATAACGATCTCATACACGTTACTCTGACACCTGCATACAGACTCAAGACAGTCACAGTGACATCTATAACAGTCTCAGTAATGTTGACATTCATAGCGGTCTCACACTAGCCACTCTCACCCATAAAAATAGTCAAATCAGTCACACTGACGAATATAACAGTGTTAGTCACACTAACTCCTATAATCGTTTCTCAAATATCATTCTGACACCTAAATCGTCTCACACCAGTTATACTGACATAAATAATGTAATCAACCCTAGTTGCACTGATGCTCATCGTAGTGTCGCAACAGTCACATCGGCTCTAATTTAAACACTAAACAGCAGATGGAGATACTGTTATAGTTTTATTAATTTCGAAGTGGTTACGCTAAAAATAATATTAAACACATGCTTATTGATTCCGAAACAATCTTTTGCCAATGAATCATTTTTGAACAGTTGTTTTTGTTTTGCTTTGAATCCATCAAACAAAGCAAAGTTTAACTTGAAACTTTCAAATTTTCTACCATGAATACATCATGGGTTATAAACAGGTGGTTTGTTCACTGAGTTTCTTCCACAGATGTCTCCTTTAGTCGTCCCTAATTCTTGAAGCGACAGACTAAAGTGGGATTGGCTGTCACATTTTTAACGCCTTCAAAGTAGAAATGGTAAACATGTTTCTAAATGGGTTTCGATCCAGTGATTTTTAGATTACGAAACAAGCATCTTAATCATGTCAGGTATCGCTAACAACTAAACATTTCCAGTAGAAACCATAGAGTTCGAATACAAGAAATTCGTTTAACTAAGCATTTTATGTCTTGAAATTTGATTGATAAATAAAGGGAGACAAACAGAGACTAGTATAAATACATTAGATATTACACTTTATTACAATCAAACCATACAATTAGACTGATTAGTCAGAGAAACAAGTACAATGTAATGTATTTCGATTAATTTATCACTGTGTTCAAATGTTTAGAAACGTATTATTATTTATTAGCCAGATATAGAACTTCTGAAAAGAAATATGGTAAACAATCATCTCAACTGGTATATAAAACAATTTGGTATATAATACTACCGGTTATATGTTTCTTGTGTACTTTAGTAACGATGTAAAGTTAACAGTGTTGTTACTAATAGTACAGAATGATATTCATCTTCTCTACATCATGAGATAAAACAGTTAAATCTGTCGGTTTATAACCAAATAAACATGTTTACAGTTCTTCCTCTTTGTTATAAAATTATTTAATCACTTTATATTGTTAACTGTACGTTTTGGAGTCTCGCGTCTTTTATCAGTCTCTAAAGAATCATATTATAGAAAAATACTTGATGTTATTTTGTGTTATCTGTCTTTAACATGTCTAAAGCATCTAGAAGGAGGTGTATTCATGTCAGTCTCATGTTGATTGTTTACTAATGTGAATGTTTTCACTCACCATATCAAGCTGTGTTTACGGACAACCTTACTATTTCCAATAGTAGTGTGGCTCCCAGAAGAGAAAAGACAAATACCAAACGTGTAAAATCAAAGTTGTGGTCATTGAAGGTTATTAAATGTGATAGGCTAGTCCAACCTTTATGATCCAATAGGGTCGTATGGTTGACACTTATGATGCAAGTGAAACTGACACTGTTAACAACAGAAGTAGTTGACATACAAAAGACGTCTTAAGTTACTTAGGCTATATTCTTTACATAGATTCAATAGCGGAGTAAACATCTTGTCGTAACTTTTGATAAATGTAAGGTTTAATTGTTCCTATAAAACAGTAAGATACACATTACTACGAAGTAACCAATCTCAGTGAACTTGGAAGAGAACACTACACCAAAAGGACGAAACAACCATTGAATCACAAGTACTGGCAAAAAAAAGCTCTAGACATGTGGTCTTTTCAGCAGACAAGATGGAATTAATCATAGGGTTCTTATAAATGTAGATCGGTTAAATTCAATTTATGAAACAAAACAAAAACTCAACATACTAAGAAACCAAATAAACACAGCCATAAAACTTTGTTCACCAGATAAAATTAACGACGAATTAGACAAAGTAAAGCAATACTTCATCAACATCAATAAGTTTCCTCCACAAATCATATAAAATATTATACGTACACACGTATACGTAACTGATCCTGGTAATTCCCTGTCCTCGGAAAACAGAATTCAACCACATAACCAAGTAAATAGAACAAAGAAGCAAGTTCTCTGGATTTTACATCGAATTAGATCAAATGTATTTCAGATATTGTCACATTTACAAACCCTTATTGGCTGCTGTAACGCAGCTAAATAATAGGTGTAATTAAATGGTAACACGTGAGGCAGTAAAGTAAAGGTTGATCCGCAGGACTGTAGCACCATACATGATCAGAATATTGAAACAAGCTGTATACATATATGTACATGTTGTCATTCGGAGTAAAGAAGACAACCATCAACTGTTCAACAAGAAATTGATAAAGTAAAGGTTGATCTGAAGGACTGTAGCGCCATACTTGATCAGAATATTGAAACAAGCTGTGTACATATATGAAGATGTTGTCATTCGGAGTAAAGAAGACAACCATCAACTGTTCAACAAGAAATTGATAAAGTAAAGGTTGATCTGAAGGACTGTAGCGCCATACTTGATCAGAATATTGAAACAAGCTGTGTACATATATGAAGATGTTGTCATTCGGAGTAAAGAAGACAACCATCAACTGTTCAACAAGAAATTGATAAAGTAAAGGTTGATCTGAAGGACTGTAGCGCCATACTTGATCAGAATATTGGAACAAGCTGTGTACATATATGTAGATGTTGTCATTCGGAGTAAAAGACAACCATCAACTGTTCAATAACAAACAAACTGTGTGATTAAACCATATCTTATTAAGTTGGTTAATTAATTTTCAGAATTTAAATGGGACGATGATTCAATGTGATACGTTACAAAGAATGTTATCATGTTTATATAAAAATCAAGTCCACATATGAAGTTTGAAAGAAAAGTATTAAAGTACTTTTGTTGTAAGGTTATATCTTAGTATGTAGTTAATAAGTAAATACATAAGTACTTGTGTAGGGTTAAGTATCAGTTTATGGTTAAGTTAAGTGGTAATAAAAGTACTTATGTAAGTATTTGATATTTTTAATTTTGATGACATCTTTTGCAATACATGGGCGAAAGAACTGGGACAGATCCCCAAAACTTTAGCCATAGCTATCACTGGCTTGTAAATGATTACTAGTAACCGCTGTCTATTCAGTTACTCTTAACCTAATATTGGGATTGTATGTTTCTATCAAAACGTATCACAATTGGAGTTTTCAGCATTCAGTAGTATATCGCAACATGAATCTTGGATCTTCCAATGCACAAGCTGATCTCTTGGTCGCACCCGGTTCGACCTTAAGCAGAACTAAGTACGACTGTACGAGTAACATGTGAATATTCAGATATTTAGAGCTAAAAGATTAATAGTGGTCTAAAAGTATCTGTAATTTCTTTCTGAACATTTTATTAAAAGTTTTATCTAGTGAGACAATTTATCATTTTATAAACAAAAATCAGAGAATTAATTTACGTGTGTCTGTTTCGATGTGATCATAGTTTCATTTGATATGCAACTTATAATATAAAACAAAAAATGAAATATCATATGCATATAGATGAACAAACTACTGATAATATCATATACTTTAGGTTTAACATCACACAATACACATGCTGTTTTGAAAAACATAATTCAGTGGAAAAAAAAAACAAAGTCACATGTATATTTTGAAACGTATTTTTAAACAAAGTTAACACAGAAACATTTAATAGTAACCTTATAAAATTAGGTTATTATAATTATTTTATACCTTCTGTGTTCCATGATTCAACTTTATTGTCTCTTTCTCGACGCGAACAAAAGGGTCTAAGTCCGACTCACTTCTATAAAATTTCGGCTTTCTTAAAAGATGCGTTGTAAACACAAACCGAAGGTGACAAAAATAATAACTTATTGTATTAATGAACAAAGTTAACTTATTTTTAACAATGAATATAAACTTTGTAAATAAAAATTGTTTTTGAGAAAAAAAAGGTTAGTAAAAATTGACAATTTTAATAATGTACAGTTAACAAAAATTTGATTATGAAGTAGCAATATTATAACTTAATATATATGTGTATATGTATATATATTATTTAAGTGCAAGTTAGTTTTTATACAAGTTTAAGAACATGTGATAAACCAAGCAGCCTGTTGAAACTTAAAACTTTATTTAGTGTTTACTTTATCTTGTTTTAACTTGCTAAGGACAAAATTCTTTACACTAACTTTGTTTTTAAGCTGGCAAAGCACAATTATAATTAATTACACTTCTTATAAGACGTTAGTATTAGATCTATTGTATTTTGTAACACTACATTCTTATTCGGTCTTTGGGGGTTTGATGGAGAAAAAGAATGTATAACAGTATTTTAACCTTATTAAATGTAAATAACATTTCTCTATGTGTGTTCTTATAGCAAAAAGACCTCGGGCTATCTGCTGTGTCCACGGAGGAGAACTGAAACCCTGATTTTAATTTTGTAAATCCGAAAACTTACCGCTGTCCCAACGAGGGAAAGTGACATTTCTGAATGAGATGGATTGAAATACACAAAATATTGAACAACATTGAAGGTCATATTTCTGACAGAGATGATTATTACAAGTCTGTCAAACAGTAACTACCTTTCTGAATGTCTGTCATTTAATATGGAGATGATAACTCGTATTCTCACCGAAATATCATGTCGCTTTACATATTATGTATATAAAATTTTAAAAAAATATTTTTTTTCTCTATTCACTGTTCAACCTTCTAAATTAACAAAAGTGACATAGAACTTCCCTGATTTATTTGTCCGAGCATCAGTGTCAAGTATTTATAATCGGACAGCTGCTTTTACCTCATTCCCACTCAGTTGACCAGAACAACAAACTACCCAGCTAGTTATAATTGAAAGCAATTAATTTCGTCAACCTATCCTAACTAGTAAAACATTACATCCATAAATGTACAGAGTAAAAAAATAGCTAAGAATGATAATACGGTTAATCCTAGGATTAAAAAAATAACTCAGAAATATCATGATGACATTTAGAAGCTGAATATTGAGTAATTTATCATTGGTTGGTTAGTTTAATCTAATATTTGTCACTTACAAGGTGTCTTAATTGTCTGCTGTTTCATCTTTTCTTAGAGCAAGTTTCGCAACAACTAAGGCAGCATGGACAAGATGGACTTTCTCCTGATTTTCCTTTATGACTTCAAACTTGGACGAAAAGCTACCGAAACTACACAGGAACATCAGTTAGACATTCGGCCATGGATCTGTTACTGAACTACGGTTCGACTTTGGTTTCAAAGGTTTTGACATGGAGCTGAAAGTCATGAAGGTTGTGAAAGAAAGCCATCCTTAGATAAAAACACATTGATGAAAAATACTAACAGTTATAATACAATTATTCCTAGGTTGTAAAATAATTAATAGTAATAATAAGGGTTGTCGTAAGATGATAATGACTATAATCATGATGTGCTAAAACACGTTGGTCCAAGAAGTCTTGATAAAACTGAAATAGAAACCCTTGTAACCCTAGCGCTTTTGAAAGGTGAACCTTTCTTCTTCAGGGGCAATCTGGGAATGCCCAGTATAATTGATGTAGTGATATATAAATATTTAGTTCAGTAACATCATAGAAACATATTGGATTACCAAGCTAAACACTGTTCAACGTTTCTGAATTAATCTAGATCTCCGGCCATTAGTTTCATCTGTCAGAAAAATAACTTTATTCTTCACTTACTTTTTAATGAAATAATTCTTGTTTTTATATTGATTTATATAAACATATCTTTATGGTGTTATCTATACTTAAACACCTAAACACAGTTCATAACAACACACACCATACCACTAACACCTTTTCATATACAGTTTCGCCATTGGCCACATAGCACAACAACGCTTACATAGAGAAATAAACAATTCTCGGAAAGTCCAATGATGTGTATGACGTTACTAAACTACATCTTTATATGTAATTCGTTCTATTATACTGGACATTCCCAGATTACCCGAGAAGAAGTAAGGTCCACCCTTCGAAAGCCCTCGGGTTATAAGGGTTTATATTTCAGTTTTACTGGCTATAATAAGTTATCCCCACTATAAAAAATAACTAATAGTTACAACACAGATACTCCTGAGCTAAAAAGTAATAGTTAGAATACAGTAATTCATTATATTAAAAATAATTATTATCTATTGTACAGTTATTGTTAGGATAAAAGTAATTAATAGTTCTAATTTTGAAGAATGCTTTAAAGTATAATAGTGAAAGAACGAAACAGTTTTTAATAGTAACATTCAACTAACTAATGTGATTAATTATTCTGTTTTTGTAACTTTTGTGTTAAGATTTTAAAAAATATATTTTTATAGTTCTTGCTGTAATGATAAGTTAGTGGTAATAATTAAATATTCTGAAATGGACAGGGAGAGTGTTGATAACCTAGTTTTGTAGGTGTCTGCAACTTTCTAAAATACAATCTATTTCCATTTTCTATTGTGAATTATAAGTCGAATGGCGATGATTGGCAATACGCGTAAGTCACTTTCATTGGTGTCTTCTAAAAACAACTTGAACGAGCATAACGAATAGAAATACACTAACAATAACAATATAAAAAATGAAATCAAGAAAAAATTTAAAGAAATTATCCATAGGTATAGCTTAACTGAATCTTTAAAATCATAAAGCAAACTAAAATTCATATTTTCCTTAAAGTTTTCTTTCAGAGACAACTATTACTAATTCACACCAACAGATGGCATTAAAGCATGAATATGTAAAATTGCGATCAGTCGGATAATCCAATTTACAGGTGGAGCCTATGTACAGTACTATTTCTATTGCATTGATAAGATCTCACGTGGCATGCATGTAACTAACTCTTCCAACAATTGGTCAAGCTAATATTTAGGAATGCATACAAGCCAAATATAGTATCCTATAACAAATGAACTAATATTTTGGAATGAAAACAAACCTATCATAACACCCACAGAAATATCAAACTAGTAACAATAAAAATAACTGCCACTAATAAATAACACAGTCAGATTGCTGATCCTCATGTTTATTAGTAATCTACAGAGAACTGTACAGTAATATTTTATGTATACACGGTTTCATAACATTGTGATCTGTATTATCTGAAGTATGAATTTCGGTTTTATATATTTTGTAGCTCGTGTTGTTCTTTATAATAGATATATTTTACATGCAAAATAAATATTATATCGTAAAGATAAAGTTATGTTATTGAATTACAAATTTTCTTAGCTGAGTACATTAAAAAAAGAAACTAAAAACTAAAATTATTTTCTTGTGTAGGCTCACAACTTCATCAGCACACAAGATACTGTACAGTCACTTTGAATATAATAAACTCGTATTTTTAGATGGACCTTGTAATATAAATTCAAAACGCTTCAAGTGAAGAAAGTCAGTGCAAAATCCATTTCTCATAAAATGTATCGTTGTCTGGTAACAAATTATCAACATAGTTTGTTGCCATGTAGAAAACGAAACCTATGTTCAATTCTTTCTTAGCTGTATTCACACACGCTTTCTAACTTTAGAGTTCTTGTACAATAAAATCTGTCATTTTTTTCATATTGCATATACATCTACGTATGTAAAATGCCAACTTTTTGTGCATAGTGAGAACATATTACAGAAAGAAACATTATTACCACTAGGAAATGCCCCATTCTACACAGAATCAGATCATGTAACCTGCCATAATGTAGCTGTAAATCACTGAAAACCAACACTATTATAAATAAACGTAAAAAGGTTCGATTTTCAAGAGGTGTATATAAATCTGGACTTGACAAACAACACATAATTATGTAATAAGTTCTTTTATAAACAATAACTAACTATAGGGTCGTGTGTCCCCACCGTAACGCTCCAGGATACACGATTGTTTGTTTGTTTTTTGGAATTTCGCACAAAGCTATTCGAGAGCTATCTGTGCTAACACTCCCTAATTTAGCAATGTAAGACTAGAGGGAAGGCAGCTAGTCATAACCACCCACCGCCAACTCTTGGGCTACTCTTTTACCAACGAATAGTGGGATTGACCGAAACATTATAACGCCCCTACGGCTGGAGGGCGAGCATGTTCAGCGCGACGCGGGCGCGAACCCGCGACTTTCAGATTACGAAGCGCACGCCTTAACGCGCTAGGCCATGCCAGGCCTCCAGAATACACGAAACAATTACATGTATGTGCTATTGAGAACATTTAAGTGGTAAATAAAGTTTCTCGGCCCGATATGGCCAGGTGGTTAAGACGCTTGACTAGTAATGTGAAGGTCGCAGGTTCGTAGAAACTTATTTGATTAGAAATACGTGTGTAAATCCCCAGTGGCGCAATTGGTTAGCGCACGGTACTTATTAGACAGTACTTGTGAGGTATGCCGGTGTTGTGAGTCCGAACCTCACCTGGGAAATGTAGATTTTCCCCCCAGTGGGTCAGCGGTATGTCTGCTGACCAACCACGCCAAAAACCGGGTTTCTGATGAGGTAGAGTATGGATTGCGTTGTGCTTAATTCAAAACAACAACAGCTTTACGTGAAACCTTCTGAAACAAACGAAACTTTAAATTTTGTGTGTGTACGTGCATGTATCACAGTTTGAAAATGAAAAACAATCTATAATTATTAATTATTCTCAAATGACATAGTTTTTACAAATAGGTTTATTCAAAAGAAACACATTTATTAATTTGTTTTTGATGCTTTTTAAAAATGTAGTCTATGTGGGGTCGTCACAAAAGCTACTTGACTGTAATTGGCCAAACCGATTCAAAGGTGAAAGTTGTGAAGATCAGGCAGCATGCTTGAGTTAGGATATAATTTGTAAGTGTAGTCATTGAAATTTGTATTTAATGTTAATCATTTGATTCTTGTTAATTAATTTTTTTTGAAACACCACAATAATATATTATTAATCTGCTATTACTAGAATATCTTCATTATGCGCACATATTTGATACTTAAACTTTGAAGAAAAGATTATGACTTAGAATCCAATTCAAACTGAATGAAATTGGATGTCTTATTCCATTTCGAGCCAAATTTAGCTATCTGGAAACAGAAGTGACACAACAGCTTGTTATGTATAAATGGGCCTCTTGTAACCAGGCTCAGATTTAATTATAATTTTAAGTTGTAAATGTACATATTGTAATTCATAAGTTGTAACAATGTGATAAAAATGTTGTAGTTCCAAGTTGACTGTGTGGGTATTTGGGTATTGATGTTGTTAAATACCCAGGAGGGTCAGGTACATTTGACCACTTCCTCCCTCCCGAACAATTATAGCGTCTGTCTTTAGGGTTTGTTTGTTTTTTTAAGGCTTTGGGCCAGAGTAAAAGTATAACATCATACTCAGGTCCATTTCAGGGCTCAGTCCATGCATGGACGAACAAGAAGTTTTTTTGTTTTTTTTTTCATTTAATTTTTTCCATATATATATTTTTTTTGTATTTTCATATATATATTTTTTTGTATTTTTATCCTTTTTCTCGATTGAGAGAATGCTACTACTACTTATAGTAACACAAACACTCACACAGAAAAGAAAGTAATAATAATTATTATTATTCAACACTTGAATAATAATTCAAAAAGAGAAAAAAATAATGATTAAAAAAGAAAATAATAATTATAAAAATAAAAATAAACAAGGACTAAGTGTCTAGTGCATAGTGGCCAGCTTGTGTTACATTTCTTAAATATATGTTAAAAGGGGAGAGATATTTAGGACCATTTACATCATGTACGTGATATCTGTCGAGATCACACATTAAGTCATTTTTATGCCAATTCTTATTGAAATATTTTAGAGAATTATGCAAGAGTCTTTCAGCTATTGTATCTATGTTTGCATACTTGTGCATGAATGTGGTTGAGGTGCTACGTGGTACTTTATATGCTGAAGTTAGTACAGAATTTTGTATACGTTGAAGTTTCTGTACATGAAAAAATGTTGTAATAATTAAAAGTTTGTTTGTTTTGAATTTCGCGCTAAGCTACTTGAGTGCTATGCGCTCGTCTCCCCTACTTGAGCAGTGTAAGACTAGAGGGAAGGCAACTAGTGATCACCACGACCGCCAACTCTTGGGCTTATCTTTTACCAACGAATAGTGAGATTGACCGCAACCTTATAACGCATCCACGGCTGAAAGGGCGAGCATGTTTTGTTCGACGGAGATTCGAACCCGCGAATCTCAGCCAGGCCACTAACCTTGACATTTAGGACTTAAGATAATTTGAATTAGGTTGGTTAAGAATCCCAGTGGTAGTGATCCTATATTAACAACAATTTGAGTAAATGAATAGCATATATTGCCTATAATATTTACAGGGCCATTTTTCTATAGTTTTATGATTTGAATTTTGTAAGTTTAATACTTGTAATTAAACCATGAATTATGATGTTTTTGCTTCATGCCTGAGGTCTAACAAATAGCTTAATATTTAGTATTAAATATTTGTACTGACAGTACAATAATGTTTGATACTTAGAAGTTTTTTACAATGTTAATAAAGTGTTTATTTTCTTACTAACTTATAATGTTGTTTGTGAGGTTTATACAATTTTTAAAGGCATTCTCTGTTGATGTTAATCATTTTAATATTTTTGTATCATTCTGCATGAAACTTAATTATTGTATTAGTTTTTGTAGTATTAGTTGGAAGGGTTTCAGAAGTGAATAAAAATTTAATTAAGTAGTAAGAAGGGTATGTTATAAAGTATACATCATTTGATTAGAATAACCATTATACTTTAAGTTTATCAGTGTCTTATTTTGGGACCTATGATATTTATGTTTCAAAAGCTTGTTTATATACTTCAGGGGAACTGTGTGGGTTTAAATGGGGAAACCTTGACACTTGGAAGTTATAACTTTTTCTTTCATTAATGATGCATTAGTAAAGGCAGAAATGGAATATCAGTAATCATAACTCAAAAACAAATTAAATAAAAAAAATGCTGCATTGACTGAAAATATCCCAGGGTACAAGCTACAGTGTAGGATCATAATATGTACCCTAGGTTTTGGAGATGACTGAAGAAATAGGACCCACATTGCAGTGGGGATACACTGTATATTAATCTTTACCTCCATTCAACAGACTCCTATAAGAAATAGAGTATCAATAGATATGGAATTAGAAATAGAAGTTAGGACAGTGAGATGTGAGTGCTCAAGCCCACATCTTCCTGCATGTGAAAACAATGTGGAACATGTTTTTACACATAAAAACTACACACATGATTTATAAAATACAAAGCAACAACTGCCATGACTTCTATATTGGGGAAACAAACAGAAAAATGGAAACTAGATTCAAATAAGAAAAAAAAAACACCTTTGTACGTTTTTGAACACTACAAATTTAATTAACACATTATCATAGGAAACATCCAGATACTAAGTAGGGAAACAAATGCAAATTCAAAGAAGCCCTATTTATACAACAACTGAAATTAAAATTAAACTAATATAAGGGAACACTATACTAATTAATAACCTTACATCCAACTGCAACACCAATTCACAATCCTGTACTTGTTTATACTCTCATCTCTAAGACGTGCCCAGCATTGTTCAGTTGCAAACTTCTCTATTTACCTGAAGGTTTCCTAGGAAGGTCAAAATGTTGTTCTCCACTTATCATTAAAAGTGTCAATACCCATTCTAACTCTTTTGAAATACATTTTTGTTTCAAGTAGGTTTCTTGTCATCAAGAAAGCCTTATCTTCACTAATAGTCAGAATTTAATGGTTCATTTAAGTGACTGTTCATTAATATTTTACATTGCACTAAAAATATCCTAGTGTGGGATCATAATATGTACCCTAGGTTTTGGAGGTGACTAAAGAAATAGGACCCACATTGCAGTGGGGACACACCATATATCAGTCTTAATCTCCATTTGCCAGTCTCACATATGAAATAAAGAGTAGGAATAGATATAGAATTAGAAATTAGGAGAGAGAGAGGTGTGGGTGCTCAAGTCCATAACTTCCCACATGGTTTTGAGTTATAACAAACAAGTATAATCAGATGTTTAGGTTTGCTGTTTTTAATGCAGTCCTTCCTTCTGATTTTACACATTTCTCTATTTAACTTCATTAAAATGTATTTAGTTTCACTAATACATATTAATGATTGTGATAAAAATACTAACAGAAACAGGTTGTACATTCATGTTGCATAACTAAAGTTTAGTGTAAAATTTTATAAAATCCAAAAAAATGAAAATCAAACAAATTCAAATGTTTAGAAAGACTTGAGACCTACTACAGCAATTACTGTGATGATAAGATGATGCTTTTGAAAAAGTCTTTAATTTAAAAGGTTTAATGAGTGAACATGAATTTGGAAAATGTTTTTCACTGACAAGATCAACAGGAGAGGAGTTTTATTTGTGACACCTTTGCTATTTTTCTTATAAGAGCAAATAAAATTAATTAGCTTATTAAACTACATTCTATGATTTTAAAAATTTAAGAATGGGTTTCTCATGGTGAAAGATACTATCTCAGGACATTCATCATAAGTGTAGTCTTTTACTGTCTTTTCATAATGACAGCAGAATTTTGGGAGCAAGTCAACTTAACTAAAATTAATCAGAATTGGTCTCTGTTGGTGCTAAGTTTTGTAGTCAGTGAACAAATTCTCAATATCTTGTGTATATGTGAACAACTATTTCTGTCCTTATCATGAAGCTAGAAACAATTAAGGAATGTTATGGAGAAAAAAGTATTTAAATGTGATTGTTTGGAAAGTTTTGAAACATTCTGTTGTGTATTTGATTTGGGGGAAAGGAAGTGAGTTTCTTCTTGAAGTTGAATTTTATGTTTAAGAATTAAATGGATTTCTTAAACTTTGAGTAGGTATGGAAAAACCTACGTTACATCATACGTATCAAAAGTATTGTATTATTAGGGTATTTGTCTCAGTTTATGATGACAGTATTGTTTGTTTATTAAATATAACCTTCCAGTGGCTACAAATAATTCGTGGTCTGCATCAAAATGACTTCAAGATTCTCTCTTCACGTTATTGTAGCATGTATTTTAGTGCTACTTGCATGCTAAACAACTGAGAGAACTGTTCAGAACTGCAAAATGTAATCGGTTACCTTTAGGCAGCCCCCCGCTAGTACAGTGGTATGTCTTCGGCTTTACAACGCTAAAATCAGGGGTTCGATTCCCCTCGGTGGGCTGAGCAGATAGCCCTTTGTGGCTTTGCTATAAGAAACACACACAAACCTTCAGGCAGTGTTTACATTGATTAGGATTATGCAGTCTAATCAAAACTATAACTAAATCAATTGTCACTATAATAATAAACTAATTGCAAATAGAGATAACAACTTTCTCTATTTTTGGTAATTATATTTATCCAAGTAATAAAAATGTTACTTTGTTTGCTGCTGAGTACAAAGCTGCATACCTGACAAATTAAATCATGAACATCAGATAATATAAAACTTTCAATTATAAATATGCTTTAGTGTCTAGTTTATTAACATTCATGGATAATAAATTTCAGTTCAATTTTGAATATAACTTATAAGGTGTACTTCAACTGAACTTAGACTGTATGATTAACCCATCCCCATGATTCAATCCTTCCATTCATGAAGTAATCCTAGTAGCTCTTTGAATACTTTTGAATAAATACTATCCTTTCTTACACAATAAGAACAGGATTGTAACAGAAAGTGAAGTGACCTTAACTAGAGTACAGATTGTTTGCAAGTCCATTAATAACAATATTTTGCTTTCTCTCATCCAACCTTTCTATAACCTAGCAAATGGGATTTTTCAAAACTCTTTGGATACTATCATTGGATTAATCTGACTTGACATTTAAATCTGTTTGGTGCAACAAGTGGATTTATCCAACGGTGTTGCAAAAACATTTCCTTATGGTGCAACAGTTGGGACCCCCACATGTCCTTGTAATTTGCACATTGGTACTGGGTGTGCATACATCATTAGAAAGAATGTAATGCTGTATAACACACATTTTATTGTTTCCCAGTATCACTGAAATAACAAAAAAATTATTTTGCTGTTTGTAAAATTTAAACTGTAGATCTATTCCTGTAATTCAAAACTTTAAGTTATGGTTCTTGTTTCTGTTGAGAATACAAATTACTTTGTATTAATTTGCAAATTTACTGCTCTGAGGAACTTTTTTGGCATGCTAATAGTATTTTATTTATAAAACAGATTGAGCTTGTAATATGTTTAGACTAAATTTCTGATTTAATATAAATGTGCTCTTTGCTTCCACAGTTTCTAAATGAAGATGAAATGAATTCTGACTTTGAAAAGTTTTTGTGTATTCCAAGTGTTATAAGATATTATGTTAAATTATTATAATATTTTAAAATTATTTCACACACAATGAGATTGCCATTTGCCTTTTTTTTAACCATTAGAAATGTTTAATGTGATCATTTCACTATTGCTCAAGAAAAGTCAAAGCAAACCTTAGAATAAACTTTAGTATGAAAGTGGTTTTTCTTACATTAAGAAGACTTTTTCATTTTTTAAGAAACATTTATGCCATGCAATTCCAGCTCTTATGCAGTTCCTGAAGAGCAGTACACACTCCATGAAACCATAGGAAGAACAGGTATACATTGGATTCATACAGTTTTGGAAATTAAGTTTTGAAACTGTTTGAAAGGCTATTTGTTCTTCAATAGAAGCATAAAATCTGTTAACTCGTATTCATGTGTACTGACCTAAGGTCATAACTATTTATTTAGTGACAAGTTCATGGATAGCACTGTTGGTTGATTGGCATGTGCCCACCCTGTCTTTGCCACGCAACACACCCTTGGTGGCTGTAGCGATCCGTGTTCCCTTAGGTTGTGTAATCACCATTTGTTCTCTCTACCTCATTGAATCAGCTGCCCTCTGGGGAAGTGCTGATATTGATAGGAGGGGTCGCTCTGTAGAGCGTAAACTCTCTGATCACAACCTTTCTCTTTTCAATACTGGTTCTTCTACTTATTTTCATGCACTTAGTCAGTCCTTTACTGCTATTGAAATTTCAATTTGCTCCTCTTCATTATTCTCCCAATTTTCATGGAGGGTTGACAATAATCCACAAGGCAGTGATGATTTTCCAATAATCTTGAGAGATACTGACCATGGTCGAAGCCACACGACCAGCGTGCCCCACTGGAAGCTGGATCAGGCAAACTGGCCCTCTTTCACTGCTCTCGGAGAACTTAATCCTGCCATTGTCTGTAAACCGTCAATAGATGACTGTGTGACAGCAGTAACTGACTGTATTATACAAGCAGCTGCTCAATGTATTCCTTAAACCTCGACACATTTTCCACTATATCCTTGTCCATGGTGGAACCTGCCTGCCACATGGAACAGAAGGCTCAAAAATGGGCCTGGAATACTTTCTGAAGATATCCCACACTCTCGAACTGCATTGCTTTTCAGCATCAAAGCCAGAAGGATTCTTAAAATAAGTTCAGAACTGGCATATCTTCTACCACCTGTTCCAAACTCATGTGGGACAACATTTGAAAAGTCAATATAATTCTGTCCCCCTCTCGATCTTGTCGTCTGATGGCCAAGAAGTAAGTAACTGATACCCTGAGCATCACTGATACTCTAGGTTAAAGCTTTTGCTGGGTATCTAGCACTTCTGTTTGTTCCTCTACCATCAAGACTTGGGCAGAGCAATCACCTTTTTTCCTTTCAAGGTGATTGTCTCCATAACTATAATCGTCTCTTTACACTGGTGGAACTGAAACTGGCCCTTCAATAGTCTTGCAGTACATCGATTGGACCTGATGATATACACTATGACATGCTGCACCATCTATCTCCTGGTTCTCTTGTTATTCTTATGATTATTTTTAACTGGATCTGGCAGGAAAATGTTTTTTCCTGATGCCTAGTTCCAGGCTATTGTCCTACCTGTCTCTAAGCTTGGGAAGGATCCCACGATTCTTTCAAACTACCATCCAATTGCTTTGATGAGCCGTCTCTGTAAGACCTTAGAGAGGATGGTTAATGCTTGTCTTTTTTGGTTCCTCGATTCAAACAACCTCCTTTCACCAACCCAGTGTGGATTCCGGCGACAGCACTCCACTGTGTTCTGCTTGATTCGACTTGAAATTCAATCGGAGAAGCCTTTCTCAAATGACAACATCTTGTACCAATATTCTTTGACATTGAGAAGGCTTATGATACAATATGGAAGTATGGCCTTTTGCAAGACCTCCATATATATGGGTTACGTGGCCATTTTCCATTTTTATTGAACATTTTTTAATGGACAGGCGATTCCAAGTTTGTGTGAGTTTAACACTTTCCGTTCTTTTCTTCGAGTCCCTCAGGGCTGTGTTCTGAGTTTCACACTTTTCAGAATAAAAATTAATGCCATCACTGAACAACTCTCTCTCACTATTACAAATGGGCTCTATGTCGATGACTTTCATTTCTCACATCAGTTGTCGAGCATGAGGTATATTGAACAGCAGTTATAGACTGTTATAAAATCAAAATAATTTTTCATATTTATCCTTGGATAGCATTGCTGTATCCACTGGTCAGTCCATCCCACCATGGCTTCTTACAATCCTCAAATATGACCTTAATTTAAGGTAGACACTCCTGATTGGAAATAGTATCTGCTATTTGCTGAACATTAAAACATTTGCTGCTATCATTAAACTTTTGTTCTTGAGAATGATTGCATGAGTGATAGAAACGTTGTACTTGTTTTTAAAATATTCCTTCTTGCTGTAAAAGGTGTAACTTGTAATAATATTCTTATAGCAGTGTTGGTATTATGAATACTTATCACATTTTCAAGCAGTTATCCCTTTTTATGCACTTGTTAAGAGCAGAATGACTTTATAACACCCCTATTTGGAAAGTTTGAATTAGTTATCTATGTTTTTCCACTTCTTAACAGATTTCTTAGAATTCTTGCACCATTACCAGCAGCACAGTCTGTGGACTTTTAATGCTAGAAAATTGGTTCTGTGTTCTGATAGGCATGGTGGGTAAAGCAAAGATAGCCTATTGTGTATATCTGTGCTTAATTACAAACACATAAATACTTAGAACTCAACAAAACATTTAGTTTCTGAACAAAATTTTAAAAATTATACAACAGACAAAATTGAAACTCAAATAGAAACAACAAATGTTGAGGTGCAGTTAATTCACATGTATTGTTTCTTTATAATAAAAATATGTCGTAAGCATAAAATAACACATATAATATTATTAAACTTGGCTTTTCAAAGTTATTTTGATACTACAAATTCAGATGAAAATTGAATTTTAAAAGTGTTTGTCCTGAAAGAATATTTTTGATTAAATTCTAACAACATACATGGAAATTAATATGCATCTAGAAAATTCACTCTTAAAAAACCTTGCATATATATATTGTATTGTGATAACAACATGTAATTGTTTTTTGCCTGTTTCGTTTTATTTTCTTATTTGTGGTAGACAGACATCCATATTCACAAATAATGTTATCCTACAAGTAAAGTGTGTGAAAATTTGATGAAATATATATAGAGTTGATATTTCAAGTCACAGTCTTAAACTTATAACATTTGAATTCATGTTTTGAAACTTGTTTACAAAACTTCCTTGTAAACAAAATTTTCAACATTTGTGTATAGTAACAGAGATATGATATTAGTTTGGTGATTAAGTATGACTTGTATAGAGCTTTCTGAAGCTCACTGTGATAGAAAATTGGCTCAGCTAAGTGCAAACCTAACTGACAGCTGTCTGTTTTTTTTCAAATTATGTTATTGTGAGGTTTATAGTGTTTTTGTATTTAATAACAACAACAAAATAAAAATTAAACTACTTCAAAGTCTCTGTTGGTATGTAATTATTATTTAAGTATTGTATAAGAAAGATTTAATACCAAACTTAAAAAACTGAGTAATAGTATGTGCGAGTGAACAAATTCTGTGCTGTGTCTTTTTGTGTAAGTATTAAAATTCATGTGTGGATTAAAGGTAAAAAAGGTAGTTGTATTTTAGTGTTTTCATTTTTTCTTTCAGATAAAAAGTATTATATTTTTTGAGAAAATGAGATAGAAAAAATAACACTTTCTATTTAATATATATTAAATAGAGCATAATCTTCTATTTTATAACTTAGATCTACATTTACATATTCAGAGTAAATGAAGGTATTATTGGGATATAATTTTTGAGATACAAAATCTTTGAAAATGTAGAATAAGTTTTCTTTATAAACAATTACTTGTGTTGAGCTGTATCTCACGTTTAAATGTTTTAATGCCGTGTTTTTAGGTAATCACCCAGATAAGTCATGATTCCAGCCTGTCTGAAAGTTCAAGTTGGATTATACACTCCTTTCTTACATGTGGTAAAGCAGAATTTTGTATTATATCAGTGGTGTTGTGCCATGACCATCTGCACAAACAGAAACAAGCTTCAACATGCTGGGCACTATCTGTGTGAATATCTGACAAGATTCCATGATTTTGAACATATGTTAGGACACTCTTATAAGTGGAATGTAAGTTAATTTCTATAGTTTTTAGTATCTGCTTAGATTCATGTAACTTTAAAAAGTTTAAACATTTCAAGTGACTTGTCATTCAGTTTGCTGAAAAATTTTGGGTACCATTCAGCAGTTTAATTTAACCAGCATTTATTTATTACCATATTAAGGTAAGTAAAAATCAACATTAGCCAAAATGAATAGTGATATATATATACTCTTCAAAAAAAAGAAACGCAAAAAGGATATTTTTGTTATTTTAAAGAGAAATATATGTAATAACGTTACAAGCTCAGAGTATGTGATGTTACACGTGTTAACACTGATTGTCAGACCAAAATGATTTTTCACCAAAACGCATTTGTGTCCAATAAATTTGTTTGAGAGATCTGCATGTTCTGCAAGTGCAACATGTGCAAAATCCCTATAAATGCGACGGGTTCTCGGTTTCCATAGCTCAGTGTTAAGCCACTAAATATCATGTCGTTTTACCAATTATGTATTAAAACATGTGTATAAATATCATGTCGTTTTACTTATTAAATATATAAAATATGTTGTATAAATATCATGTCGTTTTACTTATTATGTATATAAAATATGTCGTATAAATATCATGTCGTTTTACTTATTATGTATATAAAATATGTGACCATAAATATCAAGATCGTTTTATCTTATTATGTATATAAAATATGTGGTATAAATGTCACGTCTACTGCCTTAACCATATTATGTATATAAAATATGTCCGATAAATATCATGTCGTTTTACTTATTATGTCCATATAAAATATGTAACGTATAAATATCATGTCGTTTTACTTATTATGTATATAAAATATGTAGTATAAATATCATGTCGTTTTACTTATTATGTATATAAAATATGTGGTATAAATATCATGTCGTTTTACTTATTATGTATATAAAATATGTAGTATAAATATCATGTCGTTTTACTTATTATGTATATAAAATATGTAGTATAAATATCATGTCGTTTTACTTATTATGTATATAAAATATGTAGTATAAATATCATGTCGTTTTACTTATTATGTATATAAAATATGTAGTATAAATATCATGTCGTTTTACTTATTATGTATATAAAATATGTAGTATAAATATCATGTCGTTTTACTTATTATGTATATAAAATATTTAGTATAAATATCATGTCGTTTTACTTATTATGTATATAAAATATGTAGTATAAATATCATGTCGTTTTACTTATTATGTATATAAAATATGTAGTATAAATATCATGTCGTTTTACTTATTATGTATATAAAATATGTAGTATAAATATCATGTCGTTTTACTTATTATGTATATAAAATATTTAGTATAAATATCATGTCGTTTTACTTATTATGTATATAAAATATGTAGTATAAATATCATGTCGTTTTACTTATTATGTATATAAAATATGTAGTATAAATATCATGTCGTTTTATGTATATTATGTAGTATAAATATCATGTCGTTTTACTTATTATGTATAAAATATGTAGTATAAATATCGTGTCGTTTTACTTATTATGTATATAAAATATGTAGTATAAATATCATGTCGTTTTACTTATTATGTATATAAAATATGTAGTATAAATATAATGTCGTTTTACTTATTATGTATATAAAATATGTAGTATAAATATCATGTCGTTTTACTTATTATGTATATAAAATATGTAGTATAAATATCATGTCGTTTTACTTATTATGTATATAAAATATGTAGTATAAATATCATGTCGTTTTACTTATTATGTATATAAAATATGTAGTATAAATATCATGTCGTTTTACTTATTATGTATATAAAATATGTAGTATAAATATGTTGTTTTACTTATTATGTATATAAAATATGTAGTATAAATATCATGTCGTTTTACTTATTATGTGTATAAAATATGTAGTATAAATATGTTGTTTTACTTATTATGTATATAAAATATGTAGTATAAATATCATGTCGTTTTACTTATTATGTATATAAAATATGTAGTATAAATATCATGTCGTTTTACTTATTATGTATATAAAATATGTAGTATAAATATCATGTCGTTTTACTTATTATGTATATAAAATATGTAGTATAAATATCATGTCGTTTTACTTATTATGTATATAAAATATGTAGTATAAATATCATGTCGTTTTACTTATTATGTATATAAAATATGTAGTATAAATATCATGTCGTTTTACTTATTATGTATATAAAATATGTAGTATAAATATCATGTCGTTTTACTTATTATGTATATAAAATATGTAGTATAAATATCATGTCGTTTTACTTATTATGTATATAAAATATATAGTATAAATATCATGTCGTTTTACTTATTATGTATATAAAATATATAGTATAAATATCATGTCGTTTTACTTATTATGTATATAAAATATGTAGTATAAATATCATGTCGTTTTACTTATTATGTATATAAAATATGTAGTATAAATATCATGTCGTTTTACTTATTATGTATATAAAATATGTAGTATAAATATCATGTCGTTTTACTTATTATGTATATAAAATATGTAGTATAAATATCATGTCGTTTTACTTATTATGTATATAAAATATGTAGTATAAATATGTTGTTTTACTTATTATGTATATAAAATATGTAGTATAAATATCATGTCGTTTTACTTATTATGTATATAAAATATGTAGTATAAATATCATGTCGTTTTACTTATTATGTATATAAAATATGTAGTATAAATATCATGTCGTTTTACTTATTATGTATATAAAATATGTAGTATAAATATCATGTCGTTTTACTTATTATGTATATAAAATATGTAGTATAAATATCATGTCGTTTTACTTATTATGTATATAAAATATGTAGTATAAATATCATGTCGTTTTACTTATTATGTATATAAAATATGTAGTATAAATATCATGTCGTTTTACTTATTATGTATATAAAATATATAGTATAAATATCATGTCGTTTTACTTATTATGTATATAAAATATATAGTATAAATATCATGTCGTTTTACTTATTATGTATATAAAATATGTAGTATAAATATCATGTCGTTTTACTTATTATGTATATAAAATATGTAGTATAAATATCATGTCGTTTTACTTATTATGTATATAAAATATGTAGTATAAATATCATGTCGTTTTACTTATTATGTATATAAAATATGTAGTATAAATATCATGTCGTTTTACTTATTATGTATATAAAATATATAGTATAAATATCATGTCGTTTTACTTATTATGTATATAAAATATATAGTATAAATATCATGTCGTTTTACTTATTATGTATATAAAATATGTAGTATAAATATCATGTCGTTTTACTTATTATGTATATAAAATATGTAGTATAAATATCATGTCGTTTTACTTATTATGTATATAAAATATGTAGTATAAATATGTTGTTTTACTTATTATGTATATAAAATATGTAGTATAAATATGTTGTTTTACTTATTATGTATATAAAATATGTAGTATAAATATGTTGTTTTACTTATTATGTATATAAAATATGTAGTATAAATATAATGTCGTTTTACTTATTATGTATATAAAATATGTAGTATAAATATCATGTCGTTTTACTTATTATGTATATAAAATATGTAGTATAAATATCATGTCGTTTTACTTATTATGTATATAAAATATGTAGTATAAATATCATGTCGTTTTACTTATTATGTATATAAAATATGTAGTATAAATATCATGTCGTTTTACTTATTATGTATATAAAATATGTAGTATAAATATCATGTCGTTTTACTTATTATGTATATAAAATATGTAGTATAAATATCATGTCGTTTTACTTATTATGTATATAAAATATGTAGTATAAATATCATGTCGTTTTACTTATTATGTATATAAAATATGTAGTATAAATATCATGTCGTTTTACTTATTATGTATATAAAATATGTAGTATAAATATCATGTCGTTTTACTTATTATGTATATAAAATATATAGTATAAATATCATGTCGTTTTACTTATTATGTATATAAAATATTTAGTATAAATATCATGTCGTTTTACTTATTATGTATATAAAATATGTAGTATAAATATCATGTCGTTTTATTTATTATGTATATAAAATATGTAGTATAAATATCATGTCGTTTTACTTATTATGTATATAAAATATGTAGTATAAATATCATGTCGTTTTACTTATTATGTATATAAAATATGTAGTATAAATATCATGTCGTTTTACTTATTATGTATATAAAATATGTAGTATAAATATCATGTCGTTTTACTTATTATGTATATAAAATATGTTGTATAAATATAATGTCGTTTTACTTATTATGTATATAAAATATGTAGTATAAATATCATGTCGTTTTATATTATTATGTATATAAATTATGTAGTATAAATATCATGTCGTTTTACTTATTATGTATATAAAATATGTAGTATAAATATCATGTCGTTTTACTTATTATGTATATAAAATATGTAGTATAAATATCATGTCGTTTTACTTATTATGTATATAAAATATGTAGTATAAATATCATGTCGTTTTACTTATTATGTATATAAAATATGTAGTATAAATATCATGTCGTTTTACTTATTATGTATATAAAATATGTAGTATAAATATCATGTCGTTTTACTTATTATGTATATAAAATATGTAGTATAAATATCATGTCGTTTTACTTATTATGTATATAAAATATGTAGTATAAATATCATGTCGTTTTACTTATTATGTATATAAAATATGTAGTATAAATATCATGTCGTTTTACTTATTATGTATATAAAATATATATAAATATGTAGTATAAATATCATGTCGTTTTACTTATTATGTATATAAAATATGTAGTATAAATATCATGTCGTTTTACTTATTATGTATATAAAATATGTTGTATAAATATCATGTCGTTTTACTTATTATGTATATAAAATATGTAGTATAAATATAATGTCGTTTTACTTATTATGTATATAAAATATTTAGTATAAATATCATGTCGTTTTACTTATTATGTATATAAAATATGTAGTATAAATATATGTCGTTTTACTTATTATGTATATAAAATATGTAGTATAAATATCATGTCGTTTTACTTATTATGTATATAAAATATGTAGTATAAATATCATGTCGTTTTACTTATTATGTATATAAAATATGTATAGTATAAATATCATGTCGTTTTACTTATTATGTATATAAAATATGTAGTATAAATATCATGTCGTTTTACTTATTATGTATATAAAATATGTAGTATAAATATCATGTCGTTTTACTTATTATGTATATAAAATATGTAGTATAAATATCATGTCGTTTTACTTATTATGTATATAAAATATGTAGTATAAATATCATGTCGTTTTACTTATTATGTATATAAAATATGTAGTATAAATATCATGTCGTTTTACTTATTATGTATATAAAATATGTAGTATAAATATCATGTCGTTTTACTTATTATGTATATAAAATATGTAGTATAAATATCATGTCGTTTTACTTATTATGTATATAAAATATGTAGTATAAATATCATGTCGTTTTACTTATTATGTATATAAAATATGTAGTATAAATATGTCGTTTTACTTATTATGTATATAAAATATATAGTATAAATATCATGTCGTTTTACTTATTATGTA
This sequence comes from Tachypleus tridentatus, assembly GCF_004210375.1. Classification (NCBI taxonomy): domain Eukaryota; kingdom Metazoa; phylum Arthropoda; class Merostomata; order Xiphosura; family Limulidae; genus Tachypleus; species Tachypleus tridentatus. The sequence goes on along the minus strand of NW_027467777.1, from coordinate 26,956,748 downwards.
TATAAAATATGTAGTATAAATATCATGTCGTTTTACTTATTATGTATATAAAATATGTAGTATAAATATCATGTCGTTTTACTTATTATGTATATAAAATATGTAGTATAAATATCATGTCGTTTTACTTATTATGTATATAAAATATGTAGTATAAATATCATGTCGTTTTACTTATTATGTATATAAAATATGTAGTATAAATATGTCGTTTTACTTATTATGTATATAAAATATGTAGTATAAATATGTTGTTTTACTTATTATGTATATAAAATATGTAGTATAAATATCATGTCGTTTTACTTATTATGTATATAAAATATGTAGTATAAATATCATGTCGTTTTACTTATTATGTATATAAAATATGTAGTATAAATATGTCGTTTTACTTATTATATATATAAAATATGTAGTATAAATATCATGTCGTTTTACTTATTATGTATATAAAATATGTAATATAAATATCATGTCGTTTTTCTTATGTATATAAAATATGTAGTAAAAATATCATGTCGTTTTACTTATTATGTATATAAAATATGTAATATAAATATCATGTCGTTTTACTTATTATGTATATAAAATATGTAGTATAAATATCATGTCGTTTTACTTATTATGTATATAAAATATGTAGTATAAATATGTGGTTTTACTTATTATGTATATAAAATATATAGTATAAATATCATGTCGTTTTATTTATTATGTATATAAAATATGTAGTATAAATATAATGTCGTTTTACTTATTATGTATATAAAATATGTAGTATAAATATCATGTCGTTTTACTTATTATGTATATAAAATATGTAGTATAAATATCATGTCGTTTTACTTATTATGTATATAAAATATGTAGTATAAATATGTCGTTTTACTTATTATGTATATAAAATATTTAGTATAAATATCATGTCGTTTTACTTATTATGTATATAAAATATGTAGTATAAATATGTCGTTTTACTTATTATGTATATAAAATATGTAGTATAAATATCATGTCGTTTTACTTATTATGTATATAAAATATGTAGTATAAATATCATGTCGTTTTACTTATTATGTATATAAAATATGTAGTATAAATATCATGTCGTTTTACTTATTATGTATATAAAATATGTAGTATAAATATCATGTCGTTTTACTTATTATGTATATAAAATATGTAGTATAAATATGTCGTTTTACTTATTATGTATATAAAATATGTAGTATAAATATCATGTCGTTTTACTTATTATGTATATAAAATATATAGTATAAATATCATGTCGTTTTACTTATTATGTATATAAAATATGTAGTATAAATATCATGTCGTTTTACTTATTATGTATATAAAATATGTAGTATAAATATCATGTCGTTTTACTTATTATGTATATAAAATATATAGTATAAATATGTCGTTTTACTTATTATGTATATAAAATATGTAGTATAAATATCATGTCGTTTTACTTATTATGTATATAAAATATGTAGTATAAATATCATGTCGTTTTACTTATTATGTATATAAAATTTGTAGTATAAATATCATGTCGTTTTACTTATTATGTATATAAAATATGTAGTATAAATATCATGTCGTTTTACTTATTATGTATATAAAATATGTAGTATAAATATCATGTCGTTTTACTTATTATGTATATAAAATATGTAGTATAAATATCATGTCGTTTTACTTATTATGTATATAAAATATGTAGTATAAATATCATGTCGTTTTACTTATTATGTATATAAAATATGTAGTATAAATAATATCATGTCGTTTTATCTTATTATTATGTATATAAAATATGTAGTATAAATATCATGTCGTTTTACTTATTATGTATATAAAATATGTAGTATAAATATATGTCGTTTTACTTATTATGTATATAAAATATGTAGTATAAATATCATGTCGTTTTACTTATTATGTATATAAAATATGTAGTATAAATATCATGTCGTTTTACTTATTATGTATATAAAATATGTAGTATAAATATCATGTCGTTTTACTTATTATGTATATAAAATATGTAGTATAAATATCATGTCGTTTTACTTATTATGTATATAAAATATGTAGTATAAATATCATGTCGTTTTACTTATTATGTATATAAAATATGTAGTATAAATATCATGTCGTTTTACTTATTATGTATATAAAATATGTAGTATAAATATGTCGTTTTACTTATTATGTATATAAAATATGTAGTATAAATATCATGTCGTTTTACTTATTATGTATATAAAATATATAGTATAAATATCATGTCGTTTTACTTATTATGTATATAAAATATGTAGTATAAATGAATTTTCTCTATTTACTGTTCCACCCTCTAAGTTAACAAAAGTGTCATAGAACTACCCTGATGTATTTGTCCTAGCATCGGTGTCAAGTATTTGTCACCGAACAGCTGCTTTGACCCCATTCCTGCACAGTTGACCAAAACATCAAATTGCCCAGCTATCTGTAATTAAAAGTAATTAATTCCGTCAACTTATCCTAACTAGTAAAACATTATACATCCATAAATGTACAGAGTTTAAAATAGCTAAGAATGATAATACAGTAATCCTAGGATTAATAAATAACTCATGGAGTTATCATGATGACATTTAGCAGTTGAATATTGAGTAACTTATCAATGGTCGGTTGGTTTAATCCAACATTTGTCACTTACAAGGTGTCTTAATTGTCTGCTATTTCATCTCTACTCAGAGTAAGTTTCGCAACTCCCTAGGCAGCATGAACAAGAAGGACTTTGATTTTTCTCTGCGGCTTCAAACTTGGATGAAAGGTTACCGAAACTACAGAGAACATCAATTAGACATTCGACCATAGATCTGTTACTGAACGTACAGTTCAGTGTTGGTTCCAAAGACTTCGACATGGAGATGAAAGTCTTGAATACCACTGAGGTTGTGGAAGGAAGCCATCCTTAGATAAAAACACATTAATGGAAGTAGCTGAGGTCCTGCCTCATCCACCTTATTCCCTTACATAATTTCATTTTTTCAAGACACTTTTTTGAACAATAAATGCTTTCAAAACCAAGCAGCTGCAGAAGAAGCTTTCAGGGAGTTTATTGACCATAGAAACTCTTAATTGTACAGCAGGGACATAGACAACATCGTTGCACGTTGGCATAAGTGTGTTGAGGCAAATAGCTGTTACTTTGGTTAAAGCATATTTTACAACAATGGTTTGGCCCGGCATGGCCAAACGTGTTAAGGCGTGCGACTCGTAATCTGAGGGTCGCGGGTTCGCATCCCGTCGCGCCAAACATGCTCGCCCTTTCAGCCGTAGGAGTGTTATAATGTGACGGTCAATCGTTGGTAAAAGAGTAGTTCAAGAGTTGGCGGTGGGTGGTGATGACTAGCTGCCTTCCCTCTTGTCTTACACTGCTAAATTAGGGATGGCTAGCACAGATAGCCTTCTAGTAGCTTTGTGCGAAATTCAAAAACAAACAAACAACAATGGTTTGTACTTTTCCAAACTTCGCAACCCAAAAACGACATTTATTTCTGAACAACCTGATATAATAAGTTTATTCGTAGGATATAAAAATAACTGATAGGATGAAAAATACTAACAGTTATAATATTATTATTCCTTGTCTATAAAATAATTAATAGTTATAATAAGGGTTCTCGTAAGATGATAATGACTATAATCATGATGTGCTAAAAACACGTAGGTCAAGGAAGTCTTCAAAAAACTGAAATAGAAACCCTTGTAACCCTAGCGCTTTTGGGAGGTGGACCTTTCTTCTTCAGGGGCAATTTGGAAATGCCCAGTATAATTGATGGAGTGATATATAAAGATTTAGTTTAGTAACATCATAGAAACATATTGGATTACCAAGCTAAACACTGTTCAACGTTTCTGAATTAATCTAGATCCAGGAATCAGTGATCTCCGGTCATTAGTTTCATCTGTCAGAAAAATAATTTTATTCTTCACTTACTTTTTAATGAAATAATTATTGTTTTTAAATTGATTTATATAAACATATCTTTATAAATCACTCTCCAGGTGTTATCTATACTTGATTTGTATAAACATGTCTTTATTAATCACTCTCCAGGTGTTATCTATACTTGATTTATATAAACATATCTTTATTAATCACTCTCGAGGTGTTATCTATACTTGATTTATGTAAACATATCTTTATAAATCACTCTCCAGGTGTTATCTATACTTGATTTATATAAACATGTCTTTATTAATCACTCTCCAGGTGTTATCTATACTTGATTTACATAAACATATCTTTATAAATCACTCTCCAGGTGTTATCTATACTTGATTTGTATAAGCATATCTTTATTAATCACTCTCCAGGTGTTATCTACACTTGATTTATATAAACATATCTTTATTAATCACTCTTCAGGTGTTATCTATACTTGATTTATATAAACATATCTTTATTAATCACTCTCCAGGTGTTATCTATACTTGATTTATATAAACATATCTTTATTAATCGGGCCCGGCATGGCCTAGCGCGTTAAGGCGTGCACTTCGTAATCTGAGGGTCGCGGGTTCGCGCCCGACTCGCGCCAATCATGCTCGCCCTCCCAGCCGTGGGGGCGTTATAATATGACGGTCAATCCCACTATTCGTTGGTGAAAGAGTAGCCCAAGAGTTGGCGGTGGGTGGTGATGACTAGCTGCCTTCCCTCTAGTCTTACACTACTAAATTAGGGACGGCTAGCAGAGATAGCCCTCGAGTAGCTTTGTGCGAAATTCCAAAAACAAACAAACAAACAAACAAACTTTATTAATCACTCTCCAGGTGTTATCCATACTTGATTTATATACTGAGATGTCATCGTTATGGTTCAGAATGTTTTGAAAACAATTTATGTTTGATACTATAATATAGAGTCAGTACTTTACAACGGATAATAATAATAATTGACAAAAATAATGAAAAATGAGTCTCACACTCATTTGTAAACGAAACTAAATCAGAACGAAAGATTGTGAAAATACTTTAAAACACCTAGTGTAATAATGTTGTGGAGCATTTCTATACATTAAACAGAACACACAATAAGAATGACGTTGAAATCCCTCAATTCGGTTAATAAGAGTTGTTCAAGAGGTGGTGGAAGACGATGTTGACTAGTGTATCATATCAAAACTAGAAACAGTTCATTCTAGTTTAAAATTATGTGTAATTTTTATTTTTATACGAGATAACAAATGTTACCGAACTTTCTCAATAAGAAACTAAAATGTAAAAGTGTAATTCTTACACTCGTGAACACATGGTGTTCATGTGTCACCTGTTGGTTAACTGTAATTATAACATATTTTGTCAGTACAAATACTCTATCTATCTATCTTTAAAATGTGTCAGCTGTTTGTTTGTTTCCTTCAATACGTTATACAGGAGACATTTTGTTTAGTTTGGAAGATGTTATACAAGACATTCAAACATTCTTACATGTATACTTGTTTACATTTAGTTAAATATTAAATATGAGCATTCTCGTTTGTATTGCTTCAAGTTGGTTCTAATGATAAAACAATAACTCACTAAACACTCAAGCAGCAATATATTATTATGATACCTGAACGATAATTTTAAGATGTTTCTCGCTACTCTGTTGCAAGAAGGGTTGTTGTAAAACAATCACCAATAGTGGCATTATTTCAACAATATCTTCTTGTTCCTGTTCACAATGTCAAACAATTGTATTTTGTTCATATTCTGAACTGTTTGTTTTTTGTAATAATAATGAATTTTAAATGGCAGACTGTGATATTTTTTGACGTAAAGAAACGACATAAATATTTGAAGACCTTTGGCTTCCTTTTTTAAAAATTAGCTAGATCTGTTTAAATCACTCTGTAAGGACTCTAAATAGGAACATGAAGAAAGCTAACAACGTAAGTTTCCAACTATATAATACCAAGTCCAAGGTCAACAAACAGTTAAATTTATTGGTATTACCTTCACTGGTAGACTCACATGGAATGTTTACTTTTAAGAAATATGTACCTACTCCAAATGTAAACTATCTTCACAAAATCGGCAGTTATCTGAACAGTGCAATAAATTATGTTAATATATGAAATGTGTGTAAGGTTGATATATGAATATTGTAACGCGCAGTATGTCAAACTATCTTTTGAAAACGTTCAAAGTCCTCTTAAATTATATTCAGATTATTCTATATTATCTGGGGCTGAGCGGTTTGTTCCCAGATGTGGGCGTGAGAACTGGATTTACTGGCTCATGGTGTTTATCTACGTTCGTGTAGGTGGGTCGTTAATGAAACCTCACCACTCTGAACCAACCAATCAAGAAATATTATGTATATAAAAACGGCTGGTATGGGTAGAGAAAGCACTTAATAATTTTCTCTACAAGTTGGTTTTATCGTCATTACAGATAATCAAGAAACATTACAATCATAGTTGTTATCTTTATAACCGTTACAGTTGAAGTGTTTGTGATTTCCTTGAACATTTTCCCACCTTTCTATATACGTACATCATCATTGATGACGAAAAAACCCACTTGTAGAGAAAAATACATATGTAAAACAGCTGGTTTGGGTTGAGAAAATTTTTACGTAGAGGAACGAACAACGTTTCGACCTTCTTCGGTCATCGTCATGTTCTCAAAGAAAGAAAGACGTAACTGACCGATAGATGACCACATGTTTGAAGGGAGTTGTGTAACTGAGTGTAGGAATATAGAGGGCGTGCTTAGATATTTGATTATATTTATTAATATAGGTGTAAAAATGTTTCATTCTATTGGTTTATTTTGGGCTTGAGTTCTTGTATAAGTAAGGCTACTTTAATTTTGCGTTTGTTTATGTTGTGTTTATTGGATTTGCAGTATTCGAAAACGTGTGAAGGTGACTTTTTGTGTTATTAGAATCTGGTTTCCATTTTTCTATTTGTTTCTCCAATATAGAAGTCTTGACAGTTATCACAGGAACTCTAAAACCATTATAATAACCAAACGACATCTAGTGTATAATTTTTCAACGATATAAATTTCACCTCTCTAAATACCGTTTAACAATAAAATTAATTTTATATTGAAAAGTTTCTAATCCTTGATGTTTTCATTCTTAAAGAACTTTACATCTGACAACCAAGACCAATACCCGAGATATCAACCAAAACACACAGAAAGAAAGTTTAAAAGTAGATAGAAAAACGTTAGAGTTACCATGTATGTCACGAAATATCGACTTGTAAAATGAAAACAAAATATCACTTTCTGACAGCATGATAATAACAGTTATTCAATCAAGTACTTAAGATATGTACTTAGTGTAATATTCATTAAAATTATATGATAAAGAAAAACTTTCTTATAAGATATAAATATTATATTACCCAAGACTGTTTAATTATTAGGTACTTCTGCTACATTTTATTGGAATGTAAACATGAAATGAGATTACTGTACTGAAACTTAACTATTATAGTTTTAATGGGACACACAGTTCTTAGAACATCACAACCAAAAGAATGACTCCATTAACAGCTGACGTCAAGAATCAAATTACAGTATTATAGAGACATGCAGAGAGATAAACACTGAGCCAGTAGGAAACTGTGAGTGAATATTTGTTATTTATATGTAAAACATTTCTGTTAACGTGGCTCATGTAGTGGTGGAATAACAATAAAACTGTAAATGGAAGTTGTGTGATTAGGGTGGAATGGATGTAAGTAGTCAAAACTGTTTGAAAAGCCTCACACACAGTTTACATATAACGGATATACACATATAGTTTATATACAAATAACTTGTCTGGAACACACCTAGCTATTGTAACATTAGAATAAACGAACCTCAATGAACGCTAATATAGCCACTTCTTAGATATTTTAACATAAAACACACAACACAGGTGTCTATATAGATATTTCATTTATTTCACTAAGGTATACAGGCTGCATAGATGATTTTTCTACCTAAATCATGTAGACGGGCTGTTTGTTACTTTGTTATACTATTAAAATTCTCACAAAGTTACACGAGAATTATCTGCGCTAGTCGTCCCTAATTTAGCTGTGTGAGACCAGAAAGAAGGAAGATAATCATCACCATTTGCCGCCAACCGTTGGTTACATCTTAACTTACAAATTATGGGATTGCCCATCTGGCCATACCGAGATTAACCGTCACTTGTAAAGCCTCTATGGATGAGAGAGCTTGCAAGATTTATCAGAGGAGGATTCGAACTCGCGACCCTAATAATTCGAGCTAAGATCGCTATCCATGTGGCCACAACGGGACGGTATACATACACTTAGTTCAGTGTGACCACATACTCCTGTTTGTCACATGACAGGAGTCATTTGTACCGTTTCGCAAAGCTCTACAGTTTCAAACATCTGAAACTCTTACCTGAGTATTTGTTATGATTAACCTGTCGTCTTCTTCACTTGTACATATTTAGAAAACTTAGAGATCAAGAAATGTTCTTATTCAGAGGTGGTCAGAGAAATGAATTTCTCATTGTTTCGGTCGTGTTTTGTCCAAACAGAAAACAAATATATTTTACTGTGACTTGAAACATCGTGGCTTGTGTGAAGATTTATGAAAACGACCATGAATGCGACGTTCACAGGTTCGTTTGTTTTGAATGGGGAAGCTTCAAGGTAACACAGCTACAGCGGGTGTAGGAAAACACCACGATCCAGTAGATTCTATTTTCAGCAGTTCATCAGGGAACCAAACTCTCCGCTCCAGAAAAAGACACTCACGACAAAGACCGATTTATTTAACGTTATACATGAAAATACATAGACTGATAACAATGTAACGTGATATTTAACTTTGACAATATTTGACAGAAATGTTGAACTTATAGTATAATGTCTGAGTAATGATCAAACTCGTGAATAATAAAAATTGGCTTGCAATTGAATATAGACATGAAGCGTAATACTCTAACAGTAAATATTATGACTCTCTAACAGAGGGCGTTATTTTTGAGAATTAGATATTGTGTTTTACAACAAAACATAATTAACACTCTAGTAAACCTACTGGACCCTAATGTGTATTATTTTTTAAATCTTTCATAAACGTTTTTCTTTTTACAATCAAACTCACATCTAAATATTAAGAACAATCTATAATAATTTAAGATAAATAAACAAAACTAGTTTCTATGTGACTAACTAAAACTTATTATCAGACTTTTTTACCAGGTAACACATTCAATACAATCAAAAAACATTTTCCATTATTTACCAATAATTTAAGTTCAAGGTCCGGTTTTATTGATAGTTCAACTGTATATGTTTCAAAATAGTCTCCATACGGGAAAGTTTGTTTGAGTTGATAAAGTAGATGTGTTGTATGTGGTTACTATAACCTTGCAATTAATTTTTCATCATCAGATACCTAAAATAAATACTAAACGACTTCCTATACATTACAATGTATATATTGTTCACAGTTCCAACTTTTAGAGAATTCAACTGTATAGGATTCTGAATATAATTACAATAAAAAACATATCGTTATATCACAGTGTAAGAATATGTTTTGTATGTAATAACTGGTGCATAATAATACTGTAGATACTTCTGTATGAGAGACGTTTAATAAAATACCAGATGACTTCCTGTACTTGTTTGTTTGGTTTGTTTTGGAATAAAACACAAATCTATTCAATGGGCTATCTGTGCTCTGCCCACAATAGGTAACAAAACCCAGTTTTTAGCGGTGCTTCCTGCACTTTAACAGGTTGGTTCTGTTTCAAGTTTCGGAGTTAAGACAATTACATATAAAATGCTATATAATCAAACTAAGAAACTAATTATCCGTATAATAATGATACAGTACACAGGCTGCCAGCTATGAGACATAACACTATCTTTGGATCAGTAAATAAAAACTTACTAGTCTTTTAAAATGTACTATTTTACTCTTTTTTATGTGTCATGTAATTTGTAAGAGAATTATATAGAGGTCTCCAAGTTACTGTAGAAAACAACGGGTAAGTGTCGAATCCACACAAAATTGGAATCGCCTGTTTATGGAAAAAAAAAGTTTAATAAGAATGTACAGATGACCTTGTAACCCCATAAGTGGAGGTCTCTCTAAATTCCATACCTCCATGTAGTATCATAAGTTTTCTAAAGGTCAAATAATGTTGACACAACATGTTATCAGTTGAGAAAAGTTTCTAAAGTTGAATCAGGTGGCCGAAAATAGAGGGTCAGAATCTATACTGTAAGAAGAGGTGTTTGATTCATAGAATCAACATTAACTACATATGTGAACAGGAAGAAAGTAATCAAATATCATTTATTAACCTCAAAATTACAAGAACCGACACACAATTTAAAACAGAAATCCACCGAAAAATCACCCATACTGGACTATACATTCCTTGGGACTCAGCACATGAAACAAAACAAAAACTCAACATACTAAGAAACCAAATAAACACAGCCATAAAACTATGCTCATCAAATAAAATTAACGATGAATTAGACAAAATAAAACAATACTTCATCAACATCAATACGTTTCCTTCACAAACCGCAGAAAACATTATACGTACACACCCAGACAGAAAGCAAAATCAACCAACTAAAGTAAATATATCTCACGAATAAAAAAATCACAAACCATATACTGCTGTATACCATATATTCCCGACATCAGCAGACAAATAACCAACATTTGGCAAAAACTAGTAACAAAATATGACATTCCAGTTAATACCAAATTTATTCAAAAACCAGGCACAAAACTGAGGTCAATACCATGTAAAAACTACACTGACAAACACCACACCAACATCATTTATAAAATACAATGTGATAACTGCCACGACTTCTATATTGGAGAAACAAGTAGAAAAATGGAAACCAGATTCAAAGAACACAAAAAGTCACCTTCACACGTTTTCGAACACTGCAAGTCAAATAAACACAACATAACCATAGAAAACACTCAAATACTAAATAAAAAAACAAACATAAACAAACGCAAAATTAAAGCCTTACTTGTAGAACAACTTAAACTCAAAATAAACCAATACAAGGGAACACCTTTATACTTATATTAAAATAATAAAATAAATAATATAAAATTATATATTCAAACATCTAACACCGCCCCTAGATTCCGACACTCAATTACACATCACCTTTCAAACATGTGGTCAGCTTCCGGTCAGTAACCTCTTTCCTTCTTTGTGAACCTGACGATGAGTGAAGAAGGTCGAAACGTTGTTCGCTTCTCTACGTAAAATATTTTCTCAACCCAAACGAGCCGTTTTTAACATATATATTTCTCTGTATAAATATTATTCATCTGTTTTGCTCAACACATTGTTTTACTTCCTGATACATCATTTAGAACACACTTAACCCTTGACGTTTCATTTACACTCCTCCATTTTCTTTTCTTGGCAGTTTGCCAGTACTCTTTTCGAACTATCGAAAGTCTTCTATATTATTCATGATACAAATATCATTATATATTAAGTTAGTGTCCGGCTTGTACAGCTGAAAGTCTGCGTGTTTACAACGCTAAAATGAGGGGTTTGATTCCCCTCTGTGGACCCAGGAGATAGCCAGATTTGGTTTTGCTATAAGAAAACACACACACACATTTTTAGTTATAAATATTTTTTCTGTCATAAATCACAAATTTGAAACTATTCATATCCAGCACTTTAAATATATAAATTTGTTTTATATTTCTAATAAAATTTCATCAGTCGCTTCACCATTTATTGTAAAAGAAACATCTTGAAATAAATGTTGTTTTTTTTATTTTATTTAAACTGCAACGAGGACTGGAGAAAGTTCACTTGGTCTGAAAAACATTTCTTTTTTAAATTATAGAAACTCACCGCTGTTGGAGAACAAATAATGATCGTACATTCTAGTTCCTCGTCTCTATAAATTATTAATGCCATACAAGATGGACAGTCAATCATTTTTTCTTAAAGGTGATTGGAAGGTGCTACTGACTGGTTTTATTCCCTGTGGTCAATAACTAAATATTAGGGACGGTGGAAAACAGTTTTATTGTTTCTTCCCTTACACAACACGTCTCAAGTTTATTTTGTCTTCAAAGCCTTATGATTTCTAAGACGTTACGTTTTGCTATTGTCGTTAAGTGCTAAGGTAAGGTTGAAAACGTTTTACCTTCACTATTTTTTTAAATTCTTGAAGCTAAATTCTAAAACCGCTAACTCGATGCCTTCACATCGTCCCCTATGACACAGCGGTAAGTTTAAGTTGTTAGAACATTTAAAATCTTTGTATTATTCCCAAGACAGACAGACCAGTGTGGCTTTGTTCTTACAACAAACAAATAAAGTCTTCAGATATTTATACAGTTCCGTCATGTCAGAGAAATAAAACATTCTGTTGTTCATCTTTATTCTTATGAAACTCTTCAGAACCAGTGAATATTAGAAACATCACGACATGATTTAAACATATTGGTTATAATTATAGAAAACTAGATGTCCTTAATTTTATGTAACATATATGGTTATACTTTGGTTTTATTTGTAAAAAAAAAAGATTCCAATTAATCAACGCTACCTTAATTTGCTAGTAAAAGATTTAATAACTATTTGATAAATGAGAGAGGAAATATTAATAATGACAGCAAATATAAAAAATACTTGATTACAAAAAAAAAATAATTTTCTATTTACTAAATTATTACACTAGGTGACGCTCTTTTATCGTTTGTAGCTCGTAATGAAAGTTTTTTTTTTCATTCAACACTAAATACATCTCTAAACTCTATTTTCTAAAATTGGTTGTCAAGTAATTATGGTAACCTATTTGACACAAACGTAAGGTAGGGGTCCAAGGTACGAGAGTAGCATACATCTCATAGTTAGAATAGAGAAAGACAGTTATACATGTCAAAGTCATGTTTCTCCGGAAAACAGATACAATTTATATCACATTCACGAAATAATGTTGTATACTATCCACTATCAGAATTAAAACATAAATACAGTTGAAGAAATGATGAAGGTAATACTGAGAGACTGCCTGTAGAAGAGACCACAATGAACAGCCACGTATTGAAACAGTACGTAGAGAGAAATGGCTACTTTTGTGTAAAATACCTCAAGAGCCACTCGCCCCCCTGCCTCAGTCTGTCCAGTAAAAGCAACAACGTCACTGATTCCTCCCCTCTGATTAGTTGATGGGTTTTTCCTGCATTACATTAAACATCCAGAAATATTTGAGATTGTTAAACAATTTTACATATTATCCCTCTTCAACCGCTTTGTGGTTGATACAATATTTTTGCAGGAGCTCCTTTTGCTTCTCGGAGGGTCCACTTTTCGTTTTCCTCTCGCTATCCTGTCCGTTTCTTCTGGTCCTTTGGCACGACGCGTGCACGGGGTGTGGGGAATCCTCTTTCACCCGCATTTTAATGGCACCATCCTCGCGTTACATAGTGATACTGAGGGGCGGGTTGTGTGCGTTGATGTTTTCGCTGGGGGTCGTAAGAATCGTCTTGTCAATGTCTAAGCGCTTGCACAGTCTGGGGAACGGGAGGTTTTCTTCTCGGGCTTGGAAGGTTCATGGTTACACAGGCCGATATCGTCCTTGGTGGCGACTTCAACTGCGTCTTGAATCCTCATCTCGACAAGATTAGAGGTGATCCTCTTTCTGGTGTTCGGTGTACGTGGTCTCTGTGTGCAGTGCTGTCGGATTTCGACTTTCCCGATGTTTGGCGTGTGCTGTGTGGGGTCTGCTTTTGTGACAACTTGGATTGGTTAGGGCGTTTCTTGTCGCCTTGACAGGTTATATGTAACACCTGGCCATCGGCAGAGCCTCAGTGGAGCTGCAGTTCACCAGGTTCGGGATGTCTCGTTTAACGTGTCCGACCATCGGGCACTTCTCACCTCATTCTGGGATTTTGTCCCAGTTTTACCTGCCCTAATGTGTGGAGCCTCAACATCTGCCTCCTTGCTGAGGATAAGGTTGGAGACGAATTGATTGTCCTTGTCTGGGAGCTCTGCTCTGTTGAGTCTGTCATTGGGTCCTGGGAGCAGGTCTGAAGCCTCCTTGTTGAGGCAAGCTGGCATGCGCCGCCTGGCGTTGCGAAAAACTCAGGGCGTCTTGGCTGCATTACTCCGTGGCAGGCCGATGGATCGCTAGGTCTTCTCGGACATCGAGAACCTGAGCATGGTTATTTTATAAGATCTGTACTTATAAATTTTAGAGTATAGAATATTAAAAATAGCGGAATGTCTTGTTATAATGTTATTTTGTTCTTGACTGAAACTGTGGGGACTTACCGAAATGTTATCGAATATACAGAAAATTGTGTTTGCTGTCATGTTCCTCTTACCCATTATTGTTTCACTGGACGTGGAGGAAATGTAGGAAGCTGGTGGTTCAAAATGTTAAATAAAACAATTAACGCTGATAATACTTGAGTATTCACTTGTAATGGTATTATCATTACAAAATATAAACCAAATTTGTATTTTAATATGCTGGATATGGAGTGTTTCCCATTTGTAAATTATGAAAACAAAGAGTTGTAAAACAGTTAATATATAAAGATATTTGTAATACGAAAAGTGTAAAATACGTTCGAAACAATGAAGACAGTTCTGGCAAACTTCCAATAAAACTAAGTACAAGTGTGATAGTGTACAGCCAAGGGCTGAAACACGCGTGTTATAAATATGTATCAGGAAGTACAACAACGTGTTCAGCAAAACAGATATGGGGTAATTATGCTGAATAAGTAACATAAAACAGTTGAATCGTATGAATTATATGAACGTTTATATACATTATTTGGACTAACACGAGAATTCATGAAACTTATTATTGTATTTAAAATTGTATAAAACAAATTAAAATTGAAAAAAAAGATGGTAAGTTAACACATTGACTGCCAATTCAAGACAACAGTGGATTATGCGATTGTACTGCCCTCTAAGCTTTGACACAATATTTTGACCCTGTTGGACAGTGAGAAGGAGATTTTAATGTGTTTACATGAATACTTACCTTTATTTAATGAATAAAAATTCATTATATTATAACGAATAATATGTCCACCAGAGTTTACAAACCAGGTATTTTACAGAAGTAGACATGTCTCTCTAGATATTGTTGTAACAAATTGTTTCATCATCTATTTGTTCACTATGGTCTCTTGCACTTATTATCAGTTTGCCAGTGTTAACTTCACCTGAACATATAACGCTTTTCTCCCCTGGAGCAACTGGTGAACATATCAACTCATGTAAATATGTAAGCATAATTATAACCCTTGGAAAAGATGAGAATGACCAATGTAAACTTCCTGGACGAATGGTGAAGATATTTTTATAAGGAATATTTTTTGTTTTAGTAACAGTCTTTATTAAATAAGAAAAGGAAGGAAGATTATTAGTGAAAACTGTTACACCAGACACTTTAAACTGATGTAAGGAAATTAGTGTCTCAACTATTTGTTGTACAAAAACGATATGAAATTTTGACTTTAAATAAGAGAAAATTGTCTGAAATACTACTTGTATTCATCTGTGGAGCGCTATACTTTCGCCATCTTGAAAGCAAGAAAAATGAAACTTGATATCTTTTTTTAAATTTATAAGTTAAGTTGACACATATAATAATTAATAATTTTATTCAAAATATGTAATAAAACTCGGATGTAAACGTAAGTTTATTATTGAACCGTTAAAATAATCAAATTCCTCAACATTCTACCTATACAGTACAGTGGAACTGGTAGTTTAGTATAAAATATATCCCAAGATTTATCTGATATTCAGTATTCTATTTTTATCTAACAATTAGCTTGGATATATTCTATATTCCATAGTTCTAGCAGATATCAGTGTTAGGAATTGATGACGTCATGATCGATAGATTGATTTAGATTGTTGATGTTACTCATAAATATATGAACTGTTTGTTCGTTTATGAGCTTAGTTTGCACATTCGGCTTATAAATAACATTATTTGTTCTAATAAAATTAATTACAGACCATTTTCAAGTGCTATTTTTCCAAGAGATTTCTTGTTTGTGCATGAAAAAGGTTTAGCTAAATATAAAAGAAAATGCAAAGCTCAACCCTGTTAAACACCATATAATATAATACCTTCAGCTACAAACGTCTGTGTTATCCTGTCTATTAAACACCATATAATACCTTCAGCTACAAACGTCTGTGTTATCCTGTTGAACACCATATAATACCTTCAGCTACAAACGTCTGTGTTATCCTGTCTATTAAACACCATATGATACCTTCAGCTACAAACGTCTGTGTTATCCTGTCTGTTAAACACCATATAATACCTTCAGCTAAAAACGTCTGTGTTATCCTGTCTGTTAAACACCATATAATACCTTCAGCTACAAACATCTGTGTTATCCTGTCTATTAAACACCATATAATACTTTCAGCTACAAACGTCTGTGTTATCCTGTCTGTTAAACACCATATAATACCTTCAGCTACAAACGTCTGTGTTATCCTGTCTGTTAAACACCATATAATACCTTCAGCTACAAACGTCTGTGTTATCCTATGTTAAACACCATATAATACCTTCAGCTACAAACGTCTGTGTTATCCTGTCTGCTATATCGTGATGTAAAAGTTCAAATAGGAATTAATAATATACTCCTCATAAACACTGGATGCAACTTTTCGGACTTCCGTATATTTTGATTTCTCAGGATGTCTCTCTGAATTCCTTGTAAACAGACATTAATGGTGTTTGACAAATGTGTAGAGAAACGGGAAGGGGGAGGTCTAGAAATTTAATGTACAAATCATTCCTTTAATGGAATTTTCCCCCTGCAGATAATATATTGCCCCCTGCTAATATAGCGGTATCTTTACGGATTTACAACGTTAAAATCAGGGGTTAGATTCCCCTCGGTGGGCTCAGAAGATAGCCCGATCTTAAGAAAACACACACCCACTCACAGACCCATCAGGTGTGATTTTGTCGGTGGTGGAAGAAAAGTCTACACCCTTGTTCTTGTACCATTACCTCAGGTTATGAATGTCTGACAGTTGGACTAAACCCGGTATATTCCGACAGTTAGGAAGGTAGGTGGTTTTACAAGCTGTCTAAGATTTCAAAAGTAGGGACAGCTAGCTTCGTACGAAATTAACAAATGAAAAAGAACATATTAGTGCACTAAGACTCTTACAGATGGCGTAATTATAGAAACAAAACAGTAATTAAAATGTATCGTTTTTTTTATTGTTTAAGGTTTTAAATAATCGAATGACACTTCAATTTTCGTACTGCCCTCTACCTTTTAAAAAGCAATTTTTGAAGTTAACCTAAGAAGTTTTGACGCTTTAAGTTTCCAAGATGGTAAATTCTAGAGGCTAATACAATATTTACAACAATTGTTAGATTTCTACAAAACATTTCAAAAGCAATTTCTAGTAAAATATTTTATTCGGAATTTTATCATTAAGTGTAAACAGAAATAACAAGTGGCATGTGATGTGTGAGGTAAATTATCGCGCTAACAGCTAAGCAAGAGAGGATTCAATCAGTTATTAAAACTAAATTATTAGTAGAAACAAAAAGTGTTATAAAAGTTTTATTTTTGGTAAATGTTAAATTTAGATGCTCATCATGGTTCATATTATAAGTACTATTGTATATTTTAATATTCACTGCTTGTGAAGATTTTCTTGTTTCATACCAATAAAGATATACGACAAAATGTTTTGTTACTGTGACAGAACAGTATAAATATCTGAACACTTTGTTTGTTATAAGAACAAAGTCACAATGGTGTTTCTGTTGTGTAACTACTTAAACTTATGCTGTACTCTAGGGAGCTGTGTGTAGGTGTTGAGTCAGCCGTTTTAGAATTTAGCTTCATGAATTAAAAAAAGGCCCGGCATGGACAGGTGGTTAAGGCGTTCGGCTCATAATATCAGGGTCGAATCCCGTCGCACCAAATGTGCTCGCCCTTTCAGCCGCAGGGGCGTTATACAGTGACGATCAATCCCACTACTCGTTGTTAAAGAACAATCTAAGAGTTGGTGGTGGGGTGATAACTAGCTGTCTTCCCTTAGTCTTACACTACTAAATTAGGGACGGCTAGCACAGATAACCATCGTGTAGCTTTGCGAAAAATTCCAAAAGAAACAAGCGACTGCCGACCTATTTTTATTATACACTAGTTTGATCATTACAGAGATATTATGCTATATGTTCAACAGTTCTATCACGTATTGTTAATGTTAAATATATTCTTATCACGTTATATTGTTATCAATCTAGGTATTTTTGTGTATAACGTTAAAGAAATCAATCTTTGTGATGAGAGTTTTTTTTTCTGAAGCGGAGAGTTTGGTTCCCTGATAAGCGCATGAGAACAGAATGTCCTGGCTCATGGTGTTTTTCCACACGTGCTATACCTGGGTTACTTTGAAATCTTGCCACTTAAAACCAACGTTTCAACGTTACTTTCATAGTTGTTTACAAAAATCTTCACCCGAGCCACTAGGTAACTGAAGACATTAAAATATTTTTGTTTTCTATTTCCACACAAAAACAACATCAAAATGATGAGAAACTTTGTCCTCTGAGAATCTCAGAAGAAGAAAATTTCGTAATCTCTAAATTTTCTAAATATGTACAAGTAAAGAAGACAACAGATTAACCATAATAAATAATTAGATAAGAGTTTCACATGTTTGGAACTGTAGTGTATCATAAAACTGTACAAATGACTTCTGTCATGTGACAAACAAGAGTATGTCGTCACACTGAACTAAGTGTATGTATACCGTCCTGATACGGCTAGGTGGTGAGTGACTCGAATTCTTAAGGTAACGAGTATGAATCCTCCACTCATGAAACTTGTTTGCCCATTCAGCTAAAGAGGCGTTATAAGTAACGGTTGATCCCAGAATTTGTAAATAAAAAGTAACTAACAGTTGATGGTGGATGGTGATGGCTATTAGCCTTCCTTCTTATCTCACTCAGGTAACTTGAGGAAGGCTAGCGCCTATAATTCTCGTATAAATTTGTGTGAAAGTCAAACAAAGAAACAGACAGCGTGTCAACATGATTAGGATATAAAAATCATTTAGTTAGCCTGTATACTTATGGTTAAATAAATGTCTTTATAGACACCTGTGTGTTCTAAAGTTAAAATAACTACGTTTTGTCTATAATATTGCACATCGAAGCTCGTTTGTTCTAATGTTACAATAGCTACGCGTGTTCCACACGATTTATTGATATATAAACCATTTGTGAATATACATGAAACACAACTACTTACATGTTACTATCCATTCTACCCTAATCACACAACTTCATTACCATTTACAGTTTTAGTCTTTCCACCACGACATGAGCCACTTTAACAGCCACTTATGTAAATAACAAATAATCACTCACTGTTTCCTGTTGGCTCAATCTGTCTCTCTACATGTTTCTATAATATTGTAATATATTCTTGACGTCAACTGTTACTGGAATCATTCTGATTGGTTGTGATGTTCTCAGAACTGTGCATCTCATTAAAAATACGACTATATAAGCTGAGTATCAGGACCATAGTCTAACTGTATATTTACACTTCAATAAAACGTTGTCGAAGTGCCTAATAATTGAACACTCCTTGGTAATATAATTTTTATATCTTGTTTGAGAGTATTTCTTTATAATAGTAATTATAATGAATATTAAACAAAGTACAGATCTTAAATACTTATATGAATAATTATTTTTATCATGTTGTCACAAACTAATATTTTGTTTTCATTTTATAAGTCAATATTTTACCACAGGCATGATAACTTCAACGTTTTTCTATTCGTTGTTAAACTTTATTTCTGTGTGTTTTGGTTGATCGGTCTGGTATTTTTCTTGGTTCCTAGATATAAACTTTCTTTAATAAAGACGTTTTTACTTTGATGTTTTATTAAGTTCGAGAAACCTCAAAAAACACACACGACAAATTTCAATATAAAATCATTTTTGTTGTTAAACGGTATTTACAAAATGTAATTTTTATCCTATAGAAATCTTGCATTAGATGTTGTCCAGTTATTGTAATGGTTTTAGTGTTCCTGTGATAAATCGTGAACTTGTTTTTTCTGTAACTCTACTTCCGTTTATAAAAAAGTACCTCTGTTTTAATATATCTGAAGCTAGTAAGATATAGAATTCATGGACTGTACTAAGTTTTTCGAGCTTTTATTTTAGGCTTCGTTAAAAGTCTCATTTCTCTAACTGTATTAATACTGATTTTAACAGATCAGAGAAATGAAGACTACAACAATTATTATACTTTTGATGTTTACAACACTGTTGGAATCAACTCCAGGTGAGAGTATGAATTCTTTGACACTGAATTCATACAAACAGTTTAAATGGAATGATAGAAATATCAATTATAAGTTACGTTTGTCTTTATCGTTTAAGAAACTGCCACAATGTTTATTTCTTCTTATTAACGGAATGTAACATTAATATTATGTAACATAATATTTAATGAAAGTAAATTTATAACAACGACGTGTATCTAAAAATTCGAATATTGTCTATAATAAAAGAATGTAATAAATAATACTTCTCTTGACGACTATATATTTCACAACAATTTAAAGTGGGAAATAAAATTATTTCAAAATGATTACATGTGTGAAACAGCAACACAGGGTGACACAACCATGCATTTTTATAAAATTTGTTCTTATAACTTTTGAAGTAAATATTTTAATTTAAATTGCATTTGTTGCTACAACTGAATATCAAACTGAAAGTAAGTAATATAGACAATAATATAACAGATAACTGTTTCATATACGTTTGTTGTAAATTAATGAGTGTATAAAATACTAATTACATTAATACGACAGCTGTTTATATGATTAGTCTTGTGCTGTGGTCTTTTTTTTTTTTATGACATACAATCCACAGCCTTGAGAACAATATACCGTATTCTATACAATGTAATACGCACATATTTTCTTTAAAAAATCTCTTAAAATCCCCCATGAGTGTCCCAAGATAAGAGTGATGGGTTAAGACAAGAGGTTAACTTGGGATCTATTCAAATCGGCCTCTCATACAGATCATAATGTCATTATTTACTAACTACAAGTATCTTCAGTAGTATAAAACAATTGAACTAATATTGTCGATATACTATGGAGTATATTATGTCTTTACTCAGTAAATTGAAGAAAGTCAAAGATATATTCAAGTGTTAGTTATAAAGTCAATTTATTTTATTAGAATTCTCTGTCACAAATTAGGGTTCGTCTTCCACGATGTAGCCTCTAACTAAGGCGTAAAATACGGTATTTAGTGTACAAGCTAACCAACGGAGAATCACTTTAATGTGTTTTTATAGAGAAATTTTATGTACTTTTAGTGACGCAACGGAAAGTTGAAATTTGATATAAGATACTGTTCTGGAAACAAGAAAGTAGATTGGTTTATAGATTAATAATAATAGATTTTTACTGACAAACTAGTCAAATTAACGTAACTGTTAAAGATGACTATTTTTTGTGACGTGTTCTGTAACATCAACGGTTGATCTTGGTATTGGCGTAATTTTAATAGTTTCATGAATATAATGTTTATTAGCTAGGCTTCACAAGTAGATAAACAGTGACTATTTAAAAATCATTATAAAATATTACAGGCGATATATATTCTAATGACGTCACTTTGTTTACTACCTGAACTAGTGGGGAATTTCCGAAATGGCATCGCATGTCCAACAAATTTTGTTCACTGTGATGTTCCTCCTTCATATTGTTGTTCTAATGGTCATGGAGCTGGAGGTGGATTTCTATGTACAATTGTAGGTGGAAGTGGAGGTGGAGCTATACGTTTAAGTGTATTTGGAAGTAGAAGTTTTGGAATTTGAATTACAGGAAGCATATGGTTTAAAGTGAAGAAGGAAGCGATATATTCTGAGGATACTTTAGTATCCATATGAAATTTTGTTGTCAATAAAAATATATAATAAAAATAATTATTGTGTTTGTTTGTTATTAAGTTCAAAACTGACAAATGTATATTTTAGTTATGACCACGCCAAGGATCGAAACTTGAATTTTAGCTTTATGAGATTTCGATGTTATCAGTTTCTCAACTGAAGTTAAGTGACTTTTAAGCTTTCAACCAAGTAGTTGCCAATAAAATATTTAAAAACATGTTTCGAAATAAAAATATGTTGTTGTTTTTTATAAGAACAAAGCCACACTGGTCTATCTGCTTTGTTCGCTTGTGAATAATACACCGCATTTGAACGTTGTAACTACATAAACTTACCGCTGTGCCATAGGAGACTATGTGAAGACGATGGGTTAGCTGTTTTAGAATTTAGTTTCATGAATTAAACAAATAGTAGAAGTAAAACGTGTGTATTGAATCTATCGTTGATTCTTAACGACAATAGCAACACTTAACGACTTGTGAATGAAAAAGGTTTGGATGAAGACAAAAAACAATTCATATCATGTGAAGAAACACTAAAGCTGATATTGAATTCCTTACCACTGGGAAGAGAGCGATTGAAGAACAATACTTAACGTAACACTAATAACTTTCCACGCTTACCTGGTAGATTCTAGAAGTTAATAAAGTATTTACAAAACCAACAGATTTTTAACAAACGTTGTTGTTTGGAGTTTGTCGCTGGAGGACCTAGAGTAGGAACTGAAAATAGTTTACACATTACACATGGAAACGTTTCTTCAAACACTGACCACATGAATATAATTCGACATACATAAGTGTGAAATAGTACATTTTAAAGGATTAGTGAGTTTTCATTTACTGAACCAAATACAGTGTAATGTCTTATAATGGGTAGCAAGTTTAATGTGTTTTCATTATACGGATAATAAGTTTCTGAGTTTGGTTATACAGCAAGTTACATGTGATTATCTTAATGCCGTAACATGAAATAAAACCAATGTGTTAAAGTACAAAAAGCACCGCTTAAAACCGGGATTCGGTACCCATGGTGGGCGTAGCACAGGTAGCCCATTGTATAACATTGTGCTTATTTCCAAAACAAACCAAACAAACAAGTACAGGAAGTCATCTGGTATTTTATTAAACGTCTCTCATACAGAAGTATCTACAGTATTATTATGCACCAGTTATTACATACAAAACATATTCTTACACTGTGATATAACGATGTGTTTTTTTGATGTTAGTCTATTTAGAATCCTATACAGTTGAACTGTTGATACTATAAACAAAATATAAATTACAAAGAATAGGAAGTCGTTTAGTATCTTATTTTATGTAACTAATGATGAATAATGAATAGCAGTGTTAGTTAGAGTGTAGTGATTAACCACAGACAACATATCTACTTTATTAAGTAACGAGACACTTTAAGGTTAGGAGTCTATTTTAAAACATATATAGTTGAACTGTCAATAAAGATGAACCTTGAACTTAAATTATTGGTAAATAATGGAAAATGTGTTTTCATTGTATTGAATGTCTTACGCAGTAAAATGTCTGATACTAAGATGTTTAAAATTAATGTTATTATTTAGTCACATATAAACTAGTGTTGCTTATTTATCTTAAATCATTATAGTTTGTTGTTAATATTCTGATGTATTTTATTGTTAAACTATTAATCAAAAATAAATAATATTTGATACACTTTGTAGTGCTGAAGATTTAGTAGATGTTGTTATACACTATCAGTAATTGTCTACACTAGCGCTCTCTGTGAAACACTTATAATATATACCATTAAAATATTACGCTTCATGTGCAAACCAATTTATATTTTACATAATTTTATCAGCAGACAGACACTTATACTATATGTTCAATAGTTCTATCAAATATTGTCAATGCTAAATATGTTCTTATCACGTTATATTGTTAACAATCTATGTATTGTCGTGTATAACTTCAATTAAATCGATCTTTGTGTTGATCGTCTTTTCTGGGACGGAGAATTCGGTTTCCAGGAGAGGACGTTAGAACTAGATCTACTGGCTCGTGGTGTTTTCTCACGTGCGCTGTCGCTGTGTTTCTGCAAGTTTTACGACTCAGAACCATCAAATCAACAAATATTACAATCTTATTTGTTTTTATAAATCTTCAAATAATCCACACAAACATCGATGTTACTGTACCCATCAAAATATTTTTGTTTTCCATTTTCACAAAACACGAGCAAAACTCGGTTCTCTGACAACCTCAAAACAAGAAAATTTCTTAATATCTAAATAAGTGCATCGGTTCAAACGTCTTCTGCCATGTGAGAAAGAGAAGTATCTCGTTACTGTTGACGAAGTGTATGTCTACCGGCACAGTATGGTCATGAGGTAATCTGAGTGTAATACAGGTCACACCAAGCATGCTCGTCGTGGGTCCGTTATAATAAGACGGTTAATCCCACTATTCATTTATAAAAGTGTGACCCAAGAACTGGCGCTGGGTAGTGAAGACTACTTGCTTTTCTTCTAGTCTCATACTACTAAATGAGGGAAGGCTAGTGCAGACAGCCCTCCTGTATTTTTCAACGAAATTCAAAAATCAAACAAACAAAATATCTACCTGCTTCGGGACAGAAAAAAATAAACTATACAACCTGTACAAAACGTATATTTTAACGAGTTTATGGTTGTTTTGTGTTACATCTATAATAATTGGGAAAAATATTTAGATCAATGTTGTATTCTTTAAGGCTGATGTTGTAGGATCGAAACACATCGCCGACTACGTTCACTTTTTTCTCCTCGAGGACATTATGAGGCGACGATCAGCTGAACTGACTGTGGTTAAAATAAATTCTATTTTAGTTTGTTGTTTGGAGAATGAACACCTTTAACCAAATTCACCTCACATGTCATCACATAAAGACAGTTGAAATATTCATGAATTACTCGATCATGTTTCAAAGTTTCTATACACATACACTGCTGGCCAAAATCTTAAGGCCAATGAAAATAACAAAATGCATTTTGCGTTGTTAGACTCAACCACTTATTTAGGTAGAGCTTCGAAAGATAAAAATAAGAAAAGGGAAAAAAAACCTTTTAGTATTTAATAGGGAAAATGTGAACACTATGAAATAAGCCTAAATACTAGCTGGTCAAAAGTTTAAGACCATACTGAAATGAAGCATTAATCGGTAAACAGGTAACGAAACTTAAGTCATTTGTGTTCAAGCATTAGCGTTGTCAACATCTCACACTGACATCTCCTGTGTTACATTTGGTAAAAACATGGCAAAGCCTAAAAGTTGACAGAGTTTGAACGTGGCAGAATTGTCGAGCTGCAAAAGCAAGTTCTCTCTCAACGTGCCATCGCTGGTGAAATTGGGCGTAGTAAAACTGCTGTTGCAAATTTCTTAAAAGACCCTGAGGAATACGGAACTATAATTTCAAGTGGTCGGCCCAAGAAAGTTTCGCCGGCGTTGAGCAGGTTGTACGGCAAGACACCAGCCGATCGTTGAATCAGATTAAAGACCTTACGGACGCAGAATGCAGCTCAAAACAATAAGACGGCATCTACGAGAGAAGGGCTTTGAAAACCGTAAACGTATCCAAAGGCCACGCCTCCTTCCACACCATGAAACAGCTCGGTTAAACTTTGCTGAAAAGCACCAAACATGAGACGTAGAAAAGTGGACGAAGGTTTTGTTCTCTGATGATACAAAATTCGTGGCGAATAACGTGATTCTTTTGGACCATCCAACGTGTTCACTCGAACTGAACCCCATTCAAAATGTTTGGGGGTGGATGGCAAGAGAAGTCTATAGAAATGGACGTCAATTGCAAACAGTGCATGACCTTTGTGAAGCCATCTTCACTATTTGGAATAACATTTCAGCCAGCTTTCTGCAAACGCTTACATCGACCATGCCAAAGCGAATGTTTGCAGTTTTTCGCAATGACGGCCGTGCAACTCACTACTGAGACCTCTTGTTGGGCATTTCCTCTCCTGTTTAGGACTTCTTTTTGGTTTGGTCTTAAACATTTGACCAGCTAGTATTTAGGCTTATTTCATAGTGTTCACATTTTCCCTAATAAATGCTTAAAATGGTTTTTAGTTTTATTTTCCCTTTACTTATTTTCATCTTTCGAAGCTCTACTCAAATAAGTGGTTGAGTCTAACAACGCAAAATGCATATTTTTTCTTTATGTTCATAGGCCTTAAGATTTTGACCAGCAGTGTACGTGTAATTCAAAAACATTCATTTCAGAGGTTTACATGTGTTGCTATGGCTCTACTGTTCATTGTTAGTTTTCTTTCCATGCTCTTATTGCTAGAAAAAAAGTATTTGTGTGTAAGATGAAAATGAACAAAAATACAACACACATCACAGTATTAAGTTACAATTAAAGCTTCCTAATTACTTGAACCAACAAGTTCCATATACTAAACACAAATTACCAGCTCATACTAACCCATCAACTTGAATGTGTCTTGTACTCCAGGATTTAAGACAAACAATCAAACAAGCTAGAATAAAATATTGTGTAATTAGTGAAATTTTCTAATCTAGCCTCTATTGCCAAGTCACAGAAATTGAAATGAGTATCATGATATTCACTCAGTAGACATGTGGTATCTGAAGATGTAATTTCAACACCTTAGTGTTTGTAATTTCCTTTTTTAACTACTGTTTTAGTGAATAATATTTAAATTAACACAAGTCACTGATAAGTTAATGTGACAAACCTCATAATATAGTTTAACTTATTATTATTGCCAATTTCCAACTGAGTTAAACATCCAAAGTATAATAATACAATTACAACAATTTTTATTACAAAAATCAGTGAGTCACGTGTAACCACAGTTGATATAAAATATTATAAAACTGGCCTTTCATAAGTGACCTTAAGATTTTGGCCAGCAGTTTAAATAGAAATGTTAGCTTTAATAATCAGTTACAGTTATAATCGTTCAGAAATCAACAATGTTAATATCATGTTATAACACAGTCTTTCTTCTTAATATGTTGTAAATTTTACATTTTCCCCCAGGATAACATAAGAATGTAGCTACTTTGTACGTTTAGGTTTCTTTTTTATTAAAATGTGTTGTTGTATAAATACTAGTTTATATAGACATATATAGAGCTCCGTGTAAGTCCAAGATCAGAATACTTTATGTACTGAATCAAATCTCCTGTTTTATATATTTGTATGGTTTAAAATCTCTCTTGGGACTTGAATGTCTAGATACACTTTAATGTGGGTTACGATATTACAGAGTGTCTGTTATATGGGTTTCTATTTCCGTCAAACAAACTGTATACTAAATTATGATATTCCTTAAAATATGAAGTTCGTTGTACTTTGAACAATAAACCCACTTCCATTAAAAGCTGGTTCATAAGTTTGTGTTTTGAAAGTGGCCAGCTGTTATGGTCAAAGTACCTTATATAGAAAGTCACCATGATGAAATAACTTAGTTACAAACAAGTAAGAGAAAAGGTTTATCTGATAAAACATTAAGAGGTTAACAATAATCTCAAAACACAACACTTCAAAACTAGATATAGCTACAATAATAATTATAAGATGAACTAATTAAAACCTAGAAACACATGTGGTTTAAAAGGTTAACCAGTTCTGAATAATAATAAAGCATATTCTCTATAACGTGAGTTACATTTTTGGGACAGTGAGTACTTTCGCGTCTCTTACATCAAATCTAATTAACCGATTAGAGCAGCCCAAGAAACAGCGGTGAATGTTGCTGTCTGTCTCATCTATTTCTAGTCTTGTTTGGGAATTTCGCACAAAGCTACTCGAGGGCTATCTGTGCTAGCCGTCCCTAATTTAGTAGTGTAAGACTAGAGGGAAGGCAGCTAGTCATCACCACCCACCGCCAACTTTTAGGCTACCCTTTTACCAACGAATAGTGAGATTGACAGTCACATTATAACGCTCCCACGGCTGGGAGGGCGAGCATGTTTGGTGCGACTCGGGCGCGAACCCGCGTCCCTCAGATTACGAAGCGCACGCCTTAACGCGCTAGGCCCTATTTCTAGTCGATCATTGAATTATTAGTAACACTTAAAACATATATAATACTTGAGTAACTTAGTGCAAAATTAAAAAAAAAACAACAACAAATAGTTTTGGTAAAACAAGTGAAATATGTATTCTAATGTTAAAATAACTAAGTAGTGACTTTAATATCACACATACAGGTTTATTTATGTTAATGTTACAATAGCTACTTGTGTTCCATGCTTTTGATTGATATACTGACTGCTTATCTATTATAATATACATAGTGTGTGCTGACGTTACATTCATGTACATACGTTACACCCTCATTATACAACTTCATTTCCACTGACAGTTTCAAAGTTATTTCACCACTACATCGGACAAGTTGACACATATGTACTACATGCAAATAACGAATAATCTCTCTACGGCTTCCTACTGACTTAGTCCGAATCTCACTGCAGGTCTATAGAATAGTGTAGTTTAATTCTTGACGTCAACTGTTACTGGCAGCGCTCTGATTGGTTGTGATGTTGTTAAAACTATAACATCATTTATGTTAACGTTTTACTATATGTTGTTAACCTGTACTTTCCTTGTGTTTTGGTTGATCCGTTGTGCTTTGTTCTTGGTTGTTAGATATAAACCTTCTGAAAGAATAAAGGTTGCACTTTATGGATTTATTAAATTAAATCATACTTTGAGTAAAAAAAAACAGAAAATCTTGAAGATATAATCAATTTTATTGTTAAACGGTATTTATCAAAACAAGAGATTTTTTATGTTGAAAAATGATAAATGAGATATTTGTGGTTCTTATACTGGTTTTAATGTTCCTGTTATAAACCGTGACTCTGTTTCAACAGTCCTTTTCTATTTCAGTGACTCTCCATCAAAAGTACTTCTGTTCTATACCTTGATCTTTTGTCTAGTAAGAAATATCATGTGTTATACTAAGTTTTAACGAGTTCAAACCTTCCGTTACACCAAACATGCTCGCTCTTTCAGCCAAAGGGACGTTATAAAGTGATGGTCAATCGGACTATAAAAGAGTAGTCCAAGATTTGGCGGTGGATGGTGATGACTAGCTGTCTTCTCTCTAGTCTTACACTGCTAAATTAGTGTTGACTAGCGTAGATAGCCCTCATGTAACTTTGCGCAAGATACAAAAAAACAAACAAACCTATAATGATAAAAACTTAATTTAATTAAAGTAAGATAATTTATAACAAAATTAAGGAGCTAAAACTTCGGAATTTGTCTGTTTCTAATGAAAATATGAGAAAACAATATAATTTTATTGACGATTACATATTTCACACCAACTGAAAATGATAATTTTAATTATTTCAACATGATTTCATGTGTGAAAAACGACATATGTATACACAACCATGCTTTTTTATATAGGATCTGGTCTTGTAGTTCTTAAAGAAAGTATTTTTATTTAACTTCCGTTTGTTGCTAAACTTTCTACAACTGAATATAGAAGTGAAAGTAAGCAATATATACAATAAATTAACGTTTCAAATAATTCTGTTGTCAGTGAAGTAATGTATAAATAATGGTTACTTTAATATGACATCTTTTAAAATATTCATCTTGTGTTGTGGTCGTGTATGTTATAACCTACAGTCCACAACTAATAGAACAATATTATTAGTGCGCTAGCTTACTAACAGAGTACTACTATATCGTTTTTATGTAAATGATTTTGAGGTACTAGCAGCGATGCAGTGGAAAGTAGATTGTTATACATATAATCATAGTTTTATAATTAATCGTGAAGAGAATTGGAGTAAAATATATGGTTGAAATTTCACGCCGGATGCTGTCCTGGAAACAAGAAAGTAAGATATATTGGTGTGATGTTTAGAAATAAACAGTAGAGGAACATCACAGCAAACAATATATCTTCCAGATACTATGTCATCTCTGTTAGCCATAAACATTACCTTTATAAAATTGTTAACATTACGTCAACCAATGATGTATCAGAACACATCACAAAATTCAATCATATTTAACAACTTCTTTGATTTGTTTAATATGTCAATATCAATCACCAAAATAAAATCAAAACCCGAATTTTAGGAAACCGAAGGAAAATGCGTGTCGTTGGTGTGTATACACAATGAATTCAAACACTCTTATAAACCAAATTGTTGCCTGTATAAAAAGGCTTAAACATATTTTGAAAGATCACATTAAAGTATAATAAGAGATCGGGCAAGCAGTTTAAAACGGCACATGAAGCCTAAGATTCTAACAGTAAGTACTAATAAATATAACAGATGGCGCTAAATTTTATGTGTTTTACAAACAAATATCTCCAACAATCTTGTAACTCTTCTTTACATTTTATTACGTTTTTCATTACTGTTTTTAAACAATAACGATTTAAGCTAAATGATCAATAGTCGTGTATATCTGATAAAATAATACTTGATATATGCCTTATGGACTTTAAATTAGTTGTAATAAGTAGGAAGTAAAAAACAGATTTCAAACAAAATGGCACATTATATCATAACACTGTGGTATCACCGTTATTGTTCAAAATATCTAGAGCATTATTTATGTGTGATATAATAATTTCGAGTCAGTATTTTGGAACAGATAATTATAATAATTGACATTGAATGTTACCCTTACACATAAATTTAAGACTCAGCAGATAGCCCGATGTGAATTTGCTACACGAAAACACACACACACTCATAAACATAATATAAAGCAACGACACCTAGTGTAATAATAAAGTATACAAAATTCAGTTCCAGTTTTTATGATAACAATTCTTCTAATTTCGTTATTTCTTTCTATTGTTATATTTCCTTAGTGAAATAGAAAATAGTTATTAAACTCACTTTTGAAGGCCCAGTGGGCAAAAAAAACAAAAAAAAACACACCTTCCTAGGTAATTTTCATTAGTTTCAATGTTTCGTTTTGACCAACGTTTGGGTCTCAGTTGGAACGTAAGAGTCATGAACTGGTATATAGGCGAAATAAAGGTTTGTAACATTATTTCTTTATAATTGAGTAAAATCACTAAAAAGACAAACTATAACAATAAAGGTTACGCACAATCAAGGTTATCTAGGTTTCTAACATTGCAACTAATATGTTTAAATCATGTGGTGATGTTTATAATATCCACTGGTTCTGAAGAGTTTCATAACAATAAAGATAAACGATATAGTGTTTTATTTCTCTGATATGACAGAAATAATTTAAATATTTTAAGACTATTTGTTTGTTGTGAGAATAAAGCCATATCGGTTTGTCGGCTGTGTTCACTAGGGAAAATACACCGGATTTTAATGTTCTAAGTACTTAAACCTATCTCTGTACCATATGAGACTATGTGAGAGCGTTGAGTTAGCTGCTTTAGAATTTAGCTCATGAATTAAAAAACAATAGTAAAGATAAAACGTTTGTGTTCAACCTTACCTTAACACTTAACTGCAATAGCAAAACTTAACGACTTGGAAATCAAAATGTTTGGATGAAGACAAAATGTTGATATAACGTTTTGTGTTTATCGAAGAAACACTAAAGTTATTTCTCACCGTTCCTAATGTTTAATTACTGACGGGAATAAAGCCAGGCAGAAGCACCTTACATTCACACTGAATGATTGACTGTCATTCTCGTATGACATTAATAACTTATAGAGACGAGGAATTAGAAATGTACGATCATTATATGTCACCCAACAGTGGAGAGTTTCTTTAATTTAAAAATAAAAGTTTTAGAGAAAGTCAAACTTTTCCAAGTCTTGGTTGCACTTAAAACTATATAAAACATATTTAAGCATGTTTTCAGGATGTCTCTCATAGGATAAGTGGTGTAGCAGCTCTTGAAATTTTATTAGAAATATAAAATAATTTAAATATTTAATGTACTGGGTATGAATAGTCTCCGATTTGTGATTTATAAAAGAAAAGATATGTAAACCTTAAAATATAATGATATTCGTAGTATGAAAAATACAAAAACATTCAATACGTTGAAAACAGTACTGGCAATCTGCCAAAAAACAAAGGGTTGAAACACGTGTGTTGTAAATGATATACCAGGAAGAAAAACAATGTGTTGAATAAAACAGATGATGAATAATTGTAAGAATAATTACAATACGTATAAATAAAACAGTCGAATCGTATGAGTTAGATGTGCGTTTATATGTATTATTTTGTCTAACGCAAGAACTGATGAAACATTTATTTAAAAGTGTGGGTCAAACTGTAGGTTAAAAAATAAAATTAGAAGAACGAGATAGATTACACGTTGAATAATACAACAGTGGATCATATAGAGATAGTTAGATTACACATTGAGTTATACAACAGTGGATCATATAGAGATACAAACTATACAAATTGTACAAACTGTACAATTTTAATTTTCTACAACCAATAGATTAATATGAGACAATGTTCTAAGGAAATTAATTCTTCTTGAACACTTGCATGAAGCTTTTGACTGTGCTGCCCTCTACCCCTTAATACAATTTCTACTGTGACCTAAGGGATTTCCAGTAATTCCCAAGACTGTAAAATCTGGAATTGACTATTTATTAATGTGTTACGAACAACTTTTTTTAAATTATATGAAATAAAATATTGTACACGAATTACTGTGTTATAAAATATAAACACACACGTAATAGGCAAGTAACCATCAGCTCCATGATGATGTCTATCTTCTTTATATGCAAAACAGCTCGTTTGGGTTGAGAAAATATTTTCTCAACCCAAACGAGCCGTATTTGCATATAAATTCTCAACAAGTGGGTTTCTCGACATCACTGATGTCTATCTTCATGTCAGTTCTATGTGGTAGTTCCTTCAGTTGTTTTGAAGTTGAAACATTTCAGCGACTCCTCGGTGGTGAAGGGACCTCCCAGGAAAGTCCAGTTTTCAGTTTAGCTCCTCTGGGATCTAAAAAAGCCACCCACGTGTTTGCTGCGTGTGTGGTGACACGTGAAGTGGAGGAGAGGATCCTGGGGTTAAGTGGTCCAACATTAACATACCACTTGGTCTTGAATTCCTGTAGACGGGTGGCCTTGGGGTGCCCTCCCAAGGGTCAATCGGTTCGTCCACTTGGGCTAGTGTCAAACAACTACCAGTGTTGTATGTTCTCAACAGGTGTTGTGAACATTGTACTTGATGCTGATGTTTGGTAGTAGTGCTCACGAAACCTTGGCGTTGCTGCGGTGTCCTTGTTTGGCTTTATACTGCGTCCCCTAGTAGGGCTCATGGTGGGTGGGGTAAGTGAGCACCGAAAAGTTTTTTTACTATAGATCCTCCAAATAATAATTAAATAAAATAGTGAGAAAACAGTTCAAAGGTAAACGACCATGACTTGTATATTCTGAGAAGTAATCTTCAACATCTTTAACACCTGTACTTCATTTTCTTATATTACATTATATTTCAGATAAATGTTTCGGGCAAATGTCTTCTTTTTTTATTTAAAAGGACTATAGGGACTTGCTGGTCAGTCAAAAGCGTCGCTATAATGACATATTGGTTGAAACATCCATATGAAAACACAGCGAACTTTTCTTACATTCAAAGGTGATTAGTAATATACCTATTGAGATTACGCCTCATAATACTTTGAATTCGTCATGAGCAGTTATTGTTAAGAGGGTTTGACGAACATCCCAAGCCGGAGATTCTTGCTGGTTTCTCCCTCCAAAGGGTTTCGTCTCTCCACTCACAAAAACAGAATTATGAATCCAACCAATGTCCTCATTTTAACATTCACATCACCGTGGCCACCTGCCACCATCAAGGCAAGTTATCTTTATTGCAAGGTATGAACATACATTCCAAACCCTCTCAGATGTTTCCAGTGTCAATGGTTCGGTCACTGAAGACATCATGTCGTGGTTCTTTGATGTGAGTTTGTTGTGGTGACAAGGAAAACGATGCCAATGAGTGTGAAACGGACCCATATTCTGTCATTTGCAATGGCTCTAACTTCTACTAAGAAGTATCCTACTTCTGCTAAATGGTTGGAAGAAAAAAAAGATGCAGCATTTCAAGAGGATTCAAAACATTACTTACTTTGAGCCTGGAAAGTTGCTGTCTACCACTTCACCTCGGACGTATGCTGCTGCACTTAGTTCCACTTCTACAGTGGGAGAGCAGACAGATCTTTCTGTGCTTCCAAAGAATTGTTCTCAAAACATGTAAAAGTCTTTTCACCTCCAGAGTTAAAACGTTATGAATCAACACTCCACTCTGTCCCTAACATTCATCGCAGCAAACCTCAAAATCCACTTCCATTAGTATCGATTACAGGTATTTCCTGGGGTACATCTTCTTTCCCACTCCAAAATGCAAAACGATTATTCGTTCACGTCCTCAGTTGCTGGAATCTTCTTCCAACAACAAAGACCTGTTAAATCGACATAAGGTCA
Source organism: Tachypleus tridentatus (assembly GCF_004210375.1). Classification (NCBI taxonomy): domain Eukaryota; kingdom Metazoa; phylum Arthropoda; class Merostomata; order Xiphosura; family Limulidae; genus Tachypleus; species Tachypleus tridentatus. The sequence continues at coordinate 26,922,273 of NW_027467777.1, read as the reverse complement.
ATCTTCCCTCAAATAAAAAAAAAGAATTGTTCGAAAACAGAAGGACTCTCCAACCAATTTGCCTAAACATAAATAAAACGGCCACGTTGATACAATGGAACTGTTGAGATTTATGTTCTGATCTGGATGACATCAAGGCATTAATTGCTTCCTACCATTTTGTATGTATTTCCTTACAGAAACAAATTCTGAAACCAGCAGATACATACATTTTTCGGCAGTTTTTTTGTACAGAAATGACAGTTTGTGTGATGGACGAGTGCATTGAGGGATGGAACAGCTGGTTGATCAGCATGTGCCCACCCTATCTTTGTAATTCGATACACCCTTGAAGACCGTAACCCTCTGTTTTTCCTTTGGTCGTAAAATCATTTTCTGTTCTCTTAACCTCTCGCCTGGAGATACCCATGATGAATCAGACCACGATACTTTTATTAAACAGTGGCCATCTCCATTTTTAATCCTGGGGGAATTCAGTGGATATAGTCCCCTCTAGGAAAGTGCTGATATAGATGGAAGGGTTTGCTTTGTAGAGCTTGTGCTCTCATATCACTCCTTTTCTCTTTTCAATTCTGGTTCTTATATTTATTGTCATGCACCTAATCAGTCCTTTAGTGCTACTGATCTCACAATGTTTTCCTTTAACTGTTCCCCCACTTTTCATGGTAGGTTGACAATAATCCACAAGGCAGTAATCATTTTCCAATAATTCTGAGAGAGACTGGTCGTGTTCGATGCCACCCAACCCAGGGGCTCCAGTGGAAGCTGGATCAAACCAATTGACTCTCTTTTACTGTTCTAGCAGAATTTGGTCATGCCATTGTTTGTAAGCCACCAATAGACGACTGTGTGGCAGCAGTGATTGACTGTATCATACAGACAGTTGCTCAATGTAAGCATAAATGGTCGAAACGTTTTCTACGATATCCTAATCAGTGGTGGAATCTTGCCTACCACATGGAACGAAAGCTCAAAAACAGGCCTTGGTTATAACTACATTATATTGATAACTTCTTCATGTATAACATGTAAAGACTACATACTTTATTTTTTCTCTAGACTTTCTGCAGATCAAGTAGATGTTTGTTAGGTATGACCTTACCATACATGGATGTAAAGAATAATTTTACAGTTACTGGTTATGAAGAGGTATCATACCAAAACATGATTTTATTATCCATAGAAAATTATACAAGGCATATTTTTCTTCTTTTTTATTTTTTTGTTACATTTTACAGAATTTATCCTGCTTTTTATATAAACGTTTATTAGCTTATAACTTTTAGATATCTGACCTTTGACCTTATCATATGGTTGTTTCCACTGTTCTAAGGCTTGAATAAAGTTTATCCACATGATGACAGACCACAGACAGTTTGTTCTTGAGTAGAGAAAGAAATGAAAATGATTCTCAACTGAGTGTCCTACAGACAAACAAGAAAGATAAAATACAAGGACCTACTTACTTTGTATTTCCACACTTATGTCTAAAGTTTATAAAACACTTTGAATCTGTTTAAGTAACTTCATTATCTCAATTAATTGATTCTAATTAAAAAGTCCAAAATAGAAATTTTACAATTAAGAAAAAAAACTGTTTACTTAGTGTTGTCTGATAAAATGTTATGCCACATTGGCTGATATGGATTTACAATGGTTTTTGTCTGATGCCAGAAAGCAAAAGCAAAGAAACAAGGCTCATAAAAAAAAACTAATATCACTGTAGATGACTGCTATAATATAAAGAAACACTGGATGTAGTTTTTAACTCTACAGAAATTTTAAAATGTATTCTGTTTCTGATATCCTATTAGTAAAAATAGGACAATAAAATATGTTAAATTCAAAATTCCATACAAAATATTGTTGGTTTACAGAATAATAATGATGATGCACAAGATAAAAGCAAATACTGAAATTAACAGTTCTGTAAATGTTAAATTAATTTACATGGCCTTGTATTAACTTGTAACCATTAATTTATAGACACAACAAAACTGACAGTACTTAATGTAAATTTCAGTGTACATTACATGTCCCTTGTAAACAAAACAAAAAATCCCAGTCACACCAAACATGCTCGTCCTCCCAGCCGTGGGGCGTTATTATGTGACGGTCAATCCCACTATTCGTTGGTAAAGAGTAACCCAAGAGTTGGCGGTGGGTGGTGATGATTAGCAGCTTTCCCTCTAGTCTTACACTGCTAAATCAAGGACGGCGAGCGCAGACAGCCCTCGAGTAGCTTTGCGCGGAATTCAGTAAGCAACCTACTCTTTCACGTACGTCATATATTTATAACAATTCATTGATCCTACGCTTCTAACCAATACAAACTGAGAAAGACAACAATAAAATGGGACCATAATATTATTAAATATTTGCATATTAACTAAGGTGACAACGTATTAAAGTTGGAACCGAACTGTGCAAAGAAGAAGAACAATTTTATATTCGAACGTACCTTGCATTTCATGGGTATTTCGAACAGTACAATTTGTAAGTATAAAGCTTTATATAAATAATTTAAATGTATATTCACGTAAGGTCATTATATAACTCTGAATTAAATTCTTGAATGAGAAACAAAAGTTGACAAGTTTCTAACTTGAATGTCACTTCTCGTGACATTCATGTTACTCTACAACCTGAGAGAGGCTTAGCAATTAGGGTTAGCAAATATTGGGCTGTTTTAGATAACGCCGTGCTGGAAAATTTAGAAAAATGAACATTTCCTACGAAAAAAAAAGATTCTTTTAACGGCAAGTACAGCAAGGGAAAAGTGTTGGGACCGCGTTGATATAAACGGTCATTTTCTATCTGTTAAACGTGCTACTGTTTATTGACAAAACGTTTTTTCTTTTAAACTCCATTTCTTAAAACTATAAATTACATCAATAAAGATACAATCAAACCTTTAGGTTCAGTCCTGGTGAAAGCTGGGTTCTTGTTAGAAGAAGAGTACTTAACAATCTATATATGTAAAAAAAAAGAATGTTATACGTATCGTATTTATTTTTATAAGTGTCTGAATCTAGAATACCAAAAGTGGGAATATTAAAATAGATTTTTGTTTGTGGTGTCATTTGATAGATATGCCATAATGTATTTATTGTTTCGGTAGATAGATACAGACACAAACGCCATATTATAGTTAGATTAGAAAATATGACGTAATTCTATATATTGGATTTTCCAAAAATATATATCTTCAACAATATATCATGCTACAATCGTTAATATATAGCCTATACTATGTTGTTATATTATTAATTAACTTTGCTTTTAGTTCCTGATTTTAATAAACTTTGATAATTATATAACCCACAACAACTTAATATACTGTGATGGTTCACCTGGTGTTGTATCATCATTACTAACAACAACTTAATATAGTGATGGTTCACCTGGTGTTGTATCATCATTACTAACAACAACTTAATATAGTGATGGTTTACCTGGTGTTGTATCATCATTACTAACAACAACTTAATATACTGTGATAGTTCACCTGGTGTTGTATCACTGTTGAAACATTCAGTTAAAGTGAAAACCAACACTGCTGAAACATACCATGAAATTGATGACGTACTCTTGAAATAGTCGTTAAAAGTGAACACCAATTGTGTTAAAAGACAGTAAAAGTGAAAACCAACACTCTTCAATCAGACTGTGAAATTGAAGACAGACACTACTGAAACAGTCATTGAAAGTGAAGACCAATACTGCTGAAGCACAGTGAAATTCAACACCAACACTGTTCAAATCGTCAGTGAAACCAAGACCAATAGTTCTGATAATGTCAGTGAAATTGAAGACGTACACACACTATTGAAACATTCAATAAAGTTAAGACATTGAGTGAATGTGAAGACCAACACTGTTGACACAGATCGTAAAATTGAAGACCAATATTGAAACAGTCAATGAAAGTTAAAACCAGTAGTGTTAAAATTTAGAGTGAAAGTGAAGATCAACACTGTTGAAACTGACTGAAAATTAAGACAACACTGTTGAAACAGTGAAACTGAAGATCATTAGTATTGAAACAGACACTGAAACAGAAAACAATAATGTTGAGACAGACAGTGAAATTGAAGATCAATAATGTTGAAACAGCGAATGAAAGTGAATACCAACAGTGTGAAAACAATGGCTGAAACTGAGACCAGTAGTATTGAAAAAGAAGTGAAAGAAAATACCAACAACGTGAAAAGAGATTGATACTAAGAACCATTAGTGTTGAAACAGTCCGTGAAAGTGAAGACAAACACTGTTAAAACAGTCATTAATACTGCAGACCAATAGTTTTAAAACAGTCATTACAATTGAATATAGAGTGAAACTGAAGACTAATAATGTTGAAACAGAGAGTGAAGTTGAAGAACAACAGTGTTGAAACAGTCAGTGAAAGTGAAGACCAAGAGTGTGAAAACAGTCTGCGGAAGTCAAGACCAGTTGTGTTGAAATTGGAGTGGAAGTGAAGACCAACAGTGTGAAAACAACAGTGAAACTGAAGACAAATGGTACTGAAACAGAGAGTAAAATTGAAGACTAACATTTTGGAACAGTCAGTGAAAGTGAAGACCAATAGTGTTAAAGAAGTCTGTGAAACTGAATATAAAGTATTGAACATAGAGTGAAACTGAAGGCCAATAATGTTGAAACAGATGGTGAAATTGAAAATAAACAGCGTTGAAGTAGACAGTGAAAGTGAAGACCAACAGTGTTGGATCAGTCAATGAAAGTGAAGACCAACAGTGTGAAAACAGTGAAGAAAGATAGTGTTGATGCAGACTTTGTTTTGAATTTCGCACAGAGCTACTCGAGGGCTATCTGTGCTAGCCATCACTAATTTAGCAGTGTAATACTATAGGGAAGGCAGCTAGTCATCACCACCCACCGCCAACTCTTGGGCTACTCTTTACCAACGAATAGTGGGATTGACCGTCACATATAACGCCCTCACCGCTGAAAGGGATAGCATGTTTGGCGCGACGGGGATGCGAACCCACGACTATCAGATTACGAGTCGCACGCCTTAACACGCTTAGCCATGCCGGGCCTTGATGCAGACAGTGAAATTGAAGACCTACAGTGTTGAGGCATTCAGTAAAACTGAAGACAAACAGTGTTAAACAGTCAGTGAACCTGAAGATCAACAGTGTTGAAACAGAAGTAAAAGTGAAGACCACTACTACTGAAACAGTGATATTGAATACAAACTGTTGAAACAGTCAGTGAATGTACAGACCAATAGTGTTGAAAGAGTGAAGTTGTAGACCAAATGTGTTGAAACAGTCAGTCAGTGTGAAAACCAGAAATGTCGAAACAGTCAGTGATACTAAAAACAAATAGTGTGAAAATAGACAGAGGAAGACAACACCAATAGTATTGAAATGAAAGTGAAGACAAACAGTGTGAAAACAACAGTGGAACTGAAGACCCACAGTCTTGAAACAGTTAGTGAAGGTGAAGATCAACAGTGTTAAAACAGTCAATGAAAATGAAGATCAACAGTGTTTAAACAGTTAGTGAAATTGAATACTAATAGTGTGAAAACAGTTAAAATGAAGGTTAACACTGAGGAAACAGTCATTGGAACTGAAGACATGTAGTGTTAAATATATAGTGAAAGTGACGGCCAACTCTGTTCATACAGTCAGTAAAATCGAAGACCAATAGCGTTGATACGGATTGCGAAATTGAAGACTTACACTGTTGAAACATTCGTCAAAGTGAAGACCAACACTGTTGAAACAGACCATGAAATTGACGACTGGCACTAATGAAAGACATTGAAACTGAAGACCACTAGTGTTAAATATATAGTGAAAGTGAAGACGAATACTGTTGAAACAAAGTGATATTGAATACCAACACTGTTTAAACACTCAGTGTAATCGAAGACCAATAGTGTTGATACAGATAGCGAAATTGAAGACTTACAATGTTGAAATATTCGTCAAAGTGAAGACCAGCACTGCTGAAACAGACCGAGAAATTTATGACGTATTCTATTGGAACAGTTGTTGAAAGTGAAGACCAGTTGTGTTAAAAGAGGGTAAAAGTAAAGACACTCTATTTAAACAGTCAAATTACAGACCTACACTGTTAAAAAAGAATTGAAACTGAAAACCAACATTGCTGAAATTGACAGTGAAATAAATGATCTTCACTGTTGAAACATTCAGTGAAAGTGAAGACCAACACTGTTGAAACAGACCATGAAATTGACGACTGGCACTAATGAAAGACATTGAAACTGAAGACCACTAGTGTTAAATATATAGTGAAAGTGAAGACCAACACTGTTGAAACAAAGTGATATTGAATACCAACACTGTTTAAACACTCAGTGTAATGGAAGACCAATAGTGTTGATACAGATAGCGAAATTGAAGACTTGCAATGTTGAAATATTCGTCAAAGTGAAGACCAGCACTGCTGAAACAGAACGAGAAATTTATGACGTATTCTATTGGAACAGTTGTTGAAAGTGAAGACCAGTTGTGTTAAAAGAGGGTAAAAGTAAAGACACTCACTACTGAAACAGAAGAACACTAATGTTGAAAGAGATAGTGAAATTGAAGATTAACAGTGTTGAAACAGTCAATGAAAGTGAAGACCAGTAGTGTTTAAACAGACAATAATCTTGATGGCCAACAGTGTTGAAACAGCCAATGAAAGTGAAGACAAATAGTGTGAAACATTCAGTGGAAGTGAACGCCAATAGTGTTGAAATGGAAGTGAAAGTAAAGACCAATATAGTTAAAACAAAACATACCGTAAAAGCGAAGACGTACAGTGTGAAAACAGTCAGTAAAACTGATGATCAATTGTGTTGAAACAGACAGTGAAATTAAAGACTAATAATATCAAAACAGTTAAAATGAAGGTTAGTTCTGAAGAAACAGTCCTTGAAACTGAAGACAAGTAAAGTTAAATATATAGTGAAAGTGAAGGTTAACACTGTTGAAACGTAGTGAAACTGAACAGCAACACTGTTCAAACAATCAGTGAATTCGAAGACCAATAGTGTTGATACAGACCGTGAAATTGTTGAAACATTTAGTTAAAGACCAACACTACTGAAACAAACCGTGAAATTGATGACGTACTCTTCTAAAACAGTCGTTGAATGTGAAGACCAGTTGTGTTAAAAGAGAGTAAAAGCGAAGACACTCACTGTTGAAACAGACAATTAAATTAAAAACCAACACTGTTCAAAAACAGACATTGAAACTGAGAAATAAAAGACCGACACCACTGAAAGTCATTAAAGGTGTAGACCAACACTGTTGAAACACAATGAAATTGAACGCCAACACTGTTCATGCCGTCTGTGAAACCGAAGGCTAATTGTATTGATACAGTGAGTGAAACTGAAGACATTCATTGAATATGAAGACCAACACTGTTGACATATATTGTGAATTTCAAGACCAACACTATTGAAACAGTCGTTGAAATTGAAAACCAGTAGTGTTAAAATGTAGAATGAAAGTGAAGATCAACCCTGTTGAAACAGACCAAAAATTAAGACTATACTGTTGAAACAGCCAGTGAAAGTGAAGACCAACAGTGTTTAAACAGCCAATGAAAGTGAAAACCAACAGTGTTTAAACATTCAATGAAAGTGAAGACCAACACTACTGAAACAAACCGTGAAATTGATGACGTACTCTATTGAAACAGTCATTGAAAGTTAAAATCAGTAGTGTTAAAATGTAGAGTAAAAATTAATATAAGTACTGTTGAGACAGACAGTCAAATTAGAGACCAATGCTGTTCAAACATACAGTGTGACTGAAAACCAACTCCATTGACACAGTCATTGAAATTGAAGACCAGTGGTGTTACAATGTAGAGTGAAAGTGTAGATCAACACTGTTGTAACAAACTGAAAATCAAGACAACATTGTTAAAAGAGAGTGAAATTTTAAACCATTAGTGTTGAAACAGTGAAACAGAAGAACAGTAATGTTGAAACAGACAGTAAAAGTGAAGACCAAAAGTGTTGGAACAGTCAGTCAAAGTGAAGACCAACAGTGTTGGAACAGAAGCTAAAAGTGAAGACCAGAAGTGTTGAAACAGACAGTGAAATTGAAGATCAACAATGTGACTGTACAGTATCATGTGTGCTGATGAAGTTGTGTAGGTTCATACAATAATGTGTGTGTTTTTAGTTTCTCTTTTAATGTACTCAGCTAAGAAAATTTGTAATTCAATAACATAACTTTATCTTTACGATATAATATTTATTTTGCATGTGAAGTATATCTATTATAAAGAACAACATAAGCTACAAAATATGCAAAACCGAAATTCATACTTCAGATAATACAGATCATAATGTTATGAAACCAAGCATACATAAAATATTACTGTACAGTTCTCTGTAGATCACTAATAAACATGAGGATCAGCAATTTGACTGTGTTATTTATTAGTGGCAGTTATTTTTATTGTTACTAGTTTTATATTTCTGTGGGTCTTATGATAGGTTTGTTTACATTCCAAAATATTAGTTCACTTGTTATAGGATACTATATTTGGCTTGTATGCATTCCTAAATATTAGCTTGACCAATTGTTGGAAGAGTTAGTTACATGCATGTCACGTGAGATCTTATCAATGCAATAGAGATAGTACTGTTCATAGGCTCCACCTTTAAACTGGATTAAACGACTGATCGCAATATAGCATATTCATGCTTTATTGCCATATATTGGTGTGAATTAGTAATAATTGTCTCTGAAAGAAAACTTTAAGGAAAATATGAATTTTAGTTTGCTTTATGATTTTAAAGATTCAGTTAAGCTATACCTATGGATAATTTCTTTAAATTTTTTCTTGATTTCATTTTTTATATTGTTATTGTTAGTGTATTTCTATTCGTTATGCTCGTCCAAGTTGGTTTTAGAAGACACCAATGAAAGTGACTTACGCGTATTGTCAATCATCACCATTCGACTTATAATTCACAATAGAAAATGGAAATAGATTGTATTTTAGAAAGTTGCAGACACCTACAAAACTAGGTTATCAACACTCTCCCTGTCCATTTCAGAATATTTAATTATTACCACTAACTTATCATTACAGCAAGAACTACAAAAATATATATTTTAAATCTTAACACAAAAGCTACAAAAATAGAATAATTAATCACATTAGTTAGTTGAATGTTACTATTAAAAACTGTTTCATTCTTTCACATATTATACTTTAAAGCATTCTTCAAAATTAGAACTATTAGTTTGTTGTTCAGGTCAACTGAGTCGGAATGAGGTCAAAGCAGCTGTCCGATTATAACTACTTGACACAGATGCTCTGACAAATAAATCAGAGTAGTTCTATGACACTTTTGTTAATTTAGAAGGTGGAACAGTGAATAGAGAAAAAATATATATTTTTTAAATTTTATACACATAATATGTAAAGCGATATGATATTTCGGTGAGAATACGAGTTATCATTTCCATATTAAATGATATACATTTAGAAAGGTAGTTACTGTTTGACAGACTTATAATAATCATCTCTGTCAGAAATATGACCTTCAATGTTGTTCAATAGTTTGTGTATTTCAATCCATTTCAATCAGAAATGTCACTTTTCCTCGTGAGGATAGCGGTAAATTTTCGGATTTACAAAACTAAAATAAGGGTTTCGGTTCTCCTCGGTGGACACAGCTGATAGCCCGAGGTGTTTTGCTATAAGAACATACATAGAAAAATGTTATTTACATTTAATAAGCTTAAAATACTGTTATACACTATTTTTCTCCTTCAAACCCCAAAGATCGAATAAAATGTAGTGTTACAAAATACAATAGATCTAATACTAACGTCTTATAACAAGTGTAATTAATTATAATTGTGCTTTGCCAGCTTGAAAACGAAGTTCACATAATAGCAATTGTTAGTGTAAAGAGTTTTGTTCTTAGTAAGTTAAAACAAGATAAAAACTAAATAAAGTTTTAAGTATCAACAGGCTGCTTGGTTTATCACATGTTCTTCAACTTGTATAAAAACTAACTTGCACTTAAATAATATTTATATATATACACACATATATTAAGTTATAATATTGTTACTTCATAACAGCCTAGCATGGCCTCGAGCGTTAAGGCGTGCGCTTTCTGATCTAAGGGTCGCGAGTTCAAGCCCGAGTCGCGCCAAAATGCTCGCCCTCCCAGCCGTGGGGTTATGATGTTATGGTCAATCCCACTTTTCGTTGGTAAAAAAGTAGCCCAAGAGTTGCCGGTGGGTGGTGATGACTAGCTGCCTTCCCTCTAGTATTACACTGCTAAATTAGAGACGGCTAGCACAGATAGCCCTCGAGTAGCTTTGTGCGAAATTCCAAAACAAACAAACAGTTACTTCATAATCAAATTTTTGTTAACTGTACATTAAAATTGTCCATTTTACTAACCTTTTTTTCTCAAACACAATTTTTATTTACAAAGTTTATATTCATTGTTAAAAAATAATTTAACTTTGTTCATTAATACAATAAGTTATTATTTCTTGTCTCATTCGGTTTGTGTTTACAATGCATCTTTTAAGAAAGCCGAATTTTTATAGAAGTGAGTCGGACTTAGACACTTCTGTTCGCGTCGAGAAAGAGACAATAAAGTTGAATCTTGTAACACAGAAGGTGTTGGAAGATCCAAGATTCGTGTCACGATATACTACTGAATGCTGAAAACTTCATATGTGGACTTAATTTTATATAAACACGATAACGTTCTTTGTAACATATCACATTAAATCATCGTCCCATTTAAATTCTGAAAATTTATTAACCAACTTAATAAGATATGGTTTAATCACACAGTTTCTTGTTGAACAGTTGATGGTTGTCTTCTTTACCCGAATGACAACATCTACATGTATGTATACAGCTTGTTCCAATATTCTGATCATGTATGACGTCTTGATCCTTCGGACCAACCTTTACTTTACTGCCTCACGTGTTAACATTTAATTACACTTATTATTAGGCTGCGTTACAGCAGCCAGTAAGGGTTTGTAAATGTGACAATATCTGGAATACATTTGATCTAATTCGATGTAAAATCCAGATAATTTGTTTCCTTCTTCTATTTACTAGCATTCTGTTTTCAGAGTATAGGGAATTTCTGTCGACACTCAGAGATCCATCTCCCGGTAACATAGTGGTATGTCTGCGAAACTTGAAACCGGATTACGATACTTGTGGTGAGCAGAGCACAGATAACTCATTGTGCAGTTTTGTGTTTAACAACAAACAATTACAAACAAAAACTTAGAAGTCCTTCTGATGATTGTCAAGGCATACTGATAGTGCACAGAGACCCTTGACTATCATTAGATGTGTTGGTCTTAGTTTTTTAAAAATTTAGTTCATTTTTAATATCGAATTTTGCTGCGAAGTGGTGGGAAAGGTAATTCATCAATTATATTATACAGTTTTCTCAACTACACCGAACTTTTCTGTTAATGGGTAATTTTTATTGGATAGAGTCGGATGTTTGTTTTCATCTATTTATAAAACTGTAAATACCAAACGAGCTTCATTTGAAAAGGCGCGGCCCCACCTACCCCACCTCTTCATCTGATGCCTCTTTCTGCATAAATTACTTTTCATAACATATCTGTTAAAATCCCGTTAACTTCACAAACAGTATTGGTTTCCATAACTACCTGTTAATCGTTTTACATCTCCTACATAAGTTCTTCGTTTCATTACATATTTATTAACATGGATGGACATGTATGTTTTTTTCTTATTAACCAAAGACTAAATTCTTAAAAATGATCAGTCACGTGCCATCTATAAATTCACATGTTTCTATTTATAAGAGTCGGTCCTACAAACACTCACATTTTGTTATACATTGCGTGAATATGTAGACAAAATAAGGTGTTGCTACCATGAATGAAAAAACTAAGGATGAGTTAGAACCTAGTAGATTGAGATATGTAGTACGAGATGAACAACAGCTAAAGATCAGTTAGAACCTGATAGAGTAAGATATGTAGTACAGGATGAACAACAACTAAGGATCAGTGAGAACCTGATAGATTGAGACACGTAGTACAGGATTAACAACAACTAAGGATCAGTTAGAACCTGGTAGATTGAGATATGTAGTACAGGATGAATAACAGCTAAGGATCAGTTAGAACCTGGTAGATAAAGATATGTGGTACAAGACGAACAACAGCTAAGGATCAGTTAGACCCTGATAGATTGAGATATGTAGTACAGAATAAATAACAACTAAGAATAATTTAGAACCTGATAGAATGAGATATCTAACACAGAATGAACAACAGCTAAAATCAGTTAGAACCTGACAGATTGAGATATGTAGCACAGGATGAAAAACAGGTAAGGATCAGTTAGAACCTGGCAGATTGAGATATGTAATACAGGATGAACAACAACTAAGGATCAGTTAGAACTTGGTAGATTGAGATATGTAGTACAGGATGAACAACAGCTAAGGATCAGTTAGAACCTGGTAGATAAAGATATGTGGTACAAGATGAACAACAGCTAAGGATCAGTTAGAACCTGATAGATTGAGATATGTAGTACAAAATGAATAACAACTAAGAATCATTTAGAACCTGATAGATTGAGATATGTAACACAGAATGAAGAAGAGCCAAAATCAGTTAGAACCTGATATATTGAGATATGTAGCACAGGATGAAAAACAGGTAAGGATCAGATAGAACCTGGTAGATTGAGATATGTAGTACAGGATGAACAAGAACTAAGGATGAGTTACAACCTGATAGATTGAGATATGTAGTACAGGATGAACAACAACTAAGGATCAGTTAGAACCTTTTAGATTGAGATATGTAGTACAAGATGAATAACAAGTAAGCATCAGTAAGAACCTGGTAGATTGACATATGTAGTACAGGATGAATAACAGCTAAGGATCAGTTAGAACCTGGTAGATAAAGATATGTAGTACAAGAGGAACAACAGCTAAGGATCAGTTAGAACCTGATAAATTGAGATATGTAGAACAGAATGAACAACAAATAAGAATCATTTAGAACCTGATAGATTGAGATATGTAACACAGAATGAACAACAGGTAAAATCAGTTAGAACCTGATAGATTGAGATATGTAGCACAGAATGAACAACAGCTAAAATCAGTTACAACCTGATAGATTGAGATATGTAACACAGGATGAAAAACAGGTAAGGTTCAGTTAGAATCTGGAAGATTGAGATGTGTAGTTCATGATAAACAACGTTGAGGGTAAGTTAGAACCTGGTAGATTGAGATATGTAGTACAGAGATGAACAACAGCTAAGAATCAGTTAGAACCTGATAGATTGAGATATGTAGTACACATGGATGAAAACAACAGTAAGGTTCAGTTAAGAACCTGGAAGATTGAGATATGTAGTACAGGATGAACAACAACTAAGGATCAGTTAGAACCTGGTAGATTGAGATATGTAGTACATGATGAACAACAGGTAAGGATCAGTTAGAACCTGGTAGATTGAGATATGTAGTACAGGATGAACAACAGCTAAGGATCAGTTAGAACCTGGTAGATTGAGATATGTAGTACAGGATGAACAACAGGTAAGGATCAGTTAGAACCTGGTAGATTGAGATATGTAGTACAGAATGAACAACAGCTAAGGATCAGTTAGAACCTGGTAGATTGAGATATGTAGTACAAGATGAACAACAGCTAAGGATCAGTTAGAACCTGATAGATTGAGATATGTAGTACAGAATGAACAACAGGTAAGGATCAGTTAGAACCTGATAGATTGAGATATGTAGTACAGGATGAAAAACAGGTAAGGTTCAGTTAGAACCTGGTAGATTGAGATATGTAGTACAGGATAAAACAACAGCTAAGGATCAGTTAGAACCTGGTAGATTGAGATATGTAGTACAGGATGAACAACAGGTAAAGATCAGTTAGAACCTGGTAGATTGAGATATGTAGTACAGGATGAACAACAACTAAGTATCAGTTAGAACCTGGTAGATTGAGATATGTAGTACAGGATGAATAACAGCTAAGGATCAGTTAGAACCTGGTAGATAAAGATATGTAGTACAGAATGAACAACAGGTAAGGATCAGTTAGAACCTGATAGATTGAGATATGTAGTACAGAATGAATAACAACTAAGAATCATTTAGAACCTGATAGATTGAGATATGTAACACAGAATGAAAAACAGCTAAAATCAGTTAGAACCTGATAGATTGAGATATGTAGTACAGAATGAACAACAGCTAAGGATCAGTTAGAACCTGATAGATTGAGATATGTAGTACAGGATGAAAAATAGGTAAGGATCAGTTAGAACCTGGTAGATTGATATATGTAGTACAGGATGAACAACAACTAAGGATCAGTTAGAACCTGATAGATTAAGATATGTAGTACAGGATTAACAACAACTAAGGATCAGTTAGAACCTGGTAGATTGAGATATGTAACACAGGATGAATAACAGCTAAGGATCAGTTAGAACCTGGTAGATAAAGATATGTAGCACAGAATGAACAACAGGTAAGGATCAGTTAGAACCTGATAGATTGAGATATGTAGTACAGAATGAACAACAACTAAGGATCATTTAGAACCTGATAGATTGAGATATGTAGTACAGAATGAAAACAGCTAAAATCAGTTAGAACCTGATAGATTGAGATATGTAGCACAGAATGAACAACAGCTAAGGATCAGTTAGAACCTGGTAGATTGAGATATGTAGTACAGGATGAATAACAGGTAAGGATCAGTTAGAACCTGGTAGATTGAGATATGTAGTACAGGATGAACAACAACTAAGGATCAGTTAGAACCTGGTAGATTGAGATATGTAGTACAGGATGAACAACAGCTAAGGATCAGTTAGAACCTGGTAGATTGAGATATGTAGTACAAGATGAATAACAGCTAAGGATCAGTTAGAACCTGATAGATTGAGATATGTAGTACAAGATGAATAACAACTAAGAATCAGTTAGAACCTGATAGATTGAGATATGTAGTACAGAATGAAAACAGCTAAAATCAGTTAGAACCTGATAGATTGAGATATGTAGTACAGAATGAACAACAGCTAAGGATCAGTTAGAACCTGATAGATTGAGATATGTAGTACAGGATGAACAACAGGTAAGGATCAGTTAGAACCTGATAGATTGAGATATGTAGTACAGAATGAATAACAACTAAGAATCAGTTAGAACCTGATAGATTGAGATATGTAACACAGAATGAACAACAGCTAAAATCAGTTAGAACCTGATAGATTGAGATATGTAGTACAGAATGAACAAACAGCTAAGGATCAGTTAGAACCTGGTAGATTGAGATATGTAGTACAGGATGAACAACAGCTAAGGATCAGTTAGAACCTGGTAGATTGAGATATGTAGTACAGGATGAACAACAACTAAGGATCAGTTAGAACCTGATAGATTGAGATATGTAGTACAGGATGAACAACAACTAAGGATCAGTTAGAACCTGGTAGATTGAGATATGTAACACAGGATGAACAACAGGTAAGGATCAGTTAGAACCTGGTAGATTGAGATATGTAGTACAGGATGAACAACAAGTAAGGATCAGTTAGAACCTGGTAGATTGAGATATGTAGTACAGGATGAACAACAGCTAAGGATCAGTTAGAACCTGGTAGATTGAGATATGTAGTACAAGATGAACAACAGCTAAGGATCAGTTAGAACCTGATAGATTGAGATATGTAGTACAGGATGAACAACAGCTAAGGATCAGTTAGAACCTGATAGATTGAGATATGTAGTACAGAATGAACAACAACTAAGATCAGTTAGAACCTGATAGATTGAGATATGTAGTACAGAATGAACAACAGCTAAGGATCAGTTAGAACCTGATAGATTGAGATATGTAGTACAGGATGAACAACAGCTAAAATCAGTTAGAACCTGATAGATTGAGATATGTAGTACAGGATGAACAACAGGTAAGGATCAGTTAGAACCTGGTAGATTGAGATATGTAGTACAGGATGAACAACAAGTAAGGATCAGTTAGAACCTGATAGATTGAGATATGTAGTACAGAATGAACAACAGCTAAGGATCAGTTAGAACCTGATAGATTGAGATATGTAGTACAGGATGAAAAACAGCTAAGGACTCAGTTAGAACCTGATAGATTGAGATATGTAGTACAGAATGAACAACAACTAAGGATCAGTTAGAACCTGATAGATTGAGATATGTAGTACAGGATGAAAAACAGGTAAGGATCAGTTAGAACCTGGTAGATTGAGATATGTAGTACAGGATGAACAACAACTAAGGATCAGTTAGAACCTGATAGATTGAGATATGTAGTACAGGATGAACAACAACTAAGGATCAGTTAGAACCTGATAGATTGAGATATGTAGTACAGGATGAACAACAGCTAAGGATCAGTTAGAACCTGGTAGATTGAGATATGTAGTACAGGATGAACAACAGCTAAGGATCAGTTAGAACCTGGTAGATTGAGATATGTAGTACAGGATGAACAACAACTAAGGATCAGTTAGAACCTGATAGATTGAGATATGTAGTACAGGATGAAATAACAACTAAGGATCAGTTAGAACCTGGTAGATTGAGATATGTAGTACAGGATGAACAACAGCTAAGGATCAGTTAGAACCTGGTAGATTGAGATATGTAGTACAGGATGAACAACAACTAAGGATCAGTTAGAACCTGATAGATTGAGATATGTAGTACAGGATGAACAACAGCTAAGGATCAGTTAGAACCTGATAGATTGAGATATGTAGTACAGAATGAATAACAGGTAAGGATCAGTTAGAACCTGATAGATTGAGATATGTAGCACAGAATGAAAAACAGGTAAGGATCAGTTAGAACCTGATAGATTGAGATATGTAGTACAGAATGAACAACAAAGCTAAGGATCAGTTAGAACCTGGTAGATTGAGATATGTAGTACAGGATGAACAACAACTAAGGATCAGTTAGAACCTGGTAGATTGAGATATGTAGTACAGGATGAACAACAACTAAGGATCAGTTAGAACCTGGTAGATTGAGATATGTAGTACAGGATGAACAACAACTAAGGATCAGTTAGAACCTGGTAGATTGAGATATGTAGTACAGGATGAACAACAACTAAGGATCAGTTAGAACCTGGTAGATTGAGATATGTAGTACAGGATGAACAACAGCTAAGGATCAGTTAGAACCTGGTAGATTGAGATATGTAGTACAAGATGAACAACAGCTAAGGATCAGTTAGAACCTGATAGATTGAGATATGTAGTACAGAATGAATAACAACTAAGAATCAGTTAGAACCTGATAGATTGAGATATGTAAACACAGAATGAACAACAGCTAAAATCAGTTAGAACCTGATAGATTGAGATATGTAGTACAGGATGAACAACAACTAAGGATCAGTTAGAACCTGATAGATTGAGATATGTAGCACAGGATGAAAAACAGGTAAGGATCAGTTAGAACCTGGTAGATTGAGATATGTAGTACAGGATGAACAACAGGTAAGGATCAGTTAGAACCTGATAGATTGAGATATGTAGTACAGAATGAACAACAACAAGGATCAGTTAGAACCTGATAGATTGAGATATGTAGTACAGGATGAATAACAGCTAAGAATCAGTTAGAACCTGATAGATTGAGATATGTAGTACAGGATGAACAACAGGTAAGGATCAGTTAGAACCTGGTAGATTGAGATATGTAGTACAGAATGAACAACAGGTAAGGATCAGTTAGAACCTGGTAGATTGAGATATGTAGTACAGGATGAACAACAACTAAGGATCAGTTAGAACCTGGTAGATTGAGATATGTAGTACAGGATGAACAACAACAGCTAAGATTGAGATCAGTTAGAACCTGGTAGATTGAGATATGTAGTACAGAATGAACAACAGCTAAGGATCAGTTAGAACCTGATAGATTGAGATATGTAGTACAGGATGAAAACAACAGGTAAGGATCAGTTAGAACCTGATAGATTGAGATATGTAGTACAGAATGAACAACAACTAAGAATCAGTTAGAACCTGATAGATTGAGATATGTAGTACAGGATGAACAACAGCTAAGGATCAGTTAGAACCTGATAGATTGAGATATGTAGTACAGGATGAACAACAACTAAGGATCAGTTAGAACCTGATAGATTGAGATATGTAGTACAGGATGAACAACAGATAAGGATCAGTTAGAACCTGGTAGATTGAGATATGTAGTACAGGATGAACAACAGCTAAGGATCAGTTAGAACCTGGTAGATTGAGATATGTAGTACAGGATGAACAACAACAAGTAAGGATCAGTTAGAACCTGGTAGATTGAGATATGTAGTACAGGATGAACAACAGCTAAGGATCAGTTAGAACCTGGTAGATTGAGATATGTAGTACAGAATGAACAACAGCTAAGGATCAGTTAGAACCTGATAGATTGAGATATGTAGTACAGATGAACAACAGGTAAGGATCAGTTAGAACCTGATAGATTGAGATATGTAGTACAGAATGAACAACAACTAAGAATCAGTTAGAACCTGATAGATTGAGATATGTAGTACAGGATGAACAACAACTAAGGATCAGTTAGAACCTGATAGATTGAGATATGTAGTACAGGATGAACAACAACTAAGGATCAGTTAGAACCTGGAACCCATAGATTGAGATATGTAGTACAGGATGAATAACAGCTAAGGATCAGTTAGAACCTGATAGATTGAGATATGTAGTACAGGATGAAACAACAACTAAGAAAGATCAGTTAGAACCTGATAGATTGAGATATGTAGTACAGAATGAACGACAACTAAGACTCAGTTAGAACCTGATAGATTGAGATATGTAACAGTACAGATGAACAACAGCTAAGGATCAGTTAGAACCTGATAGATTGAGATATGTAGTACAGGATGAACAACAAGTAAGGATCAGTTAGAACCTGATAGATTGAGATATGTAGTACAGAATGAACAACAGCTAAGGATCAGTTAGAACCTGATAGATTGAGATATGTAGTACAGGATGAACAACAGCTAAGGATCAGTTAGAACCTGATAGATTGAGATATGTAGTACAGGATGAACAACAGGTAAGGATCAGTTAGAACCTGATAGATTGAGATATGTAGTACAGAATGAACAACAACTAAGAATCAGTTAGAACCTGATAGATTGAGATATGTAGTACAGGATGAACAACAGCTAAGGATCAGTTAGAACCTGGTAGATTGAGATATGTAGTACAGATGAACAACAAGAAGAGACAGTTATGAACAATATATGAACATAAGGATCAGTAAGGATCAGAACCTGATAGATTGAGATATGTAGTACAGGATGAACAACAACTAAGGATCAGTTAGAACCTGGTAGATTGAGATATGTAGTACAGGATGAACAACAGCTAAGGATCAGTTAGAACCTGATAGATTGAGATATGTAGTACAGGATGAACAACAACTAAGGATCAGTTAGAACCTGATAGATTGAGATATGTAGTACAGGATGAACAACAACTAAGGATCAGTTAGAACCTGATAGATTGAGATATGTAGTACAGGATGAACAACAGCAAGGATCAGTTAGAACCTGATAGATTGAGATATGTAGTACAGATGAACAACAACTAAGGATCAGTTAGAACCTGATAGATTGAGATATGTAGTACAGGATGAACAACAACTAAGGATCAGTTAGAACCTGGTAGATTGAGATATGTAGTACAGGATGAACAACAAGTAAGATCAGTTAGAACCTGGTAGATTGAGATATGTAGTACAGGATGAACAACAGCTAAGGATCAGTTAGAACCTGGTAGATTGAGATATGTAGTACAGGATGAACAACAACTAAGGATCAGTTAGAACCTGATAGATTGAGATATGTAGTACAGAATGAACAACAACTAAGGATCAGTTAGAACCTGATAGATTGAGATATGTAGTACAGAATGAACAACAACTAAGGATCAGTTAGAACCTGATAGATTGAGATATGTAGAACAGAATGAACAACAGATAAGGATCAGTTAGAACCTGATAGATTGAGATATGTAGTACAGAATGAACAACAGCTAAAATCAGTTAGAACCTGATAGATTGAGATATGTAGTACAGAATGAACAACAGGTAAGGATCAGTTAGAACCTGATAGATTGAGATGATGTAGTACAGGATGAACAACAACTAAGGATCAGTTAGAACCTGATAGATTGAGATATGTAGTACAGGATGAAAAAACAGGTAAGGATCAGTTAGAACCTGATAGATTGAGATATGTAGTACAGGAATGAATGAACAACTAAGAAGATCAGTTAGAACCTGATAGATTGAGATATGTAGTACAGGATGAACAACAGATAAGGATCAGTTAGAACCTGGTAGATTGAGATATGTAGTACAGGATGAACAACAGCTAAGGATCAGTTAGAACCTGATAGATTGAGATATGTAGTACAGGATGAACAACAACTAAGGATCAGTTAGAACCTGATAGATTGAGATATGTAGTACAGAATGAACAACAGCTAAGGATCAGTTAGAACCTGATAGATTGAGATATGTAGTACAGAATGAACAACAACTAAGGATCAGTTAGAACCTGATAGATTGAGATATGTAGTACAGGATGAAAACAAATCAGTTAGAACCTGGTAGATTGAGATATGTAGTACAGGATGAATAACAAAGTAAGGATCAGTTAGAACCTGGTAGATTGAGATATGTAGTACAGGATGAACAACAACTAAGGATCAGTTAGAACCTGGTAATGATATGAGATATGTAGTACAGATTGATGAATGAACAACAGGTAAGGATCAGTTAGAACCTGGTAGATTGAGATATGTAGTACAGAATGAACAACAACTAAGGATCAGTTAGAACCTGATAGATTGAGATATGTAGTACAGGATGAACAACAACTAAGGATCAGTTAGAACCTGATAGATTGAGATATGTAGTACAGAATGAACAACAGCTAAGGATCAGTTAGAACCTGATAGATTGAGATATGTAGTACAGGATGAACAACAAGTAAGGATCAGTTAGAACCTGATAGATTGAGATATGTAGTACAGGATGAATAACAACAAGTAAGGATCAGTTAGAACCTGGTAGATTGAGATATGTAGTACAGGATGAACAACAGCTAAGGATCAGTTAGAACCTGGTAGATTGAGATATGTAGTACAGAGATGAACAACAGATAAGGATCAGTTAGAACCTGATAGATTGAGATATGTAGTACAGAATGAATAACAACTAAGAATCAGTTAGAACCTGATAGATTGAGATATGTAGTACAGAATGAAAAACAACAGGTAAAATCAGTTAGAACCTGGTAGATTGAGATATGTAGTACAGAATGAACAACAGCTAAGGATCAGTTAGAACCTGATAGATTGAGATATGTAGTACAGGATGAACAACAGGTAAGGATCAGTTAGAACCTGGTAGATTGAGATATGTAGTACAGGATGAACAACAAGTAAGGATCAGTTAGAACCTGGTAGATTGAGATATGTAGTACAGGATGAACAACAGCTAAGGATCAGTTAGAACCTGGTAGATAAAGATATGTAGTACAAGATGAACAAAGCTAAGGATCAGTTAGAACCTGATAGATTGAGATATGTAGTACAGAATGAACAACAGGTAAGGATCAGTTAGAACCTGATAGATTGAGATATGTAGTACAGAATGAACAACAGCTAAGGATCAGTTAGAACCTGATAGATTGAGATATGTAGTACAGAATGAACAACAGATAAGGATCAGTTAGAACCTGATAGATTGAGATATGTAGTACAGAATGAACAACAGCTAAGGATCAGTTAGAACCTGATAGATTGAGATATGTAGTACAGGATGAAAAACAGGTAAGGATCAGTTAGAACCTGGTAGATTGAGATATGTAGTACAGGATGAACAACAACTAAGGATCAGTTAGAACCTGATAGATTGAGATATGTAGTACAGGATGAACAACAGGTAAGGATCAGTTAGAACCTGATAGATTGAGATATGTAGTACAGAATGAACAACAGGTAAGGATCAGTTAGAATCTGGTAGATTGAGATATGTAGTACAGGATGAACAACAGGTAAGGATCAGTTAGAACCTGATAGATTGAGATATGTAGTACAGGATGAACAACAACTAAGGATCAGTTAGAACCTGGTAGATTGAGATATGTAGTACAGGATGAACAACAGCTAAGGATCAGTTAGAACCTGATAGATTGAGATATGTAGTACAGGATGAACAACAGGTAAGGATCAGTTAGAACCTGATAGATTGAGATATGTAGTACAGAATGAACAACAGATAAAATCAGTTAGAACCTGATAGATTGAGATATGTAGTACAGAATGAACAACAGGTAAGGATCAGTTAGAACCTGATAGATTGAGATATGTAGTACAGGATGAACAACAAGTAAGGATCAGTTAGAACCTGATAGATTGAGATATGTAGTACAGGAATGAACAACAACTAAGGATCAGTTAGAACCTGATAGATTGAGATATGTAGTACAGGATGAAAACAGGTAAGGATCAGTTAGAACCTGATAGATTGAGATATGTAGTACAGAATGAACAACAACTAAGAATCAGTTAGAACCTGATAGATTGAGATATGTAGTACAGGATGAACAACAGGTAAGGATCAGTTAGAACCTGATAGATTGAGATATGTAGTACAGGATGAACAACAACTAAGGATCAGTTAGAACCTGGTAGATTGAGATATGTAGTACAGAATGAACAACAGCTAAATCAGTTAGAACCTGATAGATTGAGATATGTAGTACAGGATGAACAACAACTAAGAATCATTTAGAACCTGATAGATTGAGATATGTAGTACAGGATGAACAACAAGTAAGGATCAGTTAGAACCTGGTAGATTGAGATATGTAGTACAGGATGAATAACAGCTAAGGATCAGTTAGAACCTGGTAGATTGAGATATGTAGTACAGGATGAACAACAGCTAAGGATCAGTTAGAACCTGATAGATTGAGATATGTAGTACAGGATGAACAACAACTAAGGATCAGTTAGAACCTGGTAGATTGAGATATGTAGTACAGGATGAACAACAGCTAAGGATCAGTTAGAACCTGGTAGATTGAGATATGTAGTACAGAATAAACAAGAAGTAAGGATCAGTTAGAACCTGGTAGATTGAGATATATAGTACAGGATGAATAACAGCTAAGGATCAGTTAGAACCTGGTAGATTGAGATATGTAGTACAAGATGAACAACAGCAAGGATCAGTTAGAACCTGGTAGATTGAGATATGTAGTACAGAATGAACAACAGGTAAGGATCAGTTAGAACCTGGTAGATTGAGATATGTAGTACAGAATGAACAACAGCATTTAGAACCTAAGGATCAGTTAGAACCTGATAGATTGAGATATGTAGTACAGAATGAACAACAGATAAAATCAGTTAGAACCTGATAGATTGAGATATGTAGTACAGAATGAACAACAGCTAAGGATCAGTTAGAACCTGATAGATTGAGATATGTAGTACAGAATGAATAACAACTAAGAATCATTTAGAACCTGATAGATTGAGATATGTAGTACAGGATGAACAACAACTAAGGATCAGTTAGAACCTGATAGATTGAGATATGTAGTACAGGATGAACAACAACTAAGGATCAGTTAGAACCTGATAGATTGAGATATGTAGAACAGAATGAACAACAACTAAGAATCAGTTAGAACCTGATAGATTGAGATATGTAGTACAGAATGAACAACAACTAAAAATCAGTTAGAACCTGATAGATAAATGAGATATGTAGTACAGAGATGAACAACAGCTAAGGATCAGTTAGAACCTGATAGATTGAGAGATATGTAGTACAGGATGAACAACAGATAAGGATCAGTTAGAACCTGATAGATTGAGATATGTAGTACAGAATGAACAACAGCTAAGGATCAGTTAGAACCTGATAGATTGAGATATGTAGTACAGGATGAATAACAACTAAGGATCAGTTAGAACCTGATAGATTGAGATATGTAGTACAGGATGAACAACAAGTAAGGATCAGTTAGAACCTGGTAGATTGAGATATGTAGTACAGGATGAACAACAGGTAAGGATCAGTTAGAACCTGGTAGATTGAGATATGTAGTACAGGATGAACAACAACTAAGGATCAGTTAGAACCTGATAGATTGAGATATGTAGTACAGGATGAACAACAACTAAGGATCAGTTAGAACCTGGTAGATTGAGATATGTAACACAGGATGAACAACAGCTAAGGATCAGTTAGAACCTGATAGATTGAGATATGTAGTACAGGATGAACAACAACTAAGGATCAGTTAGAACCTGGTAGATTGAGATATGTAGTACAGGATGAACAACAAGTAAGGATCAGTTAGAACCTGGTAGATTGAGATATGTAGTACAGGATGAATAACAGCTAAGGATCAGTTAGAACCTGATAGATTGAGATATGTAGTACAGGAGATGAATATAACAAGTAAATCATCAGTTAGAACCTGGTAGATTGAGATATGTAGTACAGGATGAATAACAGCTAAGGATCAGTTAGAACCTGATAGATTGAGATATGTAACACAGAATGAAAAACAGCTAAAATCAGTTAGAACCTGATAGATTGAGATATGTAGCACAGGATGAACAACAGCTAAGGATCAGTTAGAACCTGATAGATTGAGATATGTAGTACAGGATGAACAACAGGTAAGGATCAGTTAGAACCTGGTAGATTGAGATATGTAGTACAGGATGAACAACAACTAAGGATCAGTTAGAACCTGATAGATTGAGATATGTAGTACAGGATGAACAACAACTAAAGATCAGAACCTGATAGATTGAGATATGTAGTACAGAATGAACAACAGCTAAGGTTAAGTTCGAACCTGATAGATTGAGATATGTAGTACAGGATGAACAACAGCTAAGGATCAGTTAGAACCTGGTAGATAAAGATATGTAGTACAAGATGAACAACAAGTAAGGATCAGTTAGAACCTGGTAGATTGAGATATGTAGTACAGGATGAATAACAGCTAAGGATCAGTTAGAACCTGGTAGATTGAGATATGTAGTACAAGATGAACAACAGCAAGGATCAGTTAGAACCTGATAGATTGAGATATGTAGTACAGAATGAACAACAGGTAAGGATCAGTTAGAACCTGATAGATTGAGATATGTAGTACAGATGAACAACAACTAAGACTCATTTAGAACCTGATAGATTGAGATATGTAACAGAGAGATGAACAACAGATAATATCAGTTAGAACCTGATAGATTGAGATATGTAGTACAGAATGAAAAACAGCTAAAATCAGTTAGAACCTGATAGATTGAGATATGTAGTACAGGATGAACAACAGGTAAGGATCAGTTAGAACCTGGTAGATTGAGATATGTAGTACAGGATGAACAACAAGTAAGATCAGTTAGAACCTGATAGATTGAGATATGTAGTACAGGATGAAAAACAGGTAAGGATCAGTTAGAACCTGATAGATTGAGATATGTAGTACAGAATGAACAACAACTAAGAATCAGTTAGAACCTGATAGATTGAGATATGTAGTACAGGATGAAAAACAGGTAAGGATCAGTTAGAACCTGGTAGATTGAGATATGTAGTACAGGATGAACAACAACTAAGGATCAGTTAGAACCTGATAGATTGAGATATGTAGTACAGGATGAACAACAACGGATCAGTTAGAACCTGATAGATTGAGATATGTAGTACAGAATGAACAACAACTAAGAATCAGTTAGAACCTGATAGATTGAGATATGTAACACAGAATGAACAACAGCTAAAATCAGTTAGAACCTGATAGATTGAGATATGTAGTACAGGATGAACAACAACTAAGGATCAGTTAGAACCTGATAGATTGAGATATGTAGTACAGGATGAACAACAAGTAAGGATCAGTTAGAACCTGGTAGATTGAGATATGTAGTACAGGATGAATAACAGCTAAGGATCAGTTAGAACCTGGTAGATAAAGATATGTGGTACAAGATGAATAACAGATAAGGATCAGTTAGAACCTGATAGATTGAGATATGTAGTACAGAATGAATAACAACTAAGAATCAGTTAGAACCTGATAGATTGAGATATGTAACACAGAATGAAAAACAGCTAAAATCAGTTAGAACCTGATAGATTGAGATATGTAGTACAGAATGAACAACAGCTAAGGATCAGTTAGAACCTGATAGATTGAGATATGTAGTACAGGATGAATCAACAGGTAAGGATCAGTTAGAACCTGGTAGATTGAGATATGTAGTACAGGATGAACAACAACTAAGGATCAGTTAGAACCTGATAGATTGAGATATGTAGTACAGGATGAACAACAACTAAGGATCAGTTAGAACCTGGTAGATTGAGATATGTAGTACAGGATGAACAACAGCTAAGGATCAGTTAGAACCTGGTAGATTGAGATATGTAGTACAAGATGAACAACAAGTAAGGATCAGTTAGAACCTGGTAGATTGAGATATTGAGATAGTACAGGATGAACAACAGCTAAGGATCAGTTAGAACCTGGTAGATTGAGATATGTAGTACAAGATGAACAACAAATAAGGATCAGTTAGAACCTGATAGATTGAGATATGTAGTAGTGAACAACAGAATGAGAACCTGGTAGATTGAAAGATATGTAGTACAGGTAACAACAGGATCAGTTAGAACCTGATAGATTGAGATATGTAGTACAGAATGAACAACAACTAAGATCAGTTAGAACCTGATAGATTGAGATATGTAACAGAGAATGAACAACAGCTAAAATCAGTTAGAACCTGATAGATTGAGATATGTAGCACAGAATGAAACAACAGCTAAAATCAGTTAGAACCTGATAGATTGAGATATGTAGCACAGGATGAAAAACAGGTAAGGATCAGTTAGAACCTGGTAGATTGAGATGTGTAGTACTGGATGAACAACAAGTAAAGATCAGTTAGAACCTGATAGATTGAGATATTTAGTACAGGATGAAAAACAGGTAAGGATCAGTTAGAACATGATAGATTGAGATATGTAGTACAGAATGAATAACAACTAAGAATCAGTTAGAACCTGATAGATTGAGATATGTAGTACAGGATGAAAAACAACAGTAAGGATCAGTTAGAACCTGGTAGATTGAGATATGTAGTACAGATGAACAACAACCAAGAGATCAGTTAGAACCTGGTAGATTGAGATATGTAGTACAGGATGAATGCAACAACTAAGGATCAGTTAGAACCTGATAGATTGAGATATGTAGTACAGGATGAACAACAAGGAATAAACAGTTAGAACCTGATAGATTGAGATATGTAGTACAGAATGAACAACAGGTAAGGATCAGTTAGAACCTGATAGATTGAGATATGTAGTACAGGATGAAAAACAGGTAAGGATCAGTTAGAACCTGATAGATTGAGATATGTAGTACAGAATGAACAACAACTAAGAATCAGTTAGAACCTGATAGATTGAGATATGTAGTACAGGATGAAAAACAGGTAAGGATCAGTTAGAACCTGGTAGATTGAGATATGTAGTACAGGATGAACAACAGGTAAGGATCAGTTAGAACCTGGTAGATTGAGATATGTAGTACAGGATGAACAACAACTAAGGATCAGTTAGAACCTGATAGATTGAGATATGTAGTACAGGATGAACAACAACTAAGGATCAGTTAGAACCTGATAGATTGAGATATGTAACACAGAATGAAAAACAGCTAAATCAGTTAGAACCTGATAGATTGAGATATGTAGTACAGAATGAACAACAACTAAGGATCAGTTAGAACCTGATAGGTTGAGATATGTAGTACAGGATGAACAACAGGTAAGGATCAGTTAGAACCTGGTAGATTGAGATATGTAGTACAGGATGAACAACAACAGGTAAGGATCAGTTAGAACCTGGTAGATTGAGATATGTAGTACAGGATGAACAACAACTAAGGATCAGTTAGAACCTGATAGATTGAGATATGTAGTACAGGATGAACAACAACTAAGGATCAGTTAGAACCTGGTAGATTGAGATATGTAGTACAGGATGAATAACAGCTAAGGATCAGTTAGAACGTGGTAGATTGAGATATGTAGTACAGAATGAACAACAGGTAAGGATAAGTTAGAACCTTATAGATTGTGATATGTAGAACAGAATGAACAACAGGTAAGGATAAGTTAGAACCTGATAGATTGAGATATGTAGCACAGAATGAACAACAGCTAAAATCAGTTAGAACCTGATAGATTGAGATATGTAGTACAGGATGAACAACAAGTAAAGATCAGTTAGAACCTGATAGATTGAGATATGTAGCACAGAATGAACAACAGCTAAGGATCAGTTAGAACCTGATAGATTGAGATATGTAGTACAGGATGAAAAACAGGTAAGGATCAGTTAGAACCTGATAGATTGAGATATGTAGTACAGAATGAACAACAACTAAGAATCAGTTAGAACCTGATAGATTGAGATATGTAGTACAGGATGAAAAAACAAGTAAGGATCAGTTAGAACCTGGTAGATTGAGATATGTAGTACAGATGAACAACAGGTAAGGATCAGTTAGAACCTGGTAGATTGAGATATGTAGTACAGGATGAACAACAACTAAGGATCAGTTAGAACCTGATAGATTAAGATATGTAGTACAGGATGAACAACAACTAAGGATCAGTTAGAACCTGGTAGATTGAGATATGTAACACAGAATGAACAACAGCTAAAATCAGTTAGAACCTGATAGATTGAGATATGTAGTACAGGATGAACAACAACTAAGGATCAGTTAGAACCTAATAGATTGAGATATGTGTTAGTACAGGATGAACAACAACTAAGGATCAGTTAGAACCTGGTAGATTGAGATATGTAGTACAGGATGAATAACAGCTAAGGATCAGTTAGAACCTGGTAGATAAAGATATGTAGTACAAGATGAACAACAGATAAGTATCAGTTAGAACCTGATAGATTGAGATATGTAGTACAGAATGAATAACAACTAAGAATCAGTTAGAACCTGATAGATTGAGATATGTAGTACAGAATGAACAACAGCTAAGGATCAGTTAGAACCTGATAGATTGAGATATGTAGTACAGGATGAACAACAACTAAGAATCTAAGAATCAGTTAGAACCTGGTAGATTGAGATATGTAGTACAGGATGAATAAACAGGTAAGGATCAGTTAGAACCTGGTAGATTGAGATATGTAGTACAGGATGAACAACAGGTAAGGATCAGTTAGAACCTGGTAGATTGAGATATGTAGTACAGGATGAACAACAACTAAGGATCAGTTAGAACCTGATAGATTGAGATATGTAGTACAGGATGAACAACAGCTAAGGATCAGTTAGAACCTGATAGATTGAGATATGTAGTACAGAATGAACAACAGCTAAAAATCAGTTAGAACCTGATAGATTGAGATATGTAGTACAGAATGAACAACAAGCTAAGGATCAGTTAGAACCTGATAGATTGAGATATGTAACACAGGATGAACAACAGTAAGGATCAGTTAGAACCTGGTAGATTGAGATATGTAGTACAGGATGAACAACAGGTAAGGATCAGTTAGAACCTGGTAGATTGAGATATGTAGTACAGGATGAACAACAGCTAAGGATCAGTTAGAACCTGATAGATTGAGATATGTAGTACAGGATGAACAACAACTAAGGATCAGTTAGAACCTGAATAGATTGAGATATGTAGTACAGGATGAACAACAGCTAAGGATCAGTTAGAACCTGGTAGATTGAGATATGTGTAGTACAGGAATGAACAACAACTAAGGATCAGTTAGAACCTGATAGATTGAGATATGTAGTACAGAATGAACAACAGGGTAAGGATCAGTTAGAACCTGATAGATTGAGATATGTAAGAGAGAATGAACAACAGCTAAA
Source organism: Tachypleus tridentatus (assembly GCF_004210375.1). Taxonomy (NCBI): domain Eukaryota; kingdom Metazoa; phylum Arthropoda; class Merostomata; order Xiphosura; family Limulidae; genus Tachypleus; species Tachypleus tridentatus. Next base: position 26,892,172 of record NW_027467777.1, on the reverse strand, counting down.
ATCAGTTAGAACCTGATAGATTGAGATATGTAGTACAGGATGAACAACAAGTAAAGATCAGTTAGAACCTGATAGATTGAGATATGTAGTACAGAATGAACAACAACTAAGAATCAGTTAGAACCTGATATGATTGAGATATGTAGTACAGGATGATGGAATCAGTTAGAACATAGGTGGGAATGTAGCAGAGTACAGGATGAAAACCAACAATTAAGATCAGTTAGAACCTGGTAGGTGAGATTGTAGTACAGGATGAACAATAACTGATTAGTAACCTAGTAGATTGAATATATGAGTACAGATTGAACAACAGGTAAGGAATCAGTTAGAACCTGGTAGATTGAGATATGTAGACAGGATAAACAACAACTAAGGATCAGACAGAACACTGGTAGGTTGAGATATGTAGTACAGGATGAACAACAACTAAGGATCAGTTAGAACCTGGTAGATTGAGATATGTAGTACAGGATGAACAACAGCTAAGGATCAGTTAGAACCTGGTAGATTGAGATATGTAGTACAGGATGAACAACAACAGTAAGGATCAGTTAGAACCTGATAGATTGAGATATGTAGTACAGGATGAACAACAACTAAGGATCAGTTAGAACCTGGTAGATTGAGATATGTAGTACAGGATGAAAAACAGCTAAGGATCAGTTAGAACCTGGTAGATTGAGATATGTAGTACAGGATGAACAACAGCTAAGGATCTGTTAGAACCTGGTAGATTGAGATATGTAGTACAGGATGAACAACAAGTAAGGATCAGTTAGAACCTGGTAGATTGAGATATGTAGTACAGAATGAACAACAACTAAGGATCAGTTAGAACCTGATAGATTGAGATATGTAGTACAGAATGAACAACAAGCTAAGGATCAGTTAGAACCTGATAGATTGAGATATGAGTACAGAATGAACAACTACTAAGGATCAGTTAGAACCTGATAGATTGAGATATGTAGTACAAGATGAACAACAGATAAGGATCAGTTAGAACCTGATAGATTGAGATATGTAGTACAGAATGAACAAATAAGGTAAATCAGTTAGAACCTGATAGATTGAGATATGTAGTAGAGGATGAACAACAACTAAGAATCAGTTAGAACCTGATAGATTTATGAGATATGTAGTACAGAATGAACAACAGTAAGGATCAGTTAGAACCTGGTAGATTGAGATATGTAGTACAGAATGAACAACAGATAGAGATCAGTTAGAACCTGGTAGATTGAGATATATAGTACAGGATGAAAAAAACAGCTAAGGATCAGTTAGAACCTGGTAGATTGAGATATGTAGTACAGGAATGAACAACAACTAAGGATCAGTTAGAACCTGATAGATTGAGAATATGTAACACAGGATGAACAACAACTAAGGATCAGTTAGAACCTGATAGATTGAGATATGTAGTACAGGATGAAAACAGCCAGGATCAGTTAGAACCTGGTAGATTGAGATATGTAGTACAGGATGAACAACAGGTAAGGATCAGTTAGAACCTGATAGATTGAGATATGTAGTACAGGATGAACAACAACAGGTAAGGATCAGTTAGAACCTGATAGATTGAGATATGTAGTACAGGATGAATAACAAGTAAGGATCAGTTAGAACCTGGTAGATTGAGATATGTAGTACAGGATGAACAACAGCTAAGGATCAGTTAGAACCTGGTAGATTGAGATATGTAGTACAGGATGAACAACAAGTAAGGATCAGTTAGAACCTGATAGATTGAGATATGTAGTACAGAATGAACAACAACTAAGGATCAGTTAGAACCTGGATAGATTGAGATATGTAACAGTACAGGATGAACAACAGCTAAGGATCAGTTAGAACCTGGATAGATTGAGATATGTATGTAACAGGATGAACAACAGGTAAGGATCAGTTAGAACCTGGTAGATTGAGATATGTAGTACAGGATGAACAACAACTAAGGATCAGTTAGAACCTGATAGATTGAGATATGTAGTACAGGATGAACAACAGCTAAGGATCAGTTAGAACCTGGTAGATTGAGATATGTAGTACAGAATGAACAACAGCTAAGGATCAGTTAGAACCTGATAGATTGAGATATGTAGTTACAGGTGATACAGAACAACAACTAAGGATCAGTTAGAACCTGATAGATTGAGATATGAGATATGTACAACAGTACAGGATGAACAACAGTAGTACAGTAAGATCAGTTAGAACCTGATAGATTGAGATATGTAGTACAGGATGAACAACAGCTAAGGATCAGTTAGAACCTGATAGATTGAGATATGTAGTACAGGATGAACAACAGGTAAGGATCAGTTAGAACCTGGTAGATTGAGATATATAGTACAGATGATGAACAACAGATAAGTTATCAGTTAGAACCTGGTAGATTGAGATATGTAATTGCAGGATGAACAACAGCACAAGGATCAGTTAGAACCTGATATGATTGAGATATGTAGTACAGGATGAACAACAGCAGCTAAGGATCAGTTAGAACCTGATAGATTGAGATATGTAGTACAGAATGAAGGCAACAAGCTAAGGATCAGTTAGAACCTGATAGAATTGAGATATATAAAATGAACAACAGTTAGAACCTGATGAACAACATGAGATAAGGATCAGTTAGAACCTGATAGATTGAGATATGTAGTACAGAATGAAAAACAACTAAGGATCATTAGAACCTGATAGATTGAGATATGTAGTACAGAATGAAAAACAGAGTAAAGATCAGTTAGAACCTGATAGATTGAGATATGTAGTACAGGATGAATAAAAAGCTAAGGATCAGTTAGAACCTGAACTAGATTGAGATATGTAGTACAGGATGAAAAACAGGTAAGGATCAGTTAGAACCTGGTAGATTGAGATATGTAGTACAGGATGAACAACAACTAAGGATCAGTTAGAACCTGATAGATTGAGATATGTAGTACAGGATGAACAACAACTAAGGATCAGTTAGAACCTGATAGATTGAGATATGGTGACACCTACCCAAGATAGACCATGAATGCTATTATCAGGTTACAGAACCTGACAGGTTGGAATATGTAGTACAGAATGAACAACAACTAAGAATCAGATTAGGACCTGATAGATTGAGAGATGTAGCAACACAGAATGAAAGAAGCAGCTAAGAGATCAATTTGGGAACCTAGTAGATTGGAGATATATGTAGCACAGAAGATAGAACAATTTGCTAAGGATCAGTTAGAACCTGGTTGATTGAGATATGTAGTACAGGATGAAAAACAGGTAAGGATCAGTTAGAACCTGATAGATTGAGATATGTAGTACAGGATGAACAACAGCTAAGGATCAGTTAGAACCTGGTAGATTGAGATATGTAGTACAGGATGAACAACAACTAAGGATCAGTTAGAACCTGGTAGATTGAGATATGTAGTACAGGATGAACAACAGCTAAGGATCAGTTAGAACCTGATAGATTTGAGATATGTAGTACAGGATGAACAACAACTAAGATCAGTTAGAACCTGAAAAGATTAAGATATGTAGACAGAATAACAAAATGAGAGTCAGATAGTTGGAACCTGGTATTTGGGTGAGATATATAGTACAGGATGAACAACAGCTAAAATCAGTTAGAACCTGAGACGGAGGAATGATAAAGATAGATATGGCAGGTACAGGATGAATAACAGATAAGTATCAGTTAGAACCTGATAGATTGAGATATGTATGTACATAATAACAAGGAATGAATAACGAGATCAGTTGGGAGCCTGGTAGGTGTGCGAGATATATAACACAGAATGAACAACAGAAGGATCAGTTAGAACCTGATAGATTGAGATATGTAGTACAGGATGAACAACAACTAAGATCAGTTAGAACCTGATAGATTGAGATATGTAGTACAGGATGAACAACAAGTAAGGATCAGTTAGAACTGGTAGATTGAGATATGTAAAACAGGATGAACAACAACTAAGGATCAGTTAGAACCTGATAGATTGTGATATGTGGTACAGGATGAACAACAACTAAGGATCAGTTAGAACCTGATAGATTGAGATATGTAGTACAGGGATGAACAACAACTAAGGATCAGTTAGAACCTGATAGATGTTAGATATGTAGTACAGGATGAACAACAAGTAAAAGATCAGTTAGAACCTGGTAGATTGAGATATATGATATACAGGATGAATAAACAGCTAAAATCGAGTTAGAACCTGATAGATTGAGATATGTAGTACAGGATGAACAACAACTAAGGATCAGTTAGAACCTGATAGATTGAGATATGTAGTACAGGATGAACAACAGGTAAGGATCAGTTAGAACCTGGTAGATTGAGATATGTAGTACAGAATGAACAACAACTAAGGATCAGTTAGAACCTGATAGATTGAGATATGTAATGTACAGAGATGAACAACAGCTAAGGATCAGTTAGAACCTGATAGATTGAGATATGTAGTACAGATGAATAACAGCTAAGGATCAGTTAGAACCTGATAGATTGAGATATGTAGTACAGGATGAACAACAGGTAAGTTCATCAGTTAGAACCTGATAGATAGAGATATGTAGTACAGGATGAACAACAGCTAAGGATCAGTTAGAACCTGATAGATTGAGATATGTAGTACAGGATGAACAACAGGTAAGGGATCAGTTAGAACCTGAATAGAGTGAGATATGTAGTACAGGATGAACAACAACTAAGGATCAGTTAGAACCTGATAGATTGAGATATGTAACACAGAATGAACAACAACTAAAGATCAGTTAGAACCTGAAATAGAATTGTTAGATAATAAACAGAATGAACAGCAAAGATACGTCAGTTAGAACCTGGATAGATGAGAAATATGTCTTAACTGAATAGACAACTTGGCGGAAATCTCAATTTGAGAGCCTGATAGATTGATATATTGGCACGTAAGCAGGATGCCAAGAACAGGTAAGAGTTCAGTTAGAACACTGATAGATTGAGATATGTAGTACAAGAATGAATAACAACTAAGAATCAGTTAGAACCTGATAGATTGAGATATTTAGGCACAAGATGAAAAAAAGCAGGTAGTAAGTAGTTATAGAACCTTATAGGATTGTAGCCATTAATAGTACAGAAAGAATAACAACTAAGACTCAGTTAGAGGCCTGATAGAATTGAGATATGTAACAGAGAATGAACAAACAGCTAAGGATCAGATTTAGAACCTGGTAGATGATAAAAATATACTTAGCACCAGATATGAAGAATAGCAGTAAGGATCACTTAGAACCTGATGGGTGAAGGTATGTGGCATATGTACGCGATGAACAACAGGTAAGAATCAGTTAGAACCTGATAGATGGAGATATATAGTACAGAATGAACAACAACTAAGGATCAGTTAGAACCTGGTAGATTGAGATATGTAGTACAGATGAACAACAGGTAAGGATCAGTTAGAACCTGATAGATTGAGATATGTAGTACAGGATGAACAACAACTAAGGATCAGTTAGAACCTGATAGATTGAGATATGTAGTACAGGATGAACAACAGCTAAGGATCAGTTAGAACCTGATAGATTGAGATATGTAGTACAGAATGAACAACAGCTAAGGATCAGTTAGAACCTGATAGATTGAGATATGTAGTACAGGATGAACAACAGCTAAGGATCAGTTAGAACCTGATAGATTGAGATATGTAGTACAGGATGAACAACAACTAAGGATCAGTTAGAACCTGATAGATTGAGATATGTAGTACAGGATGAACAACAGCTAAGGATCAGTTAGAACCTGATAGATTGAGATATGTAGTACAGGATGAACAACAGCTAAGGATCAGTTAGAACCTGATAGATTGAGATATGTAGTACAGGATGAACAACAACTAAGAATCAGTTAGAACCTGATAGATTGAGATATGTAGTACAGGATGAACAACAGCTAAGGATCAGTTAGAACCTGATAGATTGAGATATGTAGTACAGGATGAACAACAGCTAAGGATCAGTTAGAACCTGATAGATTGAGATATGTAGTACAGGATGAACAACAACTAAGGATCAGTTAGAACCTGATAGATTGAGATATGTAGTACAGGATGAACAACAACTAAGGATCAGTTAGAACCTGATAGATTGAGATATGTAGTACAGGATGAACAACAGCTAAGGATCAGTTAGAACCTGATAGATTGAGATATGTAGTACAGGATGAACAACAACTAAGGATCAGTTAGAACCTGATAGATTGAGATATGTAGTACAGGATGAACAACAGCTAAGGATCAGTTAGAACCTGATAGATTGAGATATGTAGTACAGGATGAACAACAGCTAAGGATCAGTTAGAACCTGATAGATTGAGATATGTAGTACAGGATGAACAACAATATAACAGGATGAACAACAACTAAGGATCAGTTAGAACCTGATAGATTGAGATATGTAGTACAGGATGAACAACAACTAAGGATCAGTTAGAACCTGATAGATTGAGATATGTAGTACAGGATGAACAACAACTAAGGATCAGTTAGAACCTGATAGATTGAGATATGTAGTACAGGATGAACAACAGCTAAGGATCAGTTAGAACCTGATAGATTGAGATATGTAGTACAGGATGAACAACAACTAAGGATCAGTTAGAACCTGATAGATTGAGATATGTAGTACAGGATGAACAACAACTAAGGATCAGTTAGAACCTGATAGATTGAGATATGTAGTACAGGATGAACAACAGGTAAGGATCAGTTAGAACCTGGTAGATTGAGATATGTAGTACAGGATGAACAACAACTAAGGATCAGTTAGAACCTGATAGATTGAGATATGTAGTACAGGATGAACAACAACTAAGGATCAGTTAGAACCTGATAGATTGAGATATGTAGTACAGGATGAACAACAACTAAGGATCAGTTAGAACCTGATAGATTGAGATATGTAGTACAGGATGAACAACAACTAAGGATCAGTTAGAACCTGATAGATTGAGATATGTAGTACAGGATGAACAACAGCTAAGGATCAGTTAGAACCTGATAGATTGAGATATGTAGTACAGGATGAACAACAGCTAAGGATCAGTTAGAACCTGATAGATTGAGATATGTAGTACAGGATGAACAACAACTAAGGATCAGTTAGAACCTGATAGATTGAGATATGTAGTACAGGATGAACAACAGCTAAGGATCAGTTAGAACCTGATAGATTGAGATATGTAGTACAGGATGAACAACAGCTAAGGATCAGTTAGAACCTGATAGATTGAGATATGTAGTACAGGATGAACAACAACTAAGGATCAGTTAGAACCTGGTAGATTGAGATATGTAGTACAGGATGAACAACAAGTAAGGATCAGTTAGAACCTGGTAGATTGAGATATGTAGTACAGGATGAACAACAGCTAAGGATCAGTTAGAACCTGATAGATTGAGATATGTAGTACAGGATGAACAACAGCTAAGGATCAGTTAGAACCTGATAGATTGAGATATGTAGTACAGGATGAACAACAACTAAGGATCAGTTAGAACCTGATAGATTGAGATATGTAGTACAGGATGAACAACAGCTAAGGATCAGTTAGAACCTGGTAGATTGAGATATGTAGTACAGGATGAACAACAACTAAGGATCAGTTAGAACCTGATAGATTGAGATATGTAGTACAGGATGAACAACAACTAAGGATCAGTTAGAACCTGGTAGATTGAGATATGTAGTACAGGATGAACAACAGCTAAGGATCAGTTAGAACCTGATAGATTGAGATATGTAGTACAGGATGAACAACAACTAAGGATCAGTTAGAACCTGATAGATTGAGATATGTAGTACAGGATGAACAACAACTAAGGATCAGTTAGAACCTGATAGATTGAGATATGTAGTACAGGATGAACAACAACTAAGGATCAGTTAGAACCTGATAGATTGAGATATGTAGTACAGGATGAACAACAGCTAAGGATCAGTTAGAACCTGGTAGATTGAGATATGTAGTACAGGATGAACAACAACTAAGGATCAGTTAGAACCTGATAGATTGAGATATGTAGTACAGGATGAACAACAACTAAGGATCAGTTAGAACCTGATAGATTGAGATATGTAGTACAGGATGAACAACAACTAAGGATCAGTTAGAACCTGATAGATTGAGATATGTAGTACAGGATGAACAACAGCTAAAAGGATCAGTTAGAACCTGATAGATTGAGATATGTAGTACAGGATGAACAACAACTAAGGATCAGTTAGAACCTGATAGATTGAGATATGTAGTACAGGATGAACAACAGCTAAGGATCAGTTAGAACCTGATAGATTGAGATATGTAGTACAGGATGAACAACAACTAAGGATCAGTTAGAACCTGATAGATTGAGATATGTAGTACAGGATGAACAACAGCTAAGGATCAGTTAGAACCTGATAGATTGAGATATGTAGTACAGGATGAACAACAGCTAAGGATCAGTTAGAACCTGATAGATTGAGATATGTAGTACAGGATGAACAACAACTAAGGATCAGTTAGAACCTGATAGATTGAGATATGTAGTACAGGATGAACAACAGCTAAGGATCAGTTAGAACCTGGTAGATTGAGATATGTAGTACAGGATGAACAACAACTAAGGATCAGTTAGAACCTGATAGATTGAGATATGTAGTACAGGATGAACAACAACTAAGGATCAGTTAGAACCTGATAGATTGAGATATGTAGTACAGGATGAACAACAACTAAGGATCAGTTAGAACCTGATAGATTGAGATATGTAGTACAGGATGAACAACAGGTAAGGATCAGTTAGAACCTGGTAGATTGAGATATGTAGTACAGGATGAACAACAACTAAGGATCAGTTAGAACCTGATAGATTGAGATATGTAGTACAGGATGAACAACAGCTAAGGATCAGTTAGAACCTGATAGATTGAGATATGTAGTACAGGATGAACAACAACTAAGGATCAGTTAGAACCTGATAGATTGAGATATGTAGTACAGGATGAACAACAACTAAGGATCAGTTAGAACCTGATAGATTGAGATATGTAGTACAGGATGAACAACAACAGCTAAGGATCAGTTAGAACCTGATAGATTGAGATATGTAGTACAGGATGAACAACAACTAAGGATCAGTTAGAACCTGATAGATTGAGATATGTAGTACAGGATGAACAACAGCTAAGGATCAGTTAGAACCTGATAGATTGAGATATGTAGTACAGGATGAACAACAACTAAGGATCAGTTAGAACCTGATAGATTGAGATATGTAGTACAGGATGAACAACAGCTAAGGATCAGTTAGAACCTGATAGATTGAGATATGTAGTACAGGATGAACAACAACTAAGGATCAGTTAGAACCTGATAGATTGAGAAATGTATGTAGTACAGGATGAACAACAAGGATAAGGATCAGTTAGAACCTGGTAGATTGAGATATGTAGTACAGGATGAACAACAGCTAAGGATCAGTTAGAACCTGATAGATTGAGATATGTAGTACAGGATGAACAACAACTAAGGATCAGTTAGAACCTGATAGATTGAGATATGTAGTACAGGATGAACAACAGCTAAGGATCAGTTAGAACCTGATAGATTGAGATATGTAGTACAGGATGAACAACAACTAAGGATCAGTTAGAACCTGATAGATTGAGATATGTAGTACAGGATGAACAACAGCTAAGGATCAGTTAGAACCTGATAGATTGAGATATGTAGTACAGGATGAACAACAACTAAGGATCAGTTAGAACCTGATAGATTGAGATATGTAGTACAGGATGAACAACAGCTAAGGATCAGTTAGAACCTGATAGATTGAGATATGTAGTACAGGATGAACAACAACTAAGGATCAGTTAGAACCTGATAGATTGAGATATGTAGTACAGGATGAACAACAGCTAAGGATCAGTTAGAACCTGGTAGATTGAGATATGTAGTACAGGATGAACAACAACTAAGGATCAGTTAGAACCTGATAGATTGAGATATGTAGTACAGGATGAACAACAACTAAGAATCAGTTAGAACCTGATAGATTGAGATATGTAGTACAGGATGAACAACAGCTAAGGATCAGTTAGAACCTGATAGATTGAGATATGTAGTACAGGATGAACAACAACTAAGGATCAGTTAGAACCTGATAGATTGAGATATGTAGTACAGGATGAACAACAACTAAGGATCAGTTAGAACCTGATAGATTGAGATATGTAGTACAGGATGAACAACAACTAAGGATCAGTTAGAACCTGATAGATTGAGATATGTAGTACAGGATGAACAACAACTAAGGATCAGTTAGAACCTGATAGATTGAGATATGTAGTACAGGATGAACAACAGGTAAGGATCAGTTAGAACCTGGTAGATTGAGATATGTAGTACAGGATGAACAACAACTAAGGATCAGTTAGAACCTGATAGATTGAGATATGTAGTACAGGATGAACAACAGCTAAGGATCAGTTAGAACCTGATAGATTGAGATATGTAGTACAGGATGAACAACAACTAAGGATCAGTTAGAACCTGATAGATTGAGATATGTAGTACAGGATGAACAACAGCTAAGGATCAGTTAGAACCTGGTAGATTGAGATATGTAGTACAGGATGAACAACAACTAAGGATCAGTTAGAACCTGATAGATTGAGATATGTAGTACAGGATGAACAACAGCTAAGGATCAGTTAGAACCTGGTAGATTGAGATATGTAGTACAGGATGAACAACAACTAAGGATCAGTTAGAACCTGGTAGATTGAGATATGTAGTACAGGATGAACAACAGCTAAGGATCAGTTAGAACCTGATAGATTGAGATATGTAGTACAGGATGAACAACAACTAAGGATCAGTTAGAACCTGATAGATTGAGATATGTAGTACAGGATGAACAACAACTAAGGATCAGTTAGAACCTGATAGATTGAGATATGTAGTACAGGATGAACAACAGCTAAGGATCAGTTAGAACCTGATAGATTGAGATATGTAGTACAGGATGAACAACAACTAAGGATCAGTTAGAACCTGATAGATTGAGATATGTAGTACAGGATGAACAACAACTAAGGATCAGTTAGAACCTGATAGATTGAGATATGTAGTACAGGATGAACAACAGCTAAGGATCAGTTAGAACCTGATAGATTGAGATATGTAGTACAGGATGAACAACAACTAAGGATCAGTTAGAACCTGATAGATTGAGATATGTAGTACAGGATGAACAACAGCTAAGGATCAGTTAGAACCTGATAGATTGAGATATGTAGTACAGGATGAACAACAACTAAGGATCAGTTAGAACCTGATAGATTGAGATATGTAGTACAGGATGAACAACAACTAAGGATCAGTTAGAACCTGATAGATTGAGATATGTAGTACAGGATGAACAACACAAGGATCAGTTAGAACCTGATAGATGAATATGTAGTACAGGATGAACAACAGCTAAGGATCAGTTAGAACCTGATAGATTGAGATATGTAGTACAGGATGAACAACAACTAAGGATCAGTTAGAACCTGGTAGATTGAGATATGTAGTACAGGATGAACAACAACTAAGGATCAGTTAGAACCTGGTAGATTGAGATATGTAGTACAGGATGAACAACAACTAAGGATCAGTTAGAACCTGATAGATTGAGATATGTAGTACAGGATGAACAACAACTAAGGATCAGTTAGAACCTGATAGATTGAGATATGTAGTACAGGATGAACAACAGCTAAGGATCAGTTAGAACCTGATAGATTGAGATATGTAGTACAGGATGAACAACAGGTAAGGATCAGTTAGAACCTGGTAGATTGAGATATGTAGTACAGGATGAACAACAACTAAGGATCAGTTAGAACCTGATAGATTGAGATATGTAGTACAGGATGAACAACAACTAAGGATCAGTTAGAACCTGGTAGATTGAGATATGTAGTACAGGATGAACAACAACTAAGGATCAGTTAGAACCTGATAGATTGAGATATGTAGTACAGGATGAACAACAGCTAAGGATCAGTTAGAACCTGATAGATTGAGATATGTAGTACAGGATGAACAACAACTAAGGATCAGTTAGAACCTGATAGATTGAGATATGTAGTACAGGATGAACAACAGCTAAGGATCAGTTAGAACCTGATAGATTGAGATATGTAGTACAGGATGAACAACAACTAAGGATCAGTTAGAACCTGATAGATTGAGATATGTAGTACAGGATGAACAACAACTAAGGATCAGTTAGAACCTGGTAGATTGAGATATGTAGTACAGGATGAACAACAACTAAGGATCAGTTAGAACCTGATAGATTGAGATATGTAGTACAGGATGAACAACAGCTAAGGATCAGTTAGAACCTGATAGATTGAGATATGTAGTACAGGATGAACAACAGCTAAGGATCAGTTAGAACCTGATAGATTGAGATATGTAGTACAGGATGAACAACAGCTAAGGATCAGTTAGAACCTGATAGATTGAGATATGTAGTACAGGATGAACAACAACTAAGGATCAGTTAGAACCTGATAGATTGAGATATGTAGTACAGGATGAACAACAACTAAGGATCAGTTAGAACCTGATAGATTGAGATATGTAGTACAGGATGAACAACAGCTAAGGATCAGTTAGAACCTGATAGATTGAGATATGTAGTACAGGATGAACAACAACTAAGGATCAGTTAGAACCTGATAGATTGAGATATGTAGTACAGGATGAACAACAACTAAGGATCAGTTAGAACCTGATAGATTGAGATATGTAGTACAGGATGAACAACAACTAAGGATCAGTTAGAACCTGATAGATTGAGATATGTAGTACAGGATGAACAACAGCTAAGGATCAGTTAGAACCTGATAGATTGAGATATGTAGTACAGGATGAACAACAGCTAAGGATCAGTTAGAACCTGATAGATTGAGATATGTAGTACAGGATGAACAACAGCTAAGGATCAGTTAGAACCTGATAGATTGAGATATGTAGTACAGGATGAACAACAACTAAGGATCAGTTAGAACCTGATAGATTGAGATATGTAGTACAGGATGAACAACAACTAAGGATCAGTTAGAACCTGATAGATTGAGATATGTAGTACAGGATGAACAACAACTAAGGATCAGTTAGAACCTGATAGATTGAGATATGTAGTACAGGATGAACAACAGCTAAGGATCAGTTAGAACCTGATAGATTGAGATATGTAGTACAGGATGAACAACAACTAAGGATCAGTTAGAACCTGATAGATTGAGATATGTAGTACAGGATGAACAACAACTAAGGATCAGTTAGAACCTGATAGATTGAGATATGTAGTACAGGATGAACAACAGCTAAGGATCAGTTAGAACCTGATAGATTGAGATATGTAGTACAGGATGAACAACAACTAAGGATCAGTTAGAACCTGATAGATTGAGATATGTAGTACAGGATGAACAACAACTAAGGATCAGTTAGAACCTGATAGATTGAGATATGTAGTACAGGATGAACAACAACTAAGGATCAGTTAGAACCTGATAGATTGAGATATGTAGTACAGGATGAACAACAACTAAGGATCAGTTAGAACCTGATAGATTGAGATATGTAGTACAGGATGAACAACAGCTAAGGATCAGTTAGAACCTGATAGATTGAGATATGTAGTACAGGATGAACAACAACTAAGGATCAGTTAGAACCTGATAGATTGAGATATGTAGTACAGGATGAACAACAACTAAGGATCAGTTAGAACCTGATAGATTGAGATATGTAGTACAGGATGAACAACAGCTAAGGATCAGTTAGAACCTGGTAGATTGAGATATGTAGTACAGGATGAACAACAGCTAAGGATCAGTTAGAACCTGATAGATTGAGATATGTAGTACAGGATGAACAACAGCTAAGGATCAGTTAGAACCTGATAGATTGAGATATGTAGTACAGGATGAACAACAGCTAAGGATCAGTTAGAACCTGGTAGATTGAGATATGTAGTACAGGATGAACAACAACTAAGGATCAGTTAGAACCTGGTAGATTGAGATATGTAGTACAGGATGAACAACAACTAAGGATCAGTTAGAACCTGATAGATTGAGATATGTAGTACAGGATGAACAACAGCTAAGGATCAGTTAGAACCTGATAGATTGAGATATGTAGTACAGGATGAACAACAGCTAAGGATCAGTTAGAACCTGATAGATTGAGATATGTAGTACAGGATGAACAACAACTAAGGATCAGTTAGAACCTGATAGATTGAGATATGTAGTACAGGATGAACAACAACTAAGGATCAGTTAGAACCTGGTAGATTGAGATATGTAGTACAGGATGAACAACAGCTAAGGATCAGTTAGAACCTGATAGATTGAGATATGTAGTACAGGATGAACAACAGCTAAGGATCAGTTAGAACCTGATAGATTGAGATATGTAGTACAGGATGAACAACAACTAAGGATCAGTTAGAACCTGATAGATTGAGATATGTAGTACAGGATGAACAACAACTAAGGATCAGTTAGAACCTGATAGATTGAGATATGTAGTACAGGATGAACAACAGCTAAGGATCAGTTAGAACCTGGTAGATTGAGATATGTAGTACAGGATGAACAACAACTAAGGATCAGTTAGAACCTGATAGATTGAGATATGTAGTACAGGATGAACAACAACTAAGGATCAGTTAGAACCTGATAGATTGAGATATGTAGTACAGGATGAACAACAACTAAGGATCAGTTAGAACCTGGTAGATTGAGATATGTAGTACAGGATGAACAACAACTAAGGATCAGTTAGAACCTGATAGATTGAGATATGTAGTACAGGATGAACAACAGCTAAGGATCAGTTAGAACCTGATAGATTGAGATATGTAGTACAGGATGAACAACAACTAAGGATCAGTTAGAACCTGATAGATTGAGATATGTAGTACAGGATGAACAACAACTAAGGATCAGTTAGAACCTGGTAGATTGAGATATGTAGTACAGGATGAACAACAACTAAGGATCAGTTAGAACCTGATAGATTGAGATATGTAGTACAGGATGAACAACAGCTAAGGATCAGTTAGAACCTGGTAGATTGAGATATGTAGTACAGGATGAACAACAGCTAAGGATCAGTTAGAACCTGATAGATTGAGATATGTAGTACAGGATGAACAACAACTAAGGATCAGTTAGAACCTGGTAGATTGAGATATGTAGTACAGGATGAACAACAACTAAGGATCAGTTAGAACCTGGTAGATTGAGATATGTAGTACAGGATGAACAACAGCTAAGGATCAGTTAGAACCTGATAGATTGAGATATGTAGTACAGGATGAACAACAGCTAAGGATCAGTTAGAACCTGATAGATTGAGATATGTAGTACAGGATGAACAACAGCTAAGGATCAGTTAGAACCTGATAGATTGAGATATGTAGTACAGGATGAACAACAGCTAAGGATCAGTTAGAACCTGGTAGATTGAGATATGTAGTACAGGATGAACAACAGCTAAGGATCAGTTAGAACCTGGTAGATTGAGATATGTAGTACAGGATGAACAACAACTAAGGATCAGTTAGAACCTGATAGATTGAGATATGTAGTACAGGATGAACAACAACTAAGGATCAGTTAGAACCTGATAGATTGAGATATGTAGTACAGGATGAACAACAGCTAAGGATCAGTTAGAACCTGATAGATTGAGATATGTAGTACAGGATGAACAACAGCTAAGGATCAGTTAGAACCTGATAGATTGAGATATGTAGTACAGGATGAACAACAGCTAAGGATCAGTTAGAACCTGGTAGATTGAGATATGTAGTACAGGATGAACAACAACTAAGGATCAGTTAGAACCTGGTAGATTGAGATATGTAGTACAGGATGAACAACAACTAAGGATCAGTTAGAACCTGGTAGATTGAGATATGTAGTACAGGATGAACAACAACTAAGGATCAGTTAGAACCTGGTAGATTGAGATATGTAGTACAGGATGAACAACAGCTAAGGATCAGTTAGAACCTGATAGATTGAGATATGTAGTACAGGATGAACAACAGCTAAGGATCAGTTAGAACCTGATAGATTGAGATATGTAGTACAGGATGAACAACAACTAAGGATCAGTTAGAACCTGATAGATTGAGATATGTAGTACAGGATGAACAACAGCTAAGGATCAGTTAGAACCTGGTAGATTGAGATATGTAGTACAGGATGAACAACAGCTAAGGATCAGTTAGAACCTGATAGATTGAGATATGTAGTACAGGATGAACAACAACTAAGGATCAGTTAGAACCTGATAGATTGAGATATGTAGTACAGGATGAACAACAGCTAAGGATCAGTTAGAACCTGATAGATTGAGATATGTAGTACAGGATGAACAACAGCTAAGGATCAGTTAGAACCTGGTAGATTGAGATATGTAGTACAGGATGAACAACAACTAAGGATCAGTTAGAACCTGATAGATTGAGATATGTAGTACAGGATGAACAACAGCTAAGGATCAGTTAGAACCTGGTAGATTGAGATATGTAGTACAGGATGAACAACAGCTAAGGATCAGTTAGAACCTGGTAGATTGAGATATGTAGTACAGGATGAACAACAGCTAAGGATCAGTTAGAACCTGATAGATTGAGATATGTAGTACAGGATGAACAACAACTAAGGATCAGTTAGAACCTGATAGATTGAGATATGTAGTACAGGATGAACAACAACTAAGGATCAGTTAGAACCTGATAGATTGAGATATGTAGTACAGGATGAACAACAACTAAGGATCAGTTAGAACCTGGTAGATTGAGATATGTAGTACAGGATGAACAACAACTAAGGATCAGTTAGAACCTGGTAGATTGAGATATGTAGTACAGGATGAACAACAACTAAGGATCAGTTAGAACCTGATAGATTGAGATATGTAGTACAGGATGAACAACAACTAAGGATCAGTTAGAACCTGGTAGATTGAGATATGTAGTACAGGATGAACAACAACTAAGGATCAGTTAGAACCTGATAGATTGAGATATGTAGTACAGGATGAACAACAACTAAGGATCAGTTAGAACCTGATAGATTGAGATATGTAGTACAGGATGAACAACAACTAAGGATCAGTTAGAACCTGGTAGATTGAGATATGTAGTACAGGATGAACAACAGCTAAGGATCAGTTAGAACCTGATAGATTGAGATATGTAGTACAGGATGAACAACAACTAAGGATCAGTTAGAACCTGATAGATTGAGATATGTAGTACAGGATGAACAACAACTAAGGATCAGTTAGAACCTGATAGATTGAGATATGTAGTACAGGATGAACAACAACTAAGGATCAGTTAGAACCTGGTAGATTGAGATATGT